>NC_045431.1:153766731-154078398 GCF_902635505.1 Sarcophilus harrisii
AAGACACACTTTCCAAAAGTCTTAGCCACACTCAAGTGCTTTGAAGAAAATAGTCATTTATTGTCAAAGCATCCAACATACCGAGATAAACTATAAAGTTTGATAAATCTTTGGAAGGGGGGAAAAGAAACACATAACTATGCATACTTCGTTTCACTGGCACAAAATTACACTTTGTAGTAAAAGGAAATACATATTTACAGAATCGATGACATTCTTCATGGAAGTCCTGTAACTATTTCATGACACATGCACTTTCCCCTGGAAACTTAAACCAATCCCCCCCCTCCCCATTTTTCAAATTAGTTTTTGCTTGTTTGCTTTGTGGGAACACAAACTGTAATCGCGTAATGCAGAAGCCTTGCATTCTTCTTTGTGCACTTCATATCTAAAATAAAAATTTGCCCTTCCATATAATTATTACATCTAAATTGTGTAAGTGCTTAATAATTTAAGTAGAAACGTATGACAAATGCATCAATATGTTGCAATATATGACATTTTAAAAAATGTATTTTGGGGGAATGAAAATGCGTGCATTAAAAAAATCCACAAAAACAAACCAAACCCCCGAATAAAAACCCACTCCCCTTTCTGACTCAGATGTATATTTGCGGGTGTGGCTTTGTGCAAGTAAACATCGGAATGGTAAATCATGTCTCTGAGTCCCATTTGGTGGCCCTTTTGCCCTACACTGTGTGCGTGTGTGGGAGTGTGTTAGGAAAGAGGTGAGGCAGAAAATGTAGGGGGTGAGTTTCATTCCTGCAGCTGAAGGGGGTGAGTTTCGTTCCTGCAGCTGATTTTCTTCCTGTGCGTAGAGATCCCGCTGACTGACTGGTTCTTCCATTCCATTTCAATTATGCGAGGTCATGTGCCTGGATAAGTGGTGGCGCTCCCTGAAGGATTCATTGCAAATGGGGCACTTGAGTTTCTCCTCTCGCCTTCTCTTCACCAAAGGTTCCATCGCATACTCCTTTTTGTGGTGTGACCGCATATGGTACACCAGGTCGGAAGTCATGCGGAAGGAGGCGTTGCACTTGGCGCACCAGTTCTGTGCTGGCAGGCAGAGAGACGTGAAGGATGGAGGCAGCAGCGTGAGCGCCGAAGGCAGCTGCAGCTGCAGGGGTCCGGCTGCGGCCGCGGCTGCTGCGGCCGCGGCCGCTGAGCTCTTGGGCCAGAAGGTGGTGGCGTATAAAAAGGGGCTCTGTTTGGGAAGGCCGCCTCCATTCTGCAGCGGCGCGCAGGCCCCATTCAGGTCCGCAGCAGCGCTCTGAAGTTTCACTGCCAGAGGGTCTGCAGGGTACAGTCTGGTAGGGCCCACGCCGTCCCCAGGATGGCAGGGCTCCAACGAACCGAGCTTCTGGCCCAAAACTAGGGGAGGCATTTGGGAGAAGCTTCGCGCGGGCTGCGAAAAGGCGCTTTTGCGTTCGTCGGACACTGCGCCCTGCCCGGTCCCAGCGCCGGCGCCTGATCCTCCATTTCCCGCGCTCCCGCTGCCTCCGAGCTGTGGCACGGTAGTGAAGGCGCTACCCCGGGCCGGGCTGGCTCCCTCCAGACGAGCGGACAACGGGCCCCCGGGCCGAGCTCCCAGGAGTTTCTCCGGGCCCGACGGTGAAGATGAGGAGGAAGAAGATGAGGGGGAAGAAGTATTGCTGGCTAAGCCGCCTGCTCCAGCGCCAAGATCCTTGTCCTCTCCCGCGCTTGTAGCTCCGTCGGCAACCTCCTCTTCTTCCTGCAGGAGCCCCGAGGTTCCCCCGACGACCCTAGAGGCCTTTTTCACCTCCACGAAGGCGCTGCGCTTGGCCTCGCCAGTCTCCGGACTAGGTGGGGCGAAGAGACGGCCGTTTTCTTCTAGACTGAAGTAGCTACCCGTCGTGCGATACTGTTGCTGAGGAGTGCACACCAGGTCCTCCTTGGAAGCCGGTTGGGGCCGCTCAACAAAGCGGCCTCGGCCCCCCACCAATACCACTCCACCACGGCTGCCCTCCTCCAGCTCCTCTGGGTATTTTCTTTTCGATTTGCTGCCGCCGCCGCTGCCACTACCACCGCCACCATTCCCGCTCCCCGCACTCGGCGTGGCTGGGTGCAGAGCGCAGGTGGTGTTGCTGTTTGGGCTCAGCTCCACCTCCTGGTGGCCGCTGCCGCTGCTGTTGACTCGGCTGCTTAGACTTCGAGGAGGAGAGCAACTACGGCCCCCACGGGAGTTTTCCAGCTCTCGTGCAAGGTTGTGAAAATCCGTAGACGGTTTGACGCCGCTTCCCGCGCCGGGCGTCGAGGTGTTGTTGCTGTCCTGGGATGCCTGGTAGTGGTGGATGGGAATGGTGGGTGGTTTGCAATATTTGGGTCCAGGTCCCAAAGTAGCCTCCGGCTGCTGTTGGTCCTTCGCCACGCTGCCACCCCCGCCTCCTCCTCCACCACTATCGCCGCAGCCTCCACCTCCTCCGCCGTGTTCCTTTGTGCAGCCTCCGCCGTCCTGCTGCTCATTGTGGGAGCCGGTGTCAGCGCTGTGTAGTCTCTTGGGGCAGCGGAAGCGCAGGTGCGCCACGTAGGGGAACTCGAACTGGAAACGTTGGCTGCAGTCCAGGCATGTGTAAGGGGGAGACCCTGTAGCAAGCAGACACACAGTACACACACAGACAGAAGCTGTTATTCTTGTCACCCCACGCCTGTCAGTCCTAATCGTTGCATAAAATCGGCTGTCTTTCATAAGTTTCTCAAGAGTAAGGTCTATAAACTAATCAGACTACACCAATTCCAGCCTAACTTTTGTTTTCCCACTTGTAATAAATCAATCAATTAAATTACAATGTCTACGTCACAGCTAATCCCTCTCACCAGCAGCCTAGTTTCATTCGGGGCTACTTCGCACTAGGGACCTACAGCAGTTTTTCCAATAAATGAATAAAGCTTTCACTTCAGAGGTCGTGGGCCAGTAGTCTGAAGTGAGTTCCGAGGTTGATGGGCCACCTCCCGCCTACGGTTTCCTCCCCAAGCCTCCAAAGGGGACAATGATTTAAACAAACTGATAACCTACCATTCATTTTGCTGTGCGATCTAGAGGAACAGAGCAAAAGAAGATCAGTCAGGTCTTTCCCATACCAGACAAGCAACTCCTCGTCTTTGGCAATCCTTCGGAGGGATCGGTAAAATAATTGTCCATTTTTTATGTAGGCTTCTAGGTTCTGCTCTTCTTTATCTCTAGCTGACTGAACCAGACGAAGCCACATTAGACCTTCTGAGGACCCATTTGCTGCTGAAGTGTCCACCTGCATTAAAAGTAACCAAGAGGAGTTAGCCAACATCTAATCTCTTCCCCTCCAGCCTCTCATCCTAGGTCCGACACGCTGAAAGCACACCCTGCCCCTCATCTCACAAACGTTTGACCCAAACCCTCACTCAAACACATTTTTTGTTTCTCACAGAAAGCATGAGGAGTAAATGTATCAATAAATGTATCTTCCAAATACATCTTTAGGACATTGCTTTGTTGTATTGGACAAAAGCCTTTAACTTAAATATTGTATAATCAATTTTACTTCAAAAAATTAACCTGCCTTTGGTGTTTAAGATTTATGTGCTAATTGAATTAGTTTCTTTCCTCCTTCAACTTCTTCGCTTTATATTTTGTTTAGTAAAGAGATGGGTCTAGCTTAGGCCTAGGCCCTAAGATCAGGATCCAGAAACTCAGTTCACAATCAACTCCCTGAATGAAGAAGGAAAACCACAATATCGTTGTGACTTTCCTCAACTATAAAAAGAAAAGTTGGCCAAAAAGATTAGGAAGATTCCTTCCATCCCTAACTTCCAAATTTGCCTGTTGTTGGGAAAATGTTGTTGTAAGTCTGCAGCACCCAAACCTTTTAAAATCTTTTCAGACAGTTCCATCTCAGTCAAGCATTAGGGTGAAGGGTGTATGTGGGAGGAGAAAGGGTGCATTTAAGGGTAAAAAGACACTTTAGAAGTTACCAAATGGAAGACAAAAAGAATTATTTTACAAATGGTCCAAGCATGTGAGAAATCTTTCAACAATAAAAATAATTCATAAGCCAGTTCTACAGACAAAATGAAATGGAGAATTGAACCAGTTGTTGGACAGATATTGCAAGCATAGGAAACCACTACCCCTTATATTATCAACTCGGTTCAGCTGATAGGGAGACAGGAGGAAGGTGAAGAATATTTCACTTTAGGACCGATAGATACTGCTACTTACTGTAAGCCCCGCTGAGTTGATATGTTAAGGGAGGGGCACGGGTATAAATCTTTCCTTAACCCTTTCTTAACAGTTCATTGGCAATGCACTCATCAAGCAATCAAATCTTACCCGGAATATATAAGGAACTGTTCTCTTATCTGTGGACTTAAGAGCTATAAAAGCGATACTGTCGTACAAGGAAGTGTGGCTTAGAACGCAGGGACCGAATATGGCATTTTCTGGAATGTCGCAGGTGGTATAAACGCTGGTAAAAATATCAGTCAAACATTGCTGAACAGCCTTGGCATCTCCATCCCAGACGCCCCTTTGGACACCGGTATCCTCCATCGCTTAAGACGGACATGCACAGCAGGAGGGGAAAAAAAAAGTTACACAAAGTTATCTACGGGAACCAATGTATTGGTTATTCTAAAATCTAAGAATTCGATTCTCCTCTTATTTTTATGGTGCTGTTGTTTAAAAAATAAAATGAAGGATTTCCTTTGAGGGGAGCGTGTTATACTTTGATGTTTTCAAGTAAAATGAGCCTTTGTATTTTCAGGATGTGAACTGAAGCCGCAAAGCAGTAGGGGTGGGGGAGCAAAGCGATGTTGGGGAGGGGACGTAAGATGAAAAAGTCATAATTATATTAACCAACGGAGAAGAGGAAGGTAAAGTTGAGGATAAGAGGAGAATAACGTGATTTTAATACAGGTTATTGATTTTCTCAAATTAAAAGAAACTTCTAGTGGCTGAGGGAAAGCTTATTCCTTCGGTCCTTTTTGAGCTTTAGAGCCATAGACCCAATCTCTCTCTTCCAAAAGGAAAACCAGAGTTAGAGAACAGGCTGTGACAGAGGAGCATGGCAAATGGATTTCAAGTGGACTGTCAATGTCACTGATTTCATGTCAGCTAACCTTTAGCTCTAGTCTACAAGAGGGAACGTATGTCTGCTCATTACCATAATCCAGCACTTTCCCTCCGAGACTTTAATTAAAAGCAGCAAGCAGAGGTAATTATTTTTACCTCGACACGCTTATTTATGGATGAGGGTGAATCCCAGTTACCTTGTTATACAAGGGGATAGATTCAGTCAAATGTGACTTGTGAAGTGTGCAGGTACAAGGCAAGCATAAAGTGTCCCAGTTTAGGAATACAATTTGTGCAATGAGTTGTGAATGCTCACTTCCCCAGACAGGACACTTTGTTTTTTGAAAGGGTAGGAGTGGGGGGCTCAGGCTATCTCTTCGTTGGTTGTGCTCTTAAGGGTGGGTTCTCCAGCTGTTAAATCTTTAGGAGCTTCTAAATCAGTCACTGATGGAGAGCTCTCTATTAAGCTGTCATAAATGAACATTTCTCCCTCCTCCCTTTGAACTCGCCAAAATAAAATAAGATAAAAAGGGAAATGTTGGGATCATTTACAAATGGAAAAAAAAGATCGTTTTGAATCGTAAAGAACCATTGGAATAGTGTTGGGTGTATTATCTATTATGCTGGGTGATTCTTAGGTTTCTCGGACCTGGCATTTTCTTAATTCTTATCTCAGGGATAATACCTGTAATGTCAGTAACAGAAGATATGGGGGCTAATTATCTCCAGAGAAACTACCGATTAGGAATTAATATTATTAATGTACATTTCCTTTTAATATTCATTAACCAATTAAACTCACAATTTGGTTTTGAGATAGATTTTTCCCCCCTGTAGTTTACAGCATGATTGAAAGTTTGATTTGGTTTGCTTCCTTTTACCTTTGCTTTACTATGCCCAGAAAAATTTAGAGAGAAGAACTCTTAAAAGAGAAAGTTCCTTTTTTATGGACAATAGCTCTTTCCTCCCTCATTTCTCTGTGGCTTTTACAAATTAATGTAATTTTTAAAAAAACCCTCCACAACTTATCTTACTCTTTTAAAAGCCTACTTCGATTCTCTTCTTTCATTTTGCTTCAATTCAACGTTTCAACCTCGAATTTTTCTCTCTTTTTAACAAGTCCCATTCTCAGAAGCCTTTCATTGTGCTGGAGGTCGCCCCGTCACTTCGGGCAACAGCAGGGACGCAGTCATTAAAATGCAGTTTTACCTAACAATACGGGGAAAGGGTCCCCAGAACACCCGGGGTAATCATCACACTGCCCGCCCGCCAAGCCCCAAGCTCGGAATCAACACAATAACCCGCTGATAGGGATGCTGAAGAGAGTAAAGAAGAAGAACCGAGGGTTTGTCTGCCCGCCTGTTCGCCAATCTTCCAGATTCCTTACTCTTCCCTAGGCTACTGATGAATTAAGATCTCAAAATCTTGCTCTGCTCTGCTCTCTCGTTCTCTCTCCCTTTTCGGAATCCCTTTCTGAGAACCAGATCCATTCAGAGAAAGCCAACCGCTCCAAGACGATCGGGTTCCATCCCTTCTCTTCCATCAGCCCTGGCATTGTCTGCCGGTTGCCAGATCACCACCTCGGTAGCAAACCGCTTCTTTCCCCTTTCTCCCTTTTGTATATAACGTATTGGTATTGTAGGTTCCCAGCTCATCCCCACCCCATAGCGCTTGAAATTAGGAAGAAAAAAATACTTCCCCCACCCACTCCCGTTGCATCCCCTCGTCCCCGTTCCCCCCTCCAATACACAGAAGCATCAACAATCACTACCAATGTAAATGGACTTACCAGGAATAAGGTCAGAATATAATTCCCAAACCAAGGATACCCGAAAAGGATAAAGGATAAAATCGACTCTCTCTTCCCCTACCCCTAAGTGTCTATTGTATTTCCATGTCAGGAGACGTTGGTTTTCCTGTCCTGTGTGTCTTGTAAAGAGAAGGGGAGAGAGAGGAAGATAGAAAGGAGAAGAAAAAAGGGAAGGAGCAAGGAGAGAGAGAGAGAGAGAGAGAGAGAGAGAGAGAGAGAGAGAGAGAGAGAGAGAGTTGTACAGATGGACCCGATGCAGTGACTGACTGGCACACAGACACACACTTTTTGTTTGCTGCACATAATCTGCCCAATGACGCGTGACAGCCCGTGTCCCCTCCCTTTAACTCTTTACTCGGCGCCACTATCCCTGTGGTTGTCCCCTTTCCTCTTTCTGCCTCCCAGCTCTGCTAGTTACCTGGAGGTCCAACACTTCCCTGCAAGAGTCGAAAAGCCTCTTACGGGTGCTTAGATTTTATTTCATCTCCTCCGAATACTTCATTTGGGGATAGGATGGGGAGAGCAGGACAGGGAAAGGAAGAGAGAAATAAATTAATTTTATAAGAAATAACCCTCTCCACCAATACTATCATAAATTAATAATAATAATGATGATCATAAGAAGGGGGATCGAAAGTTTCAGTAGGTTATTGTGTTCCATTTAGCACTTAGGGAGTTCTGGAAGCACAGCTGATGAGAGCACTACTACTAAGGGAGGATCTTAAACAGTCGGTGACGGGTGATGGACAGGGAAAAGGAATGGGTGAGTTGGGTTAGTCCCAAATTGCTCCCAAATCACTGACTAGAGACTAAGTAGAGTTTGGGGATGGGAATAGGAAGAACGCTAGCTTCTTCCCTCAGGATTTTTCAGACACCCACTGCCCCGAATTTTCAGAGGGGAAAATCAACTTTTTAAAAAACACAAAGTCAACTTTTCCATGGCCATGGGACCTCTGTGCCAGACTTGGTGATGATAGAATAGAAAAGGAACTGGGTTGGTTATTCCAGAGAAGTCGGAGGGTGGAATGAACAATTTGTGAAGCTTTGAAGGAATGGGGTGGTGGGAAATAACGGGACCTATAGGAACACTGTTCCTCTTCTCTGGGTGCATAGAATAAGAGATCTCAAAGTGATTGAAGAAATGTTCAGCTTACTAGCACCAGCCATACCTCACCACCATCCCCAGTGCCTAACATTCACCCAGAGATCCCCCAGAGATGTGAAACTGGGGATTCCTGAAAGAGAGTATGGAGTTTGTGCTTTGAAAGTATGTAGGGAGTGGAAGAAGTTTCATTCAAAGGCTTACAAGCTGCTTTACTTCTTCAGGCCCTTGAATTCTTGAAAAGGAGTTACCTTGGAAATCTCAAGAGCATTTCTAGATCCTCCTATAGATATTCCCTTCAACATTATGTTCTAAAGCTTGGGGGTGCTAATATGGATGCTAGAAGAGCCTTAAAGTGAACTGCTAGAATCAGTCTTTCAGTACATTTTTACCTTTATGGAGAGGGTCTGAAAGCTTTCTGTTTTCCAGTCTTCTACTAAAGGAAAATAGGCTACTTGGTTGTTACAATGTTGGTTTTTCCTTTACTAATGTGCTCATGGCCAAAAATCAAGAAGACATACAGCATTTATCCATATAACTTCAGAGGACCAAATACTATAACTTCATTTTATCAAATTTATAACCTTATCCAAAAAAAAATCCATTATAAAATTCTAACCTAGCAGAAATCTTAGGTTCAAATTAACCAGGTACTAGCAGATTTCTAAATCATTTGAATTAGGCTGAGAAGTTAAGGACAAAATACGTACTTATTTAGTCAGACTAAGTTCTGAATTGCCCTATAATTGTTGGGGGTGGAGTGGGCGGAATTAAGGATAGATGCATCCCATTATTATTGAAGTCAATAAAATGTATGCATTGTATAGATACATCAAATTGTAAATAGATAGGAAAATAGGTAGTTAGATAGACAGATACAGATATACATAGATAAAAAGATGGAGTTTCAAATAAAGACAGGGATGGAAAACTGAATAGTGTTTAAGAGGAAGATTTGTATTGGGTGCTACTTCAGTTCCTCATCTCAAGCATAGCTAGGACTCTTTCTGAAGCTGAACACATGACCAGTTTTCTGGGTCAGAATGGCATTAAAATCATCTCCTCCTGAGTGAAAAAAAATAAGTATTTTTGTTCAAAAGAAATGAAGGAACTGATAGAATATAATAGAAAAGAGATCATTAGCTACTTTCACTTTCTTTTGCCCCCTTTTCCTTGTTTTCCATGTCTTTTTTCCTCCTCAGTCATCTGTTCACCAAGGTCAGGAGTGATTCTGATCAGACGGCATCCTTGTGCTGCAGGGGAACTGAGCTGGGAAGCTTCTCTACTAGAAGGAAGGATTCTGAAGTCATTCTGTTTCATTTAAGTCACAAAACTGAAAGTGGCAAAAACCAGAGAGAGCAGCACAGAGGACACTTTCCCTAAAGTTTTAAATTTCCTCCCCTCTAAAGAAAGCTTTCTTAAAGTCCTTGAAAAATTCACATTCTTCTTTACTCATCATTCCTGTCTTCAATCCCACCACATGGACACACATCGTGTGTCCATTCTTTTCAGTTGCCTTTGCTAAAGAGAAATTAAAATCACTTAGCAATTCACATACCCCACCCCCATACTTTCTCATTGAACTTATCAGGACACATCCCAGGGAGAAATGATTGTGTTGACCAAATCTCCTTTATCTATATTGTAATGGAAGGTTTTCAAAAAGTTTTCCTGTCAAATCCCAGAGAGGTAGAGAATAAAAAATTAATACAAGTAACAATAATACAATTTTAATTTGCATTTATTTGAAAGATGTGTTTTCTCCTTACATTTGCACTATTAACATTCATTTAATATCAAGAAACCAGAAGAGCAAACAGAAGGGGGACAAATCATTAAAAGCACTCTCTTATCCAAACCAAGGTGGAGTGAGAGGTTAATAGAAAGAGAAGTAAGAAAAAAATAAAGTAATATTTTAAAGGATTTTAGCAGAAAATCCAGGAAAATTTTTAGGGCTGAGCAGAAATATTAAGACAAACAGGTAATTAATAAAATAGTGAGGAAGAGAAGAAAGTTGAGAAAAAAGAGAAAATTGGGAAAGAAGTCTCACAGACATCAACAGAAGCTCTTACAGGAAATTGCAGGTGGGTTAAAGGAAGATTTACTGTTTGTTCCAAATTTCACTGATTTTTATTTTAGTGTCAAAAAGATTAAGAACTGCATCCTAGTTACCATGAGTTGACAGTTAGACTTTGGGGGGGGGGGGAGAGGAAGAGGAGGAGAGGGAATACAAATCAAGATGTCATATTTCCTAATGATTCCCTTTACAAATTTTTGAAAATGCCTCCAATGAATACTATTAAGTGCAGAGTGAAGCTTCTTAAGGAAGAAGATAATTAATGTAAACTTTTAGTAATGAGACTTCCTTGTCTTTTCTTTAACAAGTCAGTCAGTTACATGTTTCAAATATGCCCCATCTGTACATGTTCTTTAACTTGAACAAAGTGCAGAAAGGTTGTGGTTTTTTGTCTTTTTAATTTATTTTTGCTAATTCAATGGGGAAATACATGTCAGCTATTTACTTTCTTTTTCTTCTTCCAAACCAAAAAACCTTGGGGAGGCTATAACTTTGAATATCTTGGAGGAAAATAAAAATGTATTCTGTCCTTTACAAACCAAATATTCCCCCCTGCTTCATTGTAGCAGTTTGAATAGAGTTAAGTAGACTTTCAACACTCATTTTATCCAATTCCACCAAACTTGTCACCTGAATTAAGGAGATTGACATAACATTAAAATATGGGAGTATGTAAAATTTAAACAGTAATTTCTGCCTGAAAGATTTTCAGTATTTCAAATGGCTCAGTTCTTGCTTTGTGGTATAAATTGTCTAAATGAATATCATTAATGGGATGGGGGGACGAAAATCTACAAATTATTTTTATTTCTCTCAAAATTTAAGGGACAGCACGGTACATAAACCAACTTGAAATTGCTCTGACATTATTAATTATAGAAATTCACTGATACTAAAAGCACTGTTAAGACATTTATGTGCATTTATTCAGCTTCAAAAGCGACTATAAAGCATACCTCAGTCAATAGTTTCATCTAATTCTCACGGAACAATAGGTTTATGCATATATTTGGGGTTCTTTTCCCTGATATTTTATTTCCAATTAAAACGTTAAAGGGATAACAATGAAGAAGGATGAAGGATATTCCCCGTGAGCATTTCTGTAAAGCTTTCCCCAGCTATTGAAAAGATAAGTGGATATTCTACTTCTACTGCCTTCTTTTGGAAAGGATGAGTAGAAAAGATAAGTTGATGAAAAAAAATCTATTGAAGTGGGAGAAAGCAGTAGGAGAAGAGGGGAAAAGAAGTGGGGGGGGGGAGGGCAGGGAGAAGGTGTGGTAGAAGGGAAAGGTAAAGTAAGGAAAACTGTTTTAGAACTATTTGAGTAAGAATCTGTATGCTCAGCTGAGATAAATAGTGGGGAAGAGAAATTTTAGTCTTGTTTAGAGAAAGATGAACTCTTGTACGATGATCTTCATAAGAAACCCCACAGGATGCTTAGGCTGCAAAAGGAAATTGTGCTCCCCTCCCAAACGTCCTTCCCTCTTGGCTCACCTTATTCGCCTTACAAATAAGGGGTTGGTTTCCAAAGGATTTGGATTTCTTTTCCAGAAACAACTTGGAAGGAATGAGAAAGGAATGTAGAAGGAAAATGGAGCTTACTTTATGCCTTTTCCTTTCCTAATTGAGGCGGATGTGAGAAAGGAGCACTTGTAAGAGGAAAGAAACAGAGAATTCTGATTGTGCTTTAACTCTGACAGTAAATGACAAGTTGTTTGCCTTCATTGGAATTAGTGGGATGAGGCACATTTTCAGGAATAAACTTGTTCAGACTCTTTGATATGGATGGAGAAAAAGATGAGAGGATTGTGTGGATTGTGTAGGAATACTTAGGAAGGAAAATTTACTCCAGAAACATCTCCTATCATTCTATAAGGGATGACCAATCTGACTAAGCCATTGGACTCCTTTGATGAAGTGAATCAGAGGTTGAGGTCTTAATTCAAAACCTGTGGCATGTATCAGATCTTATTCAGTGAGGCTTAAGAAATGAAGTGGGACTAAAATATGAGCACATTTTACTGTTTCAGACTGAAGTTCATCTTTGTCTTTTTTTAGGGGGTTGCATAACACTTTTGGGTAAGATTTTATGAAATCTAAAAAAGAAGATAGATGAAATGGAAAGAGTAATGGCTATGGAAGCAGAAAACCTAGGTTTAAATCATGACTGCTGCTTCTTTCTTGTGTAATATGTATAAACTGAGGTCTGTTATTTTTTACTTTTGTGGGCCTTGGTTTCTTCATGAAGAAAATGAGCGTATTTGACTATATGACTATTTCCCTCCAGTTCTAAAACTTAAAATGTAAATTTTAATAAGTAAGGAGTTAAAATTCCAATATTTTTCCCATGAGAAATCAAGAAGATTGATGCCAAGTGAAGAAGTCCCTTGTTGTAGCTGCTGCTGCCTGGAAATTCACCTTTCATGGATTTTGTTAATCCCAGGCTCTCAAGAAGAAATATCCCAATTAAAATCTGTAAATTACAACATTATTTTCTCAAAAGCAGTGTTAAAACACATGCATAGCCTCTTTCTCATGCACTTTATAAATTCAGATTTAGAGAGAGAGAATGAAAAATATTCTGGATTCCTGCATTTGGAGATTTTGACTCACATCCTACCTCTGACATTAATAATGCCATTTACTATCTTCTGTGACCTTGGTCAGATTACTTAAAAATTCTGGCCTAAAGTTTTCTCATCTGTAAAATGAAAGAGTTGGAGTTCACGACTTTTTAAATCTCTGATCCTATGTACTGCCTATTGGATACCTCAAACTCAATGGATCCAAAATAGAAACTAACATCTTTATTTCAAACCTACATCTTTTCTAACTTCCCAATTCTTTTAGTCACACAGGTTTATATCCTGGAATACTCACCAATTCTATTTTCATAGCATTCCTCCAATTCATTCCTGCAACCCAATTCTTTCTAGTCCCCCTGTCACCTTAACCTAGGCCTTTATCACCTCTTAAATGTATTATTTCAATAGATTTCCTAATTAGTCTTGTCTTCTTACTCCAATCTCTTCCCTCCATTCTCCACACCACTGTCAGAGAGAAAAAAAGTTGTATTCCTGAAGCAAAGAGTTTCCATTCTCCACCCTATTCACTATGTCTATAAGCATCTGTCTTAATCTGCCTTTAAACTATGTTTCCAGACTTAATGCACATTACGCCTTATACCCTTTATCATTGTATTTTTAGATGGGTCTATTTGCCGGTTCCTTTTCCATTAAATTTCATTTCTTGTCTTTTTACTTTTGCTCAGGATACCTTTATATCTTGGAATATATTCCTTTCTCACCTTCCTCATTTGGAATCTTAAGCTTCCTTCAACAACTATCTTAAGTGCCACTTTTATAAATTTTTTCTCTATTCTTTCTACTGCTTTGGTATTGGGGCATCAGTCACACAGAAGATAGAATGCTGAGCCTGGAGTAAGGAAGATTTGAGCTTATATTTGAGCTTGCACACTTAATAGCTATGTGACTCTGAGCAAGTCAATTAACCACGTCTGCCTCATTCTCCTCAACTATAAAATGAGAACTACAGCAGCTACCTTTCAGAGTTATTATGAGGATCAAATGAGATTGTGTACCTGGCATATAGTAGGAGTTTAATCAATGATTGTTTACTTCTTTGCTTTCAATTAGACATATCAATTTACATGTTTCTTAAAGAATTTTTTTCATTTTTCATATTTCCATTCCTAGCACCTAGTATAGTTCCTTGCAAATAGTAGCCTATTGATAAATGCCTACTGAAGGAATGAATGGATGCAGAATTTGGAGGCTAGTGTTACTATTTGTTCTCTCATTTTCCACTGCTCCCAGGCCTCTGCTGAACAGCGGGTTGATCCCTTTCAGATCACCAGTGTAGAGCTCTTTTTTCAGGCAGCAGACAAGACCTCTCTCTCCTTCATTTAAAACATAGTAGTAAAATAAATATCAGATTGGAAAATTCTTCTGGATAGAGTGTTTTCCAGCCTTCATCATCATTTTTTTTTCAATAGTAAGAATAAAATGTAGGAGGTCACTCAGCAGAAGTGAATCTCTTATTCTTTCTTGCTCTGATAAACCTCACAGTTCTGCATGTAACAGAGGAATGTAGCATGGAGAATGAAAAGAGAGGGCTGATCACACCTAGCATGGCAAATTTTTCCATATTGACTCTCTGGAAAAACAATCTTCCTAGGAATCAAGTTGAGTGTCTTCTGTCTCATTCTTAAGGATGAGGCAACGCAAGGAGGCAATCATTGACTCTAGATTGTTTACTTCAAGGAGCATACATAATCCAAGTCAAGGGCTTTCTTGATACATATACACTGAGAAACCAGTTAACATTTGTGATTATTTCCTATACTCAATTCAGAAGGGCTATGAATCTTGGAATTATACATGTTAAACACTGCTGCTGAAGAGTTTTAAGAAAGCTTTTCTCTTTTAGGAGAAGGGATCTAAGTAGAGGGCACATAGGTGTGTCACTTCTGTTCTTGGAGGAAGTCTCTGGGATCCCTGCTTGAATACCCTCCACCCCCAAGAGAAAGATATTTGAAGAATGATGATAGTAATTGTGAAAAATAAAAGGTGCGGGGATTGAGGAGAGGGAGGAAAGTGTTGAGGACAGCAATTAGTAACCAAAATAGAGACCAATTCCTTCTCTACCTGAGACACTTGGAAGGAGATTTACATTTAATCCTAAACAGAATTACCTATGGCTTTAAAAGGGCTCATATTTTCACATTAAACCGATTGAGTGTTTGCAAAGCTCCCTTCATGATTAACAGTTGCATGAATTTCATGGACTGCACAGTCCAGGGCTTTGTTGTTGTTGCTGTTGTTTGTTTGTTTATGCTTTTCAAAAAGGAAGGATGATTAAAAAAAAATAACCTGCTAAACAACTCCAACATCAGGCTATCAAGAAATGAAAAGGAGATATAGATGTGAGCTGGGAATGTCAGTAGGAGGTAATTAAATGTGTCAACAGAGGTGAATGACTGTATAGGGTAGAGCAATTACACTAACTCTGAAATCTGGAAGGATTGGGGGATAAGATCTCACTCCTGGTATTTGCTAGGTACATGACCATGGTCAAATTATTTGTTCTTTCTGAGATTTGATTTCTTCATATTCTTAGGGGAAAGTGGATGGCAAATGCGAGTTATTTAAACATGAAATACAATGACAAACCAGGAGGAAAGGTGAGCTTTGACAAAAGATATAGGACTTAGTTTAAAATCACTGACAGCTTACTCACAATAAAAAATGGACATACAAATGTCCACTAAGGTTCTTTATGACAAATTCTTTGATGCTGTGAATAAGGAAAGGGGAAGTTCTCTGTAGTAAACCATAAAATATCCAAGAATACACACACACACACACACACACATACAAAGATATATATATATATATATATATATAGAGAGAGAGAGAGAGAGAGAGAGAGAGAGAGAGAGAGAGAGAGAGAAAGTTCTTGAAAACTCATTCTGAAGTTAAAACAATCCATTAGATTGTATGGATAAGAAAAGCCTCAGAAACACATTTTACCTATTTATTTAGAGGTTTCCATTGTCCTAGAAAGCAGCCCAAGAGTGGGTAGATCTATTGATGGAATGTCCAGATATAGCCATCTTTTGGTACTGAGGGACTCTCATGACTATCATTTTGCCTTCTTGTGACTATGACAATTTATGTGACTATAAATATGTCTCTCTAAGAAGAGTTTGTGACATATAAGTTTGTCCTGTGAATTGTTAGGGAAGGGTTTGGATATTATAAGCAGGGAAAAAGATTTATCAAGGTAGGACTTCTCTTACTGAAAGATATTCCTAAAAACGGGTTTCTCTTTGTATTCTTAGACTCCAGTTTTCCTTTGGTGGGATAAGGTGCTTCCTACTACATAATGCACACTCTAAAGTAAATTTTCTGGAGGTGTTACTAACATAGGATAAGTGGCATTCTACAAAGCTGCTTAGTACACCTAACAAAACAGAGTGGAGTGAAATAAGGGCTTGCTGTGAAAGAAATGAATCAAAATACCTATAGGCTTAGGACTCTTAGAGGATGAGCACTCAGTCACTGTTTCTCTCAGTCTCTTCTTTTAGAGGAAATATTTATGGGCTGAAAGCTTCCAAAAAACTGTCAAAAATTAGGAAAATTCATTGATAAGAAAAAAAAAAACAGTTCCTCCCGTTTTCTTAAAAGACTGAGTCAGGTATCTACTATATTTCACCTCTCTCCATTCTCCCAACTTTATATGGAATTTCAGTGTGCCCAGCACAAAGCACAATGATTTTTTTACCTGGTAGGAATTTATTATTATTGTTATTCAAGGATTATTATTCAAAGAGAGGGACATCTAGATTCTATTGAATATGGTGCAGTGGTTGGAGAGTTGAGTCAAAATAAGCTGAGTTCTTCCCTTTAAAAATATAAATATAGATAGATGTGTATATATCTATATATTGGCCATATGACAGAGCTATTCATTTAACCTCTCACTTCTTTAGGAAAACCCCTGAATTAGTGTGAATTTTCTTTTCTGGGAGTCACCAATACTAATTAAATCCCAGGTCCAATCCCTATGTCCTACTCCTGAAAGCCACTTGGTGTAGTCATTTGTATGGACCCCTATGGAACTTGGAGATAATCAGTTAGTCATATGCCACATATTTAAGACTAAGCTTGCAAGGGAAGGGACAAAAATTATATACATCTTCTACAAAAGTATAATCTCTTTCTCTCTGTCTCTATCTCTGTCTCTCTGTCTCTCTCTGTGTGTGTTTGTCTCTCACACACAAATACGCCCACACACATATAGAGCTAAAATTGTAAAACACAAAGGAACTTTATAGATTCTGACTCATAAACTTCAAGTTTTAATCCTTTGAGTGTTAACATCTACTCACTTCTAAGTAACAGCCTAAGTGACTGTTGGAATAGTCACTGGGGCTTGCATATTGAAAACTATTCTACTCTAGTAACCTTCCAAGTTGAGTAGGAAAACACCATCACAAAAAAAACATACCCAAATATTTGGCTATCTGGGAAGCTCTGGCTGCTTTCCTAAATCACTCATCACTCAGCACTGCCCTAGGGTTATCCAGGTCTAGGGCTACAACTTTAAATACACCTAGATGATGATTTTTTTTGACTAAGTGAAAGAAGACATTCTTTGCCTCAATTTCCATCCAGCCATAATCAGTAAATGTGTGTGGCCTTAGTCAAACCTGTTCTAGACCTTATCTCAAAAAGCCCAAAGTCTCTTATTTCATCCTGGGCCATCTACAGTCATCCTGATCTATATCTGGTCACTGGATCCAGATGACTCGATGGGAGGGGGGAGAATAAGGCAAGTGACCCTACACAACTCTCCCTCACTTAAATCCAATTCACTTGCATGTCATGGTATTACCTCCCTGATGTCATGGTCCTCTTTGAGAATGAAGGACAAACAAGATTGTCAGGACATTTTTGTGTCTGACATTTTGTGTCTGACTGTTCTAAGATTGAGAAGAAGAACCACATCCACCTGAATGAGAGCCACAAGAGCAACCAAATAGCTGCACCATCTTTTTGAGCTCTATTTTGAAACTAATTAACTCTAGTGTTAAAGAGAGATCATTTGCTATCTGACTCAGCACATCAAGGCAGCAACTACTGCAAATTGAAGGCTATCATATAGAAGACCACTCTCCTGCCCGATCTGTGGCACTCTAATATCAGGGTGAATTTATATTGAAGGGGTAATACCTGAGGTAAATATTATTATTAGGACTGCAAACCTGCTTGTTCCTAATGACAGTTGCTACAAGTTTGAGGGCTGACTGATATCATTTCTGGAGCAGTTCTTCTGGAGCAAAATACAAATGGAATGAGATGGACAACTTTGAAGCTGATTCCAAAATTGGAAAAGGAAATCAATAATCCTGAGTGTATTTATATTAATGAACACAGAGGAACAACTTCCCAGGGCTAAATCCATCTCTAACAGAAGGCTTTCTTGGAGATATGGTTTTCCATTCATATAAGACCCTTTGGCTGATGCTAGACATCATGGAGAACTTACAGCTCATTAAGACTCAGGACATCCTTGCCAAACACACAAGCATGATCATTGTCAAAGGAGGCCTGAAAAACATCACATTGCCAGTGCCAAACTCATGAAAAATGGGATTGATTATACTGTCATATGAACGTGGCCCAAGAGTTTGGCGACTCAAAATTAGGTGTGAGGCCAGATGACTCTGTGTCCTGGAACAAGATTTATATGAATTCTGGGCCAGTCAATGTATATACTGATACCCTTCCTGGCTTTCTTTTGCTTATGGCAGAGACTTTTGCCCAGAAAATTAGCACCTTCACTCTTGAGAAAAGTAACTGAAACAGCTGATTCTAGCTGTAGCCTGGGACCTGGGAGTGCTGCATTCTGACTTCTACTAATTATTTTCTCATAATTATCCCCCTCTCCCTCATCTCCAATCCTCATGGTGCCCTAGTTAAGGTCAGTAAAAATGCCCAGGGCTAAGGTAAAGATATCTTTATGTGTCAGTTAATAATACAGAACCCCAATGCCAATAAACTTTGCTTGTCTCACCCTCTCCCCCCCCCCCAATAGAAAAAACAATGGTCTTTAATTCTGCCATCCTTGTCATACCCCCTTTCTGAAAAGAACCAATTTCTTTTAATCCTCTACTATGGCTCAGCTGTGGGATTTCAGCTAACCCAGAATTTAGATTCCCTGAATCTAAATGTATTTACCAGACAAATCTGAGGCAGAATGAGAAGAGAGGAGCTATGGGAGAGAGCTTTGAAGAATTATTTATTTTCCTGAGGCCAGCGAATTTTATTTTATCTTTTACTTTTTTGATAAGAGCCAACACAAGTTTAAAGGTCCTAGGTGATATTTTCTCTTTGGGGGACACAGGAGGACTTTGATGTTCAAATCTTAATTGGACCAGCACATGATTTCAAGTGTTGACCTGGTGGAAGACTATCAAACCTTTCTCTTTGGGGAAAGGATGGGATTAGAACAAATGTTTTTCAGCCCCCATCAGCAGTCTGAGGTAGTTTTACAATCTATAAAGTATCTTCCTTGGTATGCACCAAAATAGATTTCATAAGGAATCTGTGTAATTAAGCGGGTAAAATTTGGTTAATTGGAAGGTGATGCTAATGGAAACAAGATCTTGGGTTGCACCTTTCCCTAAGGAATCATCTTCAAAATGAAAAACAACATAAAACAAAAGAACTGAGCCACTTCCTGGATAAACAAAACTTTCCCAGGCAGAAATTTCAGGAAAGTCAGAAATTAACCAATAGCTGGACTTTGTGGTAGGAGGATAAGAATGACATGAAATAAACTCATAATCCCTTTTTTAAAAAGTTCAAAATCTATTTTTGATGGAAATACTGGACTGGTTGAGTATAAAGATAATGAAAAAAATAGTGGTTCCTGTTTTTTTTTTTCCTCTGGTGGTTCCTGTTTTATAGACAGTTTGTATAGACAAAACAGGTGGATTTTAAGCAGTAATGGGATTGGAAATTTTCAATGAAGAGAGAAATTGGACAACTAATTAACAAGAGAAGATATAAGCTGAAAACTGAAGGATAAAGAAGTGGGTTTGACTTTTCTTGTTCTGATTTCTTAACTGAACCTCCCTTCTCCATTTATTCGCTAAACAGTCTGACACCCTGGAGAAGTCAAGTGGAGGATAATTAGCTGAAGGAATTTTTCTGTGCCATTGCTTAATCTATCTTTTTGAAGTACTTTAAGGACATTTTTCATTTTTGTCTAGTTTCTCCAAATTTCCAAGATATTATGGACTATACTTAGTCATGGTCAATATTGCTTGTAGTAAATGATAACAACAATAAGAAGAAAAAAGACTAGTTTTGGAGAGAAACGAAAACTAATTTTGTTCCAGAAGTTAGATCTAACCCAAATATTGTCATTCTCCTTCTCTACAGTATAGTAAAGAAAAGAACCTGTTCTCTCTCTCTCTTTCTCTTTGGGAAATTCCATAGAACAGAGATAAAATAAGAGGATTCCATTTTCCTTTTTCTTTCTAGCTCATCCCTCACATTCTTTGCTTTTGCTCTTCTCCTGAGAGAAGCATGGGACAAAGGGACACTTTCAAACCAGGGTAAAGAGTAGGGAATGGTAGGGGAGGGAGGAATGAGGAGAGATTTATGTGTGATTTTTGGAAACCACACTTGTGTCTCCAATCTGTCATCTCAACCTATTCTGGAAGAAGGGTCAAATGGACTGGAATTAGAGAGCCATAGAGATGAGGGCAAGGAGTTAAGTATGTAATTTTGAGGTTTAAGAAGAAGTGGTGAGTGGGAGAGGAAGGATGAGAAAAAATACAGAAAACCCATAGATGAATTAGTTTAGTTTCTTTTTTGAGGAGGAAGTTAGGAGTGGAGTGGAAAAAAGAGGTTGTGAACCTACACATGTGTTCTTTTGTGTCTATAAATTGATACACATACATATAAATATGCATGTATGTATGTATAGTTGTGTATCTCTTAATGTGCATGTGTTTCTATGTGGATATGTGCATGAGTGTGTGTAGGTGTAGGTACACAGCTGCTAAAATGTCTCAACCACTGGCAAGTCTTTAGAAACACAGCAGGTACTCTAGTGAGTCAAGAAATGCTGGGGAAGTCTATTGATGATAGAGGTGCAATTTGTGGCAGTTACCATAGAACTAAAGACTTAGAAGTAAAGGTAAGAGATTTTTTTTTTTTTGGAGGGAGGAGAAGAGCACTATTGAAGGGAAAGGACCATTAAGGAAGGAGTAAAGTTAAGGAAATTTCTATTGGTGGCTCACACTATAGATGAAGAATAATACTAAGCCCCACACTGATATTTCTGGTTACTCTGCATACACCAATTCGAAAATGGATAGCTTAAATGTATTTTCCATTTCACTTCCCCCTCATTGGGCTGTAAATGGCATTTGTTTTCATTTCTAGAAAGTACAATGCCAATAGAGTTATATTGTATTATTTTCATCAGGATGCTAACATCTTTGGATGTAATTTGTTAATACTTCTTTGCAAATAGGAAGTCCAGCTTGTCACTCCACTTCCCCCCCCAAAAAAAAAAAAAAAAAACCATCCTTGATTCATGACTATAAATCCCTATTTCCAAAGTTAGATTTGGAGGAGTATTTTATTTTGCTTCTTGCATTCCATATTTTTTCAACTCTCCTATTTCATATTACTGGATAAACAGAAATCCTTTCCCCAGAGTTACAGTACTGGGCAAAGTTGACAACGAGTGGGAAGGAGTTGCAACTTTCAAAAAGATTTATTTTTACTCGCCATAAATCTCTTCCCGTTGTTCCTCTGCCCAACGAAGCATGATAAAGCCCTTTTCCATAAAGTATTCAGCATTAAGGCCACAAAGCTCGCCCAATCAGTAGCCATCTGCTTCTGCCATGACTGCTGCTCCCTAAGCAGGGAAAAGCAGCCAGAAGAGAAAGGGCGCTACTGTTAGGGCTGCAGGACAAATGAGAAGCTCTGAATAGCGCTCGGACCCTTTAGTTTGCCTTGTGTATCTGTATCTATAGAGACAGGGAAAGAAAGGAAGCATTATATTGATACAACAATTGTAAAACAAAAAAAGGAAGAGGCGTCTGAAGGGCAATATAGCATGCATCAGAGGTCTCCAGATAAAAGGGGTGCTAGCAGATTTATAGAAACCTTTAATTGGTTTTCAATTGAAAGATAAAGAGGTTGAGGCAAAACTATGGAGAGGGGCAAAGTGTTCTGTATTCACAGTCTGGAGGCTTGATCGATTTCAAGGAGTCAAGCAGTTGCAGAATCTTTCTTTCCCCCATTGCCAGTGTGGCGGACCACTGAAGGGGGTTGCGCCTTTTCCTTTTGGGAGGGAGACAGAGGCTCAAACAGTAATAGGGGTACTGATGTGAATCCTGCCCAATTATTGGCTTGAAAACCTAACCTTCAGAGACCGGGGATCGAAGGGTTTTGAGGGATTTTGTGTGTGTGTGTGTGTGTGTGTGTGTGTGTGTTTGTTGTTGTTGTTGTTATTGTTCCTTTCTGGGATGGGGGTGGGGGTGGGGACAGCACGACAAAATAAGACTACAGAAAACAATATTTGATAACCAGAGAATGACTCTTGCCTGTTAGTGACTCCAGGGCGATCCTAACATCAGATTGATGTGCTGGCCGCTGTGCCGATGCTGGGCACATACTTTATCAATGCGTCTTTTTGCCTCCCTCTCCGTACGTAGTGTCCTCAAATCATGCAAACATTCCTTAAATAAGTCTGGCTCTTCGTTTGTTCAGAGAGCTAATTTATTGTCCTGAGCCTCGGTTATCTTTTTCAATCCCCTAATTAATAAAAATAAAAAGCAATGGCGCAAATTACGATTATGAGGGACAGGAAGACTGTTTTGAATAAAAAGAAGAAATGATTAAGTTAATGACACGATAATGAAATCTCAAGTGCGATAAACAGCCCCTTGTTGATCATTGGGCATTACCCAGGGCAGGCAGAAAGCTGGAAGCCTGGGCTTCCTCCTCAAAGTGGGTGGGCGATCTCAGGCCTTGCCAAGGCAACCAAGAAGCTCCACTGCCCGCCAGCCCCCAAATTAGGCCAATTTCCCCCGAAGCCTTTGAAATGATGACTGTGAAAAATTTAGAGTCTTCTAGATGTCTGATGTGTTGGAGGAAAACGAGTCTCTCCATCCTTTCTCCCTCGCCTCTTGCGCCGCTCCTGGCACCTCCCAAAGTCCCTCAACCCCTTCCATGAGGTCAAGAATTGCACCCTCTCTGACTGAGTTATTTGATTCCATAACAGAAGATTTCTCATCAAATTGCACAAATGTGCCACAACTTCCCTATCACGGTTTTCCTTCTGCCTTTGAACATTTCTCTAACGAGTCCAAACTCCTATGGAAATAGCCAGAAAATGAATGTACTAGGTCAGAAATCGCATTTGCTCACGCATGGGATTAATATGAGCATTGCCTAATGCTGCTCTTCACAATTCGTTAAGGATTAAGAGGCAGACAGACGCAGGGACCCATTTGGTATTCACTCTCCATTGTGAATCATGTAGATTAGGGGATTTAGGGTGGGTCCTTGCTGAACTAGCCTCGGTTGCTTTGAAACTTGCAGCGAGCAGCACGTGGCAGACCAGACAGGAGTTTGGTTTAAAATCTGGACATTATGCTGATGCTAGTAGGGATCAAATAGTACAGGGAAGTCCAAGGTATTTTCAGGACATTCAGCCTTCATTGACTGCGATCTTATTGCAATCTCGATGCTTGTCTTTGTTGTATGCCTGTTTACAGTAGAGGAGAAACTAGCTTTGGGCCTTTCAGTAGGGACGGTGGAGTGTGTGTGCGTGTGTGTGTGTGTGTGTGAGAGAGAGAGAGAGAGAGAGAGAGAGAGACGGGGCAGAGAGACACAGAAAGAGAGAGAGACAGAGAGACAGCAAGAGAGCGAGCAAGCGAGGGTGGGGGGAGGAGGAGGGACAGAGACAGAAAGAAACATACACAGAGAGACAGAGAGACACAGAGAGAGATTATGAAGAATACTCTTTTGATTTTACAGTGGGAGAAAGGCACCGATTTATTTCACCTCCTCAAGTGCACCTCTGTAAGACCAGCGAGATACACTGGATGGGACGTGAGGCACGGGGGATTTATCACTTATTCAACATAACAAGCACAATGCCAAATGATGGACAAAAATGAAGCCACTCCTCCGGACAGTTTTAAATGAAAAGTTTTGTAGTTTTTCTGGGGGATCCCATTAGCAGCGGTTTCCCTAGGTAGGACTTCTAGGTGCCTGTTGCTGGGGGTGGGAGGAGGAGAGGAGAGAGAAGAAAGGAGTGAAACACCCGGTATTGACAGCCACAACCATCCTCCAACAGACAGTCGTTGGGAACTCTCTGGGATGGTGTGGGGAAGAAGAGAAGAATATGAGTTTTTGTGTGGCTCGTTTGTTTTGTTTTTTAAAGAAGGTTGAATAGGGATGGAGGGGGAACGAAGAGACAGTATCCAGGGAAATGGATCCTGAAAGAATAGAAATGAAGGAAATGAAGGAAAGAAAGAAGAGAAAGAAGAAGTAAGGGAGGAAAGAAAGCAAGAATGCAAGGAGGGATGAATAGGAGAAAAGAATTAAGGGAAAAGGAGTAAAAAGGGAGGGAAGGATGAAAGAAGGGAGGAAAGTAGGGAGATAGGAAAGAAGGTAGGAAAGACGGGAAAAGGGGAGGAAGGAAGGAATGAAATGAGGAAAGAAAAGAGAGAGGAAGAAAGGAAAGTAAGAAGAGGAGAGGAGAGGAAAAGAAGGAAGAATTGGGAGGAAAGAAAAGATAAAAAAGAGGGGAAAGGGGCATAATAAGGGGGGAAATGATAGAACAAGTAAGGGAGAGAGATAAGGGAATGAATGCGTATTCCATACTAGATGCCTTATGGATACTGGTAGTGAAGTGGAGGGTGGGGATGGAGGTAGTGCTGCCCTGGTACTGTTGTCCTGAGGAAAAAGCCCTATTGCCTAGTTTGGAATGCGCCCCCTTCTGGTACCTTTGTTTCTACTCCACAGCTCCCCAGTTGGACTAAACACTTCAGCTGACCCCGGGGACTTGCGTGTCGAAGCGACCCAGAAAGGTTACACTCCCCCTCTCCTCTGTCCCCTTTTTCTCCCTTTCCCCAGCCTACAGGCAGCCTTCCTTCTTACCCTAGGGGTGTTCGTTGCATCCTCCCCTTCCAGTTTGCCTTCTCCAGCTAGCAGCAGCCTCCACCAGCGCCTGCTCCTCTCTCTGCTCCCGGGAGCCTGGCCCCCTCTGCCTCTTCTGCAGCAGCTGGGAGGGAGCAACTGGCGGCTGCTGCCGGGCGGCGTCTTGGGGGCCCGCAGCCGAGTTAGAGAAGCCGCCATCTGGAGCCTCCAGAACGGACTGGCTGAAGCGTGGGGGAGAAAGAAAAAGGGCCTGTAGTTAGCTCGGGTTCTAGACCGGGAGAAACGAGAAGTAAAGAAGCAGGAGCGGGCTTCAAAGGGCTTCGGAAGGGATTTGCCCAATGTGGTGAGCTACTTAGAAAGGGTCAGTGTGTGTGTGTGTGTGTGTGTGTGTGTGTTTGAGATGGGGGGGGGGGCGCCTGTGTGAGCGCGCACCCGGTTGTGTGCCAGTGTGTGCGTATAATCTTAAAGCAGGATGCCCAGGAGGGATACTAGATAGGGAAGAAGAGGCCTGTTCTCCTAACCTTTTGGCCTTTAGTACAAATGACCTGGATCATTCAGAGAAGAAAGAATGGGGTCAATATACCTATTACTCTTCTTCCCTTCCCCTCCGTCAGGTGAGTGAAGGGGATGGTGGATGGTGGCCGATCAGATTAGTTCACACGCAGAGTCAGTGTGTAAGAGTTCCCATTTTCTTCCTCTTATGTCTGTACCCCGCTCTTCTCCCCACAACAAAGCAGCCTCCCCCAGGCCTTTCCACGCCCGAAAATTTTGCTCTGCTCTCTCGGCAGAATTGATAGTCTTGGCCCTCATAGATTAGTCTTTTATTTAGTAAGAACCTGGAAAACATTATTTCTCTGGAGGTAAATATTCTTCTGTTTCCGATGGAGGGCAGAAGAGGAAAGTCCAAACCAGAGGGAGTTCGACCAAAGGAATGGGATGTGGAAACTTTATTAGAACCTTTGCTCACTTTTGACTTAAATGTAAGAGAGGGGAAAACGGTCAGGGGAGAAGAAAAGGGTGGGAGATAAGTTTCCTTATTCTTTTTTATTTCAGATTTAGTTCAGTAACTGATTCGTTTTCTCCTAAACTTTGACTTAAAATTCAGCTCAATTGAGCGAGGAAAAGGGGAATGGGGTGGGGCAAACAGGGCAGTTTAAGGAAAGAGAAAGCGGTTGCCAGGGGGTGGGAAGGTAGGGACAAACACTGGCACAAACCCTTCCGAAAGAGCAGAGGCATCAAAAGCCTCCAAAATCCTCCTTTCATTTTTGGCATATGGGAAAAGCGTTCAGCAGCTGACCTAATCCAGCGTGAATGGAGGTGATTAGAAAATGGGAAGACAAGGTTTGGAGGGGGGGAACGGAAAGGAGAGGGAAGTGGCGATTTCTTAAAAATAGAGTTAGCGCCCCACCCACTTATTCCCGGATCTTAACTGCCCTAGCTGTTCATCCCGCCCAGCAGTTCCGTGTCCAGCCGAATTGCATTATGTAAAGAATCTGGCATGTCACCCGGTGGCACATCTGGTAGGTGTAGATGGCATTCATTAGCACAGGGCTTCGACTCTGCCGCATGCCAAAGTCCTGACAGGGATGCCCGCTGCCAATCATTCATTCCCTGCCAGTCCAAATGTGCGTCCGTGTGGGATGGCTCCCTTCCACCCTGGCACCAGAGCAAGAGGAAACAATGTGTTTAGATGCAAAGAGATGAAAGCAGAGCTGAGTATGAGAAGCACCCAACAGATGCAGCAGAAGAGGAGATAACGGAGCTAAGTGTCACTTAGCAATAAAGCATATGGAGGACCGCCGGAGGGAGTCGTGAGAGTGGGCAGAGTGGGGGTTGAGCTGAACTGAGCTTTGGAGTTCAAAGCTTCTCCATTGTGGTTACTGTCCACCTGCCCCCTTTCTACAACTCGCCCCTGAAAATCCCCTCTACTACTTAACCTTTCATGATTGCATTTAACTTCTCCTATTCTTAATATTGTCATCCCAGAATGCTTTCTTCTTTAAACTTCTGGCTTAAAGATCAACATTCATACACGGCAGCTTTCCGTTGCAATAGCTTCCCCCTTTCTCCTTTTTATTCTTTGACTATATTCCATGTGTGATTAACCAAAATAAATGACTATTGACTTATTTTTTTCTTCACAGGAAAGTTCAGTTTTAGCCCTCATTTTCCAAAGGAGGGAATGAGGAATGCTGAGCAAAGTCCACGATGCTACAATATGTCTAAGTATAACAGAGATTTCCCAATTAAACTTCAGGAAAACTTTTCTCATAAATGTTTCCTCTTTCTCCTCCTCCTCCTCCTCCTCCTCTTCTTCCTCCTCTTCTTCCTCCTCCTTTTCCTCCTCCTCCTCCTTTTCCTCCTCCTCCTCTTCTTTTTCCTCCTCTTCCTCTTCTTTTTTCTCCTCCTCCTCTTCTTCTCCTCCTCCTCCTCCTTCTTCTTCTCCCCCTTCTTCTTCTCCTCCTTCTTCTTCTCCTCCTTCTTCTTCTCCCCCTTCTTCTTCTCCTTCTCCTCCTTCTCCTCCTCCTCCTCCTCCTCCTCCTCCTCCTCCATATTTTTCCTTGGCTATTTTATTTATATGTAAAATATATATTATGTATAAAATGTATATTCAAACATATATATTCAAAAACAAAGAAAGCAAAGAAAATAATTTTCTGAAGAGGCTAATATCTAGTTTAGATCACATAACAGGACTTTGTCAACCATTCAATCAGAATCTAGTTTTATGTTCACCTTAATTTTCTCAAATGTTAAGGGTTTTTTTTTTTTAGCATAATCTAACATAATGAGATAATCAATACATGCTAAATAATTAACATGGTCAAATTAAATTCAGATGATTGTTCTTGACAGGGAAGATCCTGTCTAGCTGAGATGTTTTGTCTTATTAAGCATGATACTAAATAGTTCAAATCCAATCTAAAAATATTTTCCCAGGTATAAGAAAAATACTCCAGCTTTATAAAACCAGTACAAGGGGGAAATAATGTAATTATATAAAAACATCAATAGGTTTACTTAGAAAATCCTATGGAATCAGCAAAGAAATTGATTGTAAAGAAGCAGATATAATAAAATAAACCCACAAAATGAATAGCATTTCTATATATCAATAACAAAGCCCAGAAGGAATTGTAGAAAGGGAAGTTTCATTCAAAATAACTAAATAAGAGAAGAAATGCATAAGACATCTGGGAATCAATCTATAAAAGCTCATCTAAAATATTTATAAATACACTTATAAAATATTTCTTCAAAAGAGAAACAACTTTTTTTTTTTTTTTAATTTAATAGCCTTTTATTTACAGGATATATGCATGGGTAACTTTACAGCATCAACAATTGCCAAACCTCTTGTTCCAATTTTTCACCTCTTACCCCTCCACCCCCTCCCCCAGATGGCAGGATGACCAGTAGATGTTAAATACATTAAAATATAAATTAGATACACAATAAGTATACATGACCAAAACGTTATTTTGCTGTACAAAAAGAATCAGACTCTGAAATATTGTACAATTAGCTTGTGAAGGAAATCAAAAATGCAGGTGTGCATAAATATAGGGATTGGGAATTCAATGTAATGGTTTTTTGTCATCTCCCAGAGTTCTTTTTCTGGGCATAGCTGGTTCAGTTCATTACTGCTCCATTGGAAATGATTTGGTTGATCTCGTTGCTGAGGATGGCCTGGTCAAAAGAGAAACAACTTAACAGGAAGGCTATCCAGAAGTCATGACTGGATTGTGGCAATATATTTAACATGATAATACTACTGGAATTCATTTAAATATATCCTTTGATTCAGAGATTCCACTGTTAAACTATTATCTCAGGTAAGCCAATAATATCTCATATACATCAAAGTATATATCCTTGCACTTTTAGTGATAGCTAAAAGTTCCAATCAAAATAGAAGCATTTACATATAATATCTTTGAATCAAATGTGATGAATATAGAGAAGTATGGAAAGGAATATGAATTGATATAAAGTGACTTGAGTAGAACCAGGAAAACAATATAAACAATTACAACAGTGATTTAGATGAAAAAATTACAACAAAATGAGAGAAATTGTATGCTTCAAAATTATAATGATTAAATTTGATCCTATTCTTTGTAGAAGAAGGTACTGTGAATGTATAACATTACATATGAAGTCATATTTTTAAAAATAAGTTTTAAATCATAGCTCTTGTTTTTCATTTTTCATTTTCCTTTATCTTTTTCCCTATTATAAATAATTTTTCATACCCTCCCCCATATCTTAGCT
Source organism: Sarcophilus harrisii (assembly GCF_902635505.1). Classification (NCBI taxonomy): domain Eukaryota; kingdom Metazoa; phylum Chordata; class Mammalia; order Dasyuromorphia; family Dasyuridae; genus Sarcophilus; species Sarcophilus harrisii. The sequence goes on from NC_045431.1 coordinate 153,795,784, forward strand.
AGTTTATTTATTTAAATTTATTTATTTATTTTAAAATTATTGAATAAAACAAGCATTTAACATAGTAAAGAAGATGATTGCACATGAAACTGGAAACCTATTACGTACAACTTGTTATTCCTTTTAAATATGTAATAAAGTTATCATGTAAATTCTCCCCTCCTTTTTTTCTTTCCTCTTCCTAAAGATGTCTAATATTAGAAATAAATAGGTGTAATGGGCTGAGGTTTGAGTTGATGCACTGAGGTCCCAAGTACGTGAGGCTAAATAGTAATTGGACTATACCCTATTAAGATACATGATTGGATAAAGAATGGCCCCTGCCCACTCTCTGTGCAAGTCCTGATGTGTTGTATAGGAAATGACGGTTTTGGGGGATGGAGGCAGAGAGACAGGAAGAGAAGCTGGGGGACATTGAGCCTGGGTTCCATACTCCCAGCTGCTAGTCGTGTGGCTTCTGGTCTAGCTAGCTTCTTGACTCAGCTGCACACATTGCTATTGCCGATTCCCTTCCACCTCTGATCTTTCTTCACTGAGAATAAAGACTGACGATTTTCCCCTAACCTGAATTCCTGACTCCGACTGATTTTAAAATATGCGGTCTTCACAAATAGGGATATGTATATATATATATATATAAACAGAGATAGGTAAATATATCAATATGTATGTGCATGGAAAATTATTCTATACTATTTCTATTTCTCAGTTCTTTCTCTGGATACAGATAACATCTTTCTTGGCTAGTTTTATTGACTGATTCCCTTTTCTTTTTCATTCATTGTTATGAGGAATGACTCTGGGAGGAGAAGATATAAGGGATTCTTTGGGATATGGTTATAAAGATATTAATAAAATTTACTTTAAAATGTCATCAAAGCTATATTTTGGAAATAGCTATCTTATTAGTGAGAAAAAGCATATAATTTCTAAGGAAAAATGCTGTGATGGTAAAAGATATTACAAATTTTTTTCTGATAGTGTCTTTGGAAGTGTAGCTAAGCATAAGATATTTACCTCAATAGATCCATAATTTTATCTCTATGAATAGTCTTTTCAATAAGTAACACACTATATTTTGCCTTCTAAACATGTGTGATCATTTTGTATTCTACAATGAGTCTTTCATAGAGGGTTCATGCCAAAATTTGATGGACCTCCCTCTAAATCTCTTGAAATAATGATTTGTGAGAACTATGGTGATATAGTGGACAGAACAGTGGTCTTGGAATGAGGAAGATCTGAGATCAAATCCATCCTTAGAAAATAATTAATTATGTGACTCTGGGCAAGTTACTTAATCCTAATTGTTTCAAACAGGGAGGGAGGAGAGGGGAGAAAGGAGAAAGGAGAGAGACAGACAGACAGACAGACAAAGACAGAGAGAGACACAGAGACAGAGAGAGACAGTGAGAGGGGGGAGGGGGAAGAAGAGAGAGATAAAGGGAATGTGAGAGAGGGAGAGAGGGAAGGAAATGATTTAAGTTTCATCAAAATATGTCTACTATCCAGTTGGTTATCTCCTTTTTTCAATATGACTAGCCTATTTCCTTTCCTAGTCATATAATTCAACTGATGATAACCTTTCTGATGCTTCTGCACAATATTTTGTGAGTATTATGCAACAGCCCTGACCAATTCACCTATCATGTAACTTTCTATTGTCCTTTTGGTAATATTCTAGTTAATTTCTTCAGATACTATATTCACCTCCGCTTAGCATCCCTGGAAAAGACTAGTCTTTGTTTCAGAGAGAAGTTTGACTTGACTAAAAGCACTATGCAGTTTAACAGAAGCAATCCAACCCATTCACTTTCTGTATTAATTCCAGACCCCAATTTACTACCATTTTTGATATCCATTTAGCATTAAGTATATTAATGGACCACTCTATAGTTTCTTGCTCCCTTCCACAATTGCATTATCACAGTTGGGACAGTAAGTATGTTTATTTACTTGGGGTTTCTCATGTGGGTAATTAAGTTAAATTCATTTTTAGTGATTTAAAATTTTTCCTTTAATAGTTTCTTCAATATTTCAGGGGTGAATGTAATCAATACATTATTAATTACATGCAAAGAGAAACATTTGGACGATTTCATCCTATTTCATTTAGCTAGTGCTCTGGATATCTTTCATAACAATGGCAAATACCTTTGGTGAACTTATTCTCCACCTAGGTCTGGTTTTATATATTTCATAGAATCTGATGTTGATACATGTGCAGAAGGAATGTGTCAGAAGAATATCCTTCAAGGATACCCTCCAAGGTAATGCTGTGTTCTATTTTTAAAGTAATCAACAAAAGCACAAATACAAGGAAATCTTTTTTAAAAAATAGAATTTTATTTTTTCTAATTATGGGTAAAGACACATTTTAACATTCATTTAAAATTTAGAATTCCAAATTTTCTTCCTTCCTCTCTCCCCTCGTTTCTCCCTAAGATAGTTAATACTATCATCTAGGTCATGTATGTGCAATCATATGAAACATATTTACATATTAATCATTCTATAAAAGAAGAAACAGACTCCCTGGAAAAAAATCCTCAAAAATAGAAAAGGAAAATAGTATGCCAATTTGATCTTTATACAGATTCTATTGGTTCTTTCTTTAGATGTGAATATCATTTTCCCTCATGAGTCTTTTGGGATTGTCTTGGATTATTGTATGCTGAGAATAGCTAAATCATTCATAGTTGATCATCATACAATGTTGCTATTTTTGTGTACAATGCTCTCCTGGTTTTGCTCACTTCATTTTGTATCAGTACATGTATTTCCAGGTTTTTTCTGAAATCTTCCGGGTCGTCATTTCTTAAAATGAAGTATTCCATTATATTTATATATCACAACTTAGTCAGCCATTGTCGAATTGATGGGAGTCCCCTCAATTTCCAATGCTTTGCCCCCACAAAAAGAACTGTTACAAATATTTTGTACAAGTAGATCCTTCACCTCCACCTTTTTTTTTAATTCTTTGGGACAAAGACCTAGATAGTGATATTGTTGAATCTAAGGATATGCTTTTGGGGCACAGTTCCAAATTGTTCTCCAGAACACTTGGATCAGCTTACAACTCCACTTAACAGTACATTAGTAGACTAGTTTTTCCCATATCTCCTTCAACATTTATCATTGTTTTTTTCCATCATATTAGCCAAACTAATATGTGTGAGATGGTACTTCAGAGTTGTTTTAATTAAGCACAAAATAATCTTGTATTCTCTAAACCTTCCAGTCAATTGTGTGACTATAAAGATGTATTACAATATACAATGTAATTTGTGAATACTTGCCTATTTTTTCTAATACTTTTAGGAAGGATACCTTGGAAATACATGGAGATTATTTTATACACATTTTATAGAGATGGGGAACATGAAAGAATATTTTTATAGTTTTGTGATTACTTTTGGAGGATAGTAATAAGATCAATTATCTCCCTTTGATATTCTTTCTCCTTTGAAGAATATCTTCAGAACTGACTCTTCAGTTCTCACAAAATTATGTTGTAACTAATTTGAACTCTCTGTCTATATTTGGACTATTACAGCTGTCCTTCTCATCTTTATTTTCTTCTATATTATTTGTATTTTCTCCCATAGCACACTAGAGACTGTCATTGTTCCATTGCCACCCCCTGCCCCACAAAACATCAGCCCCATTATCTTCTGCCTTCACTCCCCTATTTCTCATGTGTCACTGAATGAAGGTAGAGAAAATCATCAAACATGATGATCTGGTACACTGAATTTTTTTTCAGTCATATCCAATTCTTCATGGTCTCATTTTTTTTTTTTTTTGACAATGGTACTGGTGTGGTTTTATCATTTATCATTTTTACCATTTCTTCTATAATTCATTTTAAATTTGCAGGCAAACAAACAGGTTTAATGTCTTGTCCAGGATCACACAACTAGTATGAAGCTAGATTTGAACTCAGGGAGATGAATCTTCCCGACTCTAAGTCCAGCCCTCTATCCACCAAGTCATCTGGTTTCCTGTGAATTTCTGTCACATAATCTCAAGTGGTTCCTCACTGCTGCTAGACTAAACAACCTTTATTCTCTCATTAACCCATTCTCCAGCTCTTTTAAACCTTTTTAGCTCTTTTCAAACCTCCCATGATACAGCCTTCCCCTATCCTCTCAGTTGAGAACTTTACCTCACATTTTATGGGAAAAAAAATCACATTCATCAAAATCTCCTTTTCCCTTATCCCATATCATTCAGATACCTTCTAGCAGTATTTCCTCTTTCACTCCCAATTTACACAAAGAAAGGCCCTCTTTTCTTAGTAAGACAAACCCCTCTATCTGTATAATTGCATGCTCTGTAAATCCCACTTAACTTCAATCTCTCATTTCCTATTACCTACAAACATACCCCATGTCTCCTCATTCTCAAAACAATATTCAATTTATCTTTCCATCCATGCTACCATCCTTTATCTCTTCTGCCCTTTGTGGTTAAGCTTCTTGAAAAGACTGTCTTCAATAGGTACTTGAACTTTTTTCCTGTCACTATCTTTATGACCCCTTATAATTTGTCTTTTGACAGTATCATTCCCCTCACACTATTCTTTCTAAAGCTACCAAAAATCTCTTAATTGCAAAACTAATAGCTTTTATTAATCCTCATTTTGACATTTTCAATCACTTGCTTCCCTTTAATCATCTCTTTTCTCTAGGTTTTCAACAGAACAATCTCTCCTGATCTTCCTTTTACCTATTTGAACACTCTTTGTTAGATTTCTTTTCTAGATCCTCATCCAAGTTACACTCACTAATTGTGGGTATTATACAAGACTCCATCATTGACCCTCTTCTTTTATCTATAATATAGGGTGGTCTCATTAGTTTCTTTGGATTTAATTATGATCACTTTGGTAATGAATATGAAAGTTACCTAGCTTTTCAAGTATACATTTCAAGTATCCTGGCCCCCTACAAACTTTTTTTCTCTCTAATACTGCCATAGCACATTGATTCAGACCTTTATCACTTAACTAACCCACTGCAATAATCTGTTGGTTATTGTCCATTCAGTCACCACAGGTAATTTCCTTAAGTATAGGTCTAACTGTGCTATATCCATACTTAATATACTCTAGTAGTTTCTTAGCACTTCCAGGATCAATTATAGATTTATATTTCATATGAGTCCTAAATTCATAAGATTCAAAGCTAGACCTTTCTAGCCTCCTTATACTTTATACTCTATTTTTTTCATCTAGTGACACTGGGCTCTTTGTTTTGCCACAAACAAGACACTTCATCAGTTCCAGGCATTCTCTCAGTCTGTTACCTGTGTCTAATGTTCTCATTCCTCATCTCTATTTCCTAACTTCTCTAGTTTCCTTGATATTTAAACTAAAATTCCTTATTGTACAAGAAGCTTTTTAAAATTCCTTTTAATTCCAGTATCCTTCATCTGCTAATTATTTCCTATTTAGCTTGTATTTTTATACATTTTTTTGCTTGCTTTATCCCCTATTAGAATGTGAGCTTCTTGAGGTCAGGGAATGTTTCTTACCTTTTATTTTTCCCAGTGCTTAACACACTGCATGGCACATGGTGGATTATAGTGGATGATTATTGACTGGATGTTGTCTTATGTGTATTAAAATATCTTTCAATTGCAGTCTTTTTGAAATTTTAGCATCACCGTTATTAAATACCTCCCCCTGTCCCCATCCCTTTCAATTGCAAACTGAAAGAGGAAAAAAAAAGTTGTAACATTTAAATAAGTCAAACAAAACAAACCCACACAGGAATCATGTCCCCAAATATGTTTCTCTCTGAACCTTACATCCTTCACCTCTATATTAGGAGGTGAGTAACATGTTTCATTGGAGGTCATCTGGAGATATGATTGGTTATGGGATTAATCATAGTTTTTCTAGGCATTGACCCACATTTAATACAGTACACCAAGATAAAGTCAAAAAGGATTTATGATCTAGGCATAAAGAATGAGATTGTGAATAAATTAGAAGAACATAGGATAGTTTACCTCTCAGACCTGTGGAGGAGGAAGAAATTTGTGACCAAAGAAGATTTAGAGATCATTATTGATCACAAAATAGAAAATTTTGATTGTATACAATTAAAAAGGTTTTTGAACAAAGAAACAAATGCAGACAAGATTAGAAGGGAAACATTAAAATGTGAAAACATTTTCACAAAGGTTCTGATAAAGGCCTCCTTTAGAGAATTGACTCTAATTTATAAGAAATTAAGCCATTCTCCAATTGATAAATGGTCAAAGATTACGAACAGACAATTTTTAGACAAAGAAATTGAAACTATTTCTAGCCATATGGAAAGATGCTCCAAGTCATGATTAATCAGAGAAATGCAAATTAAGACACTCTGAGTTACCCCTATACACCTCTCAGCTTGGCTAGGATGACAGGAAAAGATCATGCTGAATGTTGGAGGGGATGTGGGAAAACTGGGACACTGATACATTGTTGGTGGAACTGTGAATACATTCAGCCATTCTGGAGAACAATTTGTAACTATCCTCAAAAAGTTATCAAACTGTGCATATCCTTTGATCCAGCAGTGTTAGTACTGGGCTTATATCCCAAAGAGATCTCAAAGAAGGGAAAGGGATCTGTATGTGCAAAAATGTTTGTGGCAGCCCTCTTTGTAGTGGCCAGAAACTGGAAACTGAGTAGATGCCCATCAATTGGAGAATGGCTGAGTAAATTGTGGTATATGAATGTTATGGAATATTATTGTTCTGTAAGAAATGACCAACATGATGATTTCAGAAAGGCTTGGAAAGACATGAACTGATGCTGAGTGAAATGAGCTGGACCAGGAGATTATTATACACTTCAACAACAATACTATATGATGATTAATTCTGATGGATGTGGCTCTCGTCAACAATTAGATGAACCAAATCAGATCCATTTGTTCATTAATGAATAGAACTACCTACCCCCCAGCGAAAGAACTCTGGGAAATGAGTGTGAACCACTACATAGCATTTCCAATCCCTCTGTTTTTGCCCACTTGCATTTTTGATTTTGTTCACAGGTTAATTGTACATTATTTCAAAGTCTGATTTTTCTTGTGCAGCAAAATAACTGTATGGATATGTATACATATACTGTATTTAACAGTCACTTTAACATATGTATTGGTCTACCTGCCATCTGGAGGAGGGGGTGGGAGGAAGGAGGGTCAATGCTGAAAAATTACCCATGCATATATCTTGTAAATAAAAAAAACTATTTTAAAAAATCATAGTTTTTAAGTCTTTCAAAGTTGTTTTTCTTTATATCTTTTATTTTATTTTCTTTCATTATAATGTTGCTTTCCTTGTGTAAATGATACTACTGATTTTGCTATTTCATTGTATTAATTTTTGTTACTCAGGACTTTCTGAAGTTGTTTCATTTGCTGTTTCTTCCTGTGCAATAATATTGCATTATAGGTATATAACACAACTTGTTCAGTCCTTTCCTAACTAAGAGGACATGTTAACTTCTATATCCTTAAATCATACTCTTTCCTTGTTTATTCCTTTCTACAGTATTGGGAGATTTGTGTAGTTTATGCTTATTGCCTTCCAGTACTCTATTCTCTCTTCATTCCCTGATTCCTGTATAACGCTTATTTCTCTGTTGAGTTTGTTATATTTCATATCAAAATGTGTGCGTCTGTGTGTGTGTGTGTGTGTGTGTGAGTGTGTTCTTCATTTTAGACAAACATGAGGTTCATTTGATGGCCACTTCCATTGTGGCTTCCTCTATGTTTATATGTTTTTCTTATACATACTATGAGAAATAGCAAACTCCATCTTCTTTTTTCCTTTCTGTATTAGAGTATTCCTTTTACTTTCACTTTTCTTTCCTCTTTAAATCCTCAGAACTGAATTCAGCTACCACTCTGGATCTGTTTTTCTTATTTAATTCTCTCAGTTCTTACTGGAGATGTTAAGTTTTTGAAGGGACACATTTCTTCTCACCCATTAGAATATTAACACTACACCATCATACAGGCTTTCCAATTGTTCAAGCAACTTAACTTTTCTATCTTTCTCTGGATTTATGTTCATATTTAAAAGTTCTTCCATAATTCAGATCTTTTCATCAAAATACTTAAAATTTCTATATTCCACTAAAATTTGTTTCCCCCTTTAGAATTATGCTCAACTTTGCAGAGTAGTTATTCTTGGTTGAAAGTTCATATCTCTTTTCTATAGGAATATAATATAATATTCCAAGATCTCACTTTTTTTTTAGGAGAAGCTGATGGATCTTAGGTAAATTTATTGTTTATTGATATTTGAACTACTTTTTTCTGGATGTTTCAAATTTGTTTTCTTTAACATGGAAACTTTGGATATTCTGTAGATTTTTTATTTGGAGATTTCTTTCAGAAGGTGATCTATGAGTTCATTCTATCCCTACTTTGGCATCTGGTTTAATTGAACTGGGCAGTGTTCATTTCTGATTTTTTAAATATAATACCTAATGATTTTTGTTGTTGCTGCTGCTATTAAGGAGTACAATAATTTTAATATTAGCTCTCTCCTTGAACTATTTTTCATATTAGTTATTTTTCATATCAGGAATTTTACTTTTTATATTTTTAAATTATTTTATTTTGTTTAAATATTTCTCGTTCTTTTTTGGAGGTGATGATTTCTGTTTTGTGTATTTTTGTTTTGAAGGAATCCATTTCTTGAGAGAAGATTTCCTGCTTTCTTTTCAAATTTACTTGTTCTCCTTGCAATTCTTTCTTTAAGACATTTTACTTCATTTTTATCTAGTTCCACTTTGCATCTAGTTCTTGTGGTAAGCATATTTTTATATAGATTTTCTGCTTGCAATTTTTCAAAGTTACTCATTCTTTCTTTTGGGGGATCTCAAGGTCTACAATAAATTTGAATTTTGGTTGGTGTTTGCTTTGCTTTACTCATCTTTTCATCTTTAGTTAATAATGAATTGAGTATGTATACCAGGGCCATGCTTTGTCTCCTATTGTTTTTTGGAGGGAGTGGTTGTTGTTCCTATTTGACTTTGCCCTGGAATTAAAGCTTGTAGAATTTATCATTCTGAGGGGACTGATGAAACATTTCTTCCTCCCTTCCCCTCTATATTTCAGATAGACAGGCATTTTCTCCAAAGGTACTTTTCCCCCTAGTCTTAAATGTACTCATAATTTCTGATTTAATTCAGGTTATTTATTTGAAAATAAATTTGGTTATACTGGCTTTTTATTTGTGAATGGGAAGTGCAAAAAGGGCATTATTGATATATACTAGAGGTGGGGAATCTTTTTTTTTCTTCTGCCAAGTGTCATTTGGATATTTATAACATCATTCACAAGCCATATAAAATTATCATCTTATAGAACTTAATCAATATAAGGTTGTTGTACCTAGTTTTCAGCTCATTTTGCCTGCAGTTGCCTTAGTAAATGATTTTGGTGGTCTTATACAGCTCCTGGGCCAATAATTCCTCCTCTCTCTTCTATGTCAATGATTCCTGATTTGTGGCTAGATGGAGGGCTAACTTTCCATGGAAGAAAGTCCAAGATTAGGCCAACTATAGGGTAAAGAAATAGTTCTCCCATACATCAAGTAGAAGAATAGTTCCCTTGGATCGCACAGAGTAGTATGTCCTATAGGCAGATCCCAAGAGAATATATGTTTTTACTACATGATTGGGTTGAGATATGTGCTCAAGATTCAGCTCACTAATTCCCTAATGTTCCAGAAAACATTTAGAAAAACTCCTTTTTGATGAATGATTGCAGAGACTTTCAAGAAAACAGGTCAATATAATCAACAACAAATTATGAATCTTTTATAGTGGCTGTACTGAAGAATAGAAACATAAATATATGTGTTGATTACTAGACTTTGAACAAAAGAATTGAAATGGATAAGAAAGGCCAGAATTCAAGATACTGGAGAGTGTATTAACCTGATACTAATTATTAGTAATGTATTTTCACAAAGGCTACTGTCAGATTCCTGTGGGAGAAGAAGATATTGTTTACTCTAGCACCAGGACCAGACGATTTGCATGTATCAAAACTCTTACTATAATCTGGTTCTTATCCCTCAGAAAATTTTAGACCAGGGCCTATCACTCACAGCCACTACCAACTTCTTGACCATGTTCTTTGACTATCTCAACCTTACATCTTCATTGAGGGAGTCTTCCTGGAACTGGGTTGGAACTTGGGAGACAGGCTCTTGAACAATAATTACGTTCCTCCTTCAGGAGAATTCTCTCCAACCACTGAGATTCTGCCTAGTCTCTTTACTTATAGGTTCGCATAACATCACTTCTTAATACTTCCATTCTGAACAATTCTAGAATTGTTCCCAGTAACTTTGAACATTTGCCTCTTGATGTACAAATACGCTCAACAATCTATTTTTTCACTCTCTTCCACCTTAGTTTTCTGCTTATGATGTCCTACTCCAGATCTGCTCACAATAACTTTCTCATGATTTTGATCTTCTGGAACTCATTGAAACCAAAGTCCCTCCTGGTAACACCATTTCTTTCTATTCTTTATGAATTTTCTCTGATAACCATGACTCATTGGCAATAATTGGGGGAATTGGAATAGTTCTCTTTTTAGTGAGTTCAGTGTTTGACTCATAGCCTCCCTCTCTAGTTCAACTTCTGCTTTTATAACTAGGGAATTTCAATACCCCTAAGTTCTCAGTTCCTCAATGTCCTTATTTCCATGACCATTCCACTTCAGCTACCCATAGAGATAATCTATCTTTGATCTTGTTATCAATCACAATATTCCACTTTTACAACTATGAATTCCCAAATTCTTGTATCTGATAATTATCTTCTCTATCATTTCATCTTTTCTTATGCAATATGATTGGTATCTTTGTACTTTGTCTTCATCATAACCTCTATTTTTGCTCCTTTTGGTTCTTTTCACTAGCCATAATCCATGAAATGGAAGTACTTTCTTCTCTTTACCCTTTTGACCTCCTAGAGAAACAGTTTAACTCTTTACTATTCTTTATAGGCTTAGCATCTCATTCCATTGTCAGGCACACATTGCCAAACCCTGGTCTTGAATTAATCTTAATATCAATTTTCTTCATGTTTTTGAAGAACATGTCTACCATGTTATTCATGGTGAATGAAGCTAGAGAAAATCATAAATCCATGATTAATGTATACATTACAAATTTTTAATTTTTCCCCTGGCTCCCTTCAAAATTCAGCTAATCTTTGAAAGCAGCACTTTTTCAGTTCCCCTAGATTCTAGTGGCTTGTTTTGTGATATTTATTTAGTCATCACATATCCCGTATAGAGTTATTTATATGTTTTCTCTCTTGGCAGAATGTGAGCTCCTTGAGAACAAGAGCTGTTCTTATCACTTTCCATTTGTGGAAGGAGGTAGTAATAATATAAAACATACAATGATTGTGATTTAGCATATTACAAAGTTTACTTAGACATGCTTAACCAGGAATCAGAAAGTTTCCATGACTGATAAAGTAGTATGGGAAAAAATATTTTCCATTGTAGGGACTTCTTCATAAAAAAATCCATTTAGAGCAAAACCGAGACTTTGAAACATACTGATTTTGGAAAGTAGTTTGGGCTGATATCAGGAAACATTGAACGATACCTTAACATACTCAAAGAGACCCATAACTTGAATATTTCAATAACATACTGATAAATTTTTTAGAAATAAAGAATAATCGTCTCAGTGGTGCATATGCAGAGGCATTCCTGGTACTATGTACAACTCCACCATTAATGATATCACTAGAGTTTTACTTTACCGGGTGATGCTTGGGAAAGGGCCACACTTACCTAGTGAGTAATTGTTTTAGAGTCTCTGAGGATCCTCGAGTAGGTCCTATTATCATCCATATTTTAGGATTGAGGAAACTAAGGCAGACTGAGATTAAATTATTTTCCTGGCATCATGGTGTAAGCGTCTTTAAAATTAAACTCAGATCTTTCTGGCTCCAATCCTGGTACTCTATCCACTATGTTATTGCCTTTGTGGAAAACTAGAGGAATATTACATGTATTCAGATAATGCTAGTTTTTATTCATATAATATGTTCCTTGCATGCAATTGATATGTGATAATTGATATGTATGCTAATTATTGTACATTCTGAACGTACATTTGTTTATGATTTTCTTACATTTATTTGTTTTGTGCTAGTAATTTTTGTATTAAATCTACACTAATATATTAACTATGTATAACTTTGTTGTTTATTTGCATTTTTTTGCTATTTTCTCTTTTGTTACTATTGCTTTATTTATGTTCAATTGCTTGTGTTCTATAGATATATATCCATTACATAGACATATACATAAAAACTTATTCATGTGATATGTCCTGCATGTCATTTAGACAAGTAGTCACTGAAATAGTCTGCTTCATATACCATTGATAAATATTTGCTGCAATTAGCATCTATAATGATTTCCTAGGATAATGACTTTGCTATCTTTGTTCCATGAATTGCTGATCATTATTCTTAAACTGTGCTACATACTTCCAAATCTCAAGTGAATAAAGCTGCTTTTGCAAGAAGTTAAACCACAGAGAAGAATTTAACTGGTGGTATTACTCTGTCAGAAAAATTGCTGTGTAGAAGTTGAAGTTCTTTGGGTTGGGATGGAACCTTCGGCTTGCTATTGTGAGGAGTTAGGCATTGGGACCTTTATGGTCACTTTTGGCTCTGAATCAATTGTTTTTGTGGACCTTTAAGACTGGTTTATAAACTAGAATGTGAGGATTTTGTGGCCACCATCTGAGTGATCATTTTTTAATTAAATGTCTCCTCTGCTGCTGTCACCTCTATTTTGATTGGAGATGGAGGAGAGTTGTCACTGAAACAGACTAAGGCTTATGGAACTATTCACTCTGGGATATCTGATAAAGGACAGTTCCATGCTGTCTCTGTCCTCTTCATTCTTTGTCTAAGATGGGAGGCATTTACTCCACATTTTTTTTTTCTTTTAGCTTGTCCATATTTCCTGGTTTAATTAGGACTTTAATTCTTGCTTAATCTAGAGAAAAATAGGATTGGTCACAATTGGTTTTTATTTGTGAATTAATTAGCTATAATTGGGGTATGCAAAATGTTATTGTCTCAGTATACAGTTGAAAGTGACTCATTGGTAAATTCAGATTCTGACTAAGGATGATAAAAGGAAAACATATTCGTTTATTAATTTTTTTAATTATCAAATTAAGTAAAACTGTGTCTGAAGATTTTGATTTTAGTCAAAGATGGCCAGTCAATGATACCAAAAAGGCTTGGCTTACAGGTCACACTTTCTAATTTCCACCATGCTTCTACATTGTTGGCCACTTCCCACTATGCCTCTGTAGAGAATTTATAAGAAACAAGTCAAAGTAGTAACAACTACAGAATAGATTAGTCAGTTAGTCAAATAAATATTTATGTTTATATCTCTATGTCAAGCATTATGCTAAGAACTGGGGATTCAAATAAAGTCAACAAATAGCCCTTGCCTAAGTTCACAATCTAATGAAAGAGAAACTACATGAAAAGAAGCTCCAAAAGGAGGGATGAGAAAAGACACAGGAGTATCATAGAGTCTAGCAATCATGTGGGACAAGATGAGATCACTTCTCCTTAAATAAAGAGTCTGAGAAGAATGCTCTGATATCCATCCCCCAACTTCTCCAGTCAGAGAGAGGCATGGATCCAAGGGGGCAAGGAATACTTGAAAGGGTTGCTGTCTTCTTGCAAGATGACAAAATCCAGAGAGCACAAAAGCCACAGGGATCACAATACATTTTGGTAGCATTTTCAGAAACTTTAGTGTTGATTTGATAATTGTCTCAAAGTTAGAAATGTTAGAGAATGGGGGAGTGGGAAAGGAGGATACATATATAGGAGTATAGCAGGAGAAGAACCAGAAAATAGCAGCATGATGTGCATAGGACAGGGTTAAATATGGTGAGCATTCACCAATCAGAAGAAGCTTGGCTGGAGTTCCAGGTGGCTGGTGGAGGATGGATACATTTGATGCATTTGGAAGAATATCCAGGAAACTTACTTTCTCTTTATCCTTTTGGAAACACTGAAGACTAACTATCTGGTTCTATTTCTTGATGAAAAAAAGTGCTATCAGTGATATCCATTGTAGTCAGACTTTCTCAAGTCAGACTGACCCCCAAACAACTTTGATTTCACATAATCAACTCAACTTCAGCTTGTACTACTAAAACTACCAGATAGTTTTTTACAGAACTATAATCTCCTCCTTTATCTCCCATCTCTTATACATTTTATAAGTTAAATTTTGAATCAATATGTAAGACTATACATATGTCCTTGTTAAATTCTGTCTCTTAGAGATAGCTCAATGTTCTATTTACTTTTTCATTCTGACTTCTTCTGCTAATATGTTGGATCTTCACTCTAGATTTGCATCATCAGCAAATTTGATGTATGTCACTGATAAAAATGTTTAGTAAAGCACAGGCCAAGCACTGAGACAAGGCACTAGATGACTATTATTAATAGTGATTTTGGGGGATCTGGCCATTTTACTATCTTAGAACCCAATTAATTATATTGTCTATACCAAGCCTCTCCAATTAATAGATAATAACATGAGATATATTGTCAAAATTTTTATTAAAATCTAAGTAAACTATACTGATATCATTTTTCTGACCCAATTGTTTAGTAACTCAGCCAAAAAAGAAAAAAGAAAAAAATGCAGTTGGTTTGGCATGACAGGTTCTTGTTTAAGCTAACTTTTTGAGATAACTAGTTCCATTTCTGTAGTAGCCGTTTCTTTCTAGATTCCAGAATTTTGCTAGGAATCAACATGAAGATAACTGGATAGAATTTTCAGGCTCTGCACACGGTTTATTTATTTATTTATTTATTTATTTTTTTTATTAAATCAAGACACCATTTGCTTTCCTAAATTCCTTTGGTTCCTTTCCCATTCTTCACACTATAGATATCTGAGACCATAGGATTTATTACTCAGTCCTTGAATTTTGTTTCCTGTCTGGCCATCTCTGTTCATGTTCTCCTTACATCTTAATTACTGTTTATGGTATATCACTTGGTGGATATACATAGTCAAGTTTCTCCTGTTTTCTTTTTCAATTTGCCAAAGTTCCAATCCAAAGTTCTTTGCATTAAATTTGCAAAGCTCATGGCAAAAATATTCTTGCTAGTTGGGTTTGTTTTATCCTTGGCCAGGGACCTGATTTGTATGCTTTAAGTACTGGTCCAGAAATCTAAATCCCATTTTCAAATCCCCATTCCTAACAAGTTATTTACTTGACTAATTGGTCTTATCCTTCAAAGTCCTTGATTTTGTTTGTTAGCAGTGAAGAAAAGTCTCCATTACTCCTAAGATCTTTATTTTCTCATCCAAGATTTCACAACCCTTAGCAGCATTGTATAGATTTCTTCCAGCAATATCTTTTGTGTCCACATCAATCATCAGTAGTGATTCATGGTGATTAGATCTGACAAGTCATTGGGTGTTCTCTATCACATCTTGAATATATTCCCTGGAAAGACAGAAGATATCTCCTTAGCTGTCATTACCTTGACAAATAGCTGCTTCAGTGCCCATCAGCAGGGAGTAACCAACCATTGTTTCTTCTTCCTCTTAGCCTCTCTGTCTGATCTCTCACCTGACAAGACCTGTGGCTGACAATGAACATTTCTTGGAAGGACAAACAATTTTCTACTTAGAAACTCTAGTTCTTTACCCGTTATGAGGAACCTTCATTGATAAGTTAATCAAGTAAAAATCAATCATTTAAGCTTTGCCACAAAACATCTCTCCCCTTTGGAGAATATATTTCTCTAACCACAAATATATTCAACCAACCCACAAAACCTCTCAGGTATGACTAGCATAATGAGTAATATATTTGAATTTGGTGGATCAATTTGCAACTGGCTTGAAAATGAAAATGAAATTTTTTGGAATCCCTCTCTCATGAACAGTTTCCTTATGTAAAATAACATGTTGGGGAAAATACCTTGAAAATAGTATTACTCAGACAACATCTATCTACATGTTTCAATCCTTTAATAACTCATGATAGTTTCTAGCAATCATGGGAAACTTTGCAAATCCAGGCTTGAAAAGGATGTTAAAATATTTCCCAGCAAATTTCCTTGGGGCACTCTATCTTTTTCAACATTCTGTGGCTTCCTGAATTATATTAAAAAAAATGTGGCCAGTTCTGCCTAGTCCATTTCTTCTGCTTCTTGGTAGTTGGTATCTGACTCATTTTCTAGGAAGGGCAACCTCCAAGACACAGCAACCAGCTACTACCCCAGAATGAATCATGTTCATTAACAACAGAAAATGCTCAATGATTGTTTCAACAGAGACCAAAGGCTGTATGGACATAGAGACTGAATCACCTTTTCAAATCCAGATATGCTGCCTCTCCTGAAGTGAATTAAGCCCACTGGAATAAGGAAACTAGGAAAAGTGCGGAAAAAACTGATCTTGTCCCTGAAGCTTAACATGAAAAATAAACCAAAAATATATCAATAGACAGAGTGCGGAGATTGTGGCATTGTGGGCCTGAGAGGTAGAAAGTGATTGTGGACTGCAACTAATGGGACAATGATGATGGATGGCAATTACTGTTTCTCTAAAGATCAAAATGGATACTACTGATGAAGGCTTCAGAAAATTGGTGTAGAAAATTTGTGGTGTTACAGTAGATATTGTCTGATTTTAGTTATGTGGATCAGCCATGTGATCTGACTTTGTCTCTAGTGCTGATGGAAAGATCAGGAAGGGGGTCATGGTAGCTAGCTTCTTAGATCTCATTCACAAGCTACAAAGAGTCCTGATAGTGGTAGGTGCCATTTTCCACTACTGCAAGAAGATGGTACCATCATATAAATGGAAGAGTATTTCCAGGTACAAAATGAAGAAACAGCTCTCATGGCCCTCAGTAGAGGCGGAAATTGTGACCAGCATTCAATCAAGGGCCGTATCTCATTCTTCTAAAGCAAGATGACACAGTGGATAGAGCATTAGGCCTGCAGTCAGGAAAATCTGAGTTCAAATCTGGACTCGAACATGTATTAGCTCTGTGATTTTGGCAAAGTCACTTAAGCTTTGTTTGCCTCAGTTTCCTCATCTGTAAATTGGAGATAATAGTGAAACCAGCTTCTCAGGGTTTATGTGAAAATCAAATGAGCATTTACAATTACAATTACTTGTTATGGCACTGTGCTGAGTTAGCACAGCTCCTTATACATTGTAAGTGCTTTAAAAATATTAATTATATTTATAATTAATGTTAGTGATTATTAGAGAGGTTGAAGAGGTCTTTGATTTTTACAAAATAAGATCAAAAGACTTCACTCACTTCTCCAAAATGAAAACAACACAGTATGATACCTATACGATATTTTGTCACTTAACTTTTGGGGAGCAGGGGAAGGAACTGAAGGTGGTCAATACCTTATGGAATCTGAGACTTGATAGTTCACTCTCTGGAGCTGATTTAATTGTTCCACAGTAAGGAATTAATGACACCTGTAATTTCCAACAGAAATATCTGCTTCATTTCTTTCTGGGTTCTATTTGACTCTCCAGACTTCTCTAGCAAGCAGTCTTCTCATCCTGGAAGATTCTGCTACCTCTGTGGTTGCCTATTCTGATTGGTTGGTTCTCTAAAATCTCTATTTTAAGGAATGTACTTCCCCTCACTCTTCTCTGTACTCTGATACAAATTCACATTTCTTTCTTTACTTTAACCCTATGCAGATACTTTCTCTCTCTACTCAATTCCATTCTGTTCAGTTTCTTCTTTTAAAAAAATATTCTTTCTCTTCTCCCATCAAAATATAAGTTTCTTGAAGGAGGAGGAATTATCTTTATTTTTGCTCATAATAAGCATTTTAATAAACACTTTCTGGACTGGTTGACAGAGTATGTAGGGATGTCAGGGACTAAGAAATTATCTGGAAGTTGTTTGATGGTAGCAGAAACTGACTAATATTTGGGAATTTAGGTAACTATAATAAAGTAGGGGCATTATATAATATGCAGAGACATTGATGAGAGTAGGACTGAGTTTGAAGAAATACCATGAAAAGTTTTTCATCTTGCCTGTGAATCAAAGATCTTAATTATTCTCCCCTTATATTGTTATATTATGTGGAAGGGCTCGTGGATATTTGTATTTGTCTTGGCCTATTGTATACAGTGATTTCCCTCCACATATTAAACCCAAATGATGATGAATCTGTAAGAAGTAGCAATTAGTGCTGCCTGTTGGACCTGTATTATTTAAGTAAGCTCATACGTGGTCTCTTGGGAGGCCTGTGAAAAAGTTGGATGCTCCCACTCTATGATGATCATCAAGTCTCTTCTATTTTTTCAAGTTTTTTTGCTTTAAATCTAGTATTTCTAAAGTAATTGATTTCTGCTCCATTTCTTTTAATTTTCAGGGATCCCATCTAGGTAAAGTCTCCTACTTTCTCTTCTAAGGTTTTCCTCTTCTAATTGTTTTCTCAAGAACTTTCCATTATTTATCTCTTGCTTCATCCCCTACCTCCACTAGTTATTCATATAATCTTTGTGAAAAATCTATTTTTCCCCTTTGAATTTCAGCTTACATTTTTTCCAAGTTACCATTTACATCTTTTAGAGAATTTCTACTTTTGCAATACTTTTTGATGTTCTTTGATTTTTCTTCAGCTTTTGTTCTTGAACTATGGCTTTATGCCAGGGCCATGCTCCATCCTGACTGTGATTTTGGTTAGGGGTAGTGTACCCTGTTTAATTTCACCCTGGGACCCCTGAGTCCCTATTTTAAGGATTTAGCTGTCCAACTTCAACCCCCTTCAATATTCATTTTTAGGCCCTTCTCTCTTATATCAGAACAGAACACTAGGGATATGGGAGCTGAATCCTACTTTCGTAATTTCTAGGCCTTTGTAGGTGGCTACTGATCTCCCAGCCCCTATTCAGGATTTACAAGCTCCCTAAGGCTCTCTGGTAGAGATAATAGGAGATCTCCACTCTTTTGCTTTGCTGGACCCCTTTCCTATTGCCTGTGTGCTCCCTGCTGCCTTTGATCTAAATTCTTAGGTGGAAGAGGTAATTTTCTATAGTTTCTCATTTTAATATTTTCTTCATTCTAGTGAGAGTTTTAGGTTTTAGCTGGTATATATGTGAGCATTTTGCTTCTACTCAGGCATTTATTTTAGCTAGGAGTCTTAAAATAACCATTATTATTCATATCTTAGAGATGACCAAATTTAGTCTCAGAAAATTAAGGTGATTAGCCATTTAACCTGTTTTCTGTTTCCAAGTTCAGTGATTGTTCTGATATTAACTGTTCCCTAATTTACAAAAGAAGGAAGGAAGGTAATAGATCATTTTAATTTTCAAAATAGAAATTACTTTATCCCCTCTCTGATGAGTAAGATAAGATCCTCAGTTTATGCTTATGAAATCCTTACTACTCATATTTCAATTCATTAACATATAACCATATCAACTCATGTTGTTATATCATTTTTTTTACTTCATTTGAATTCATTTTTTTTTCACTTTACTGTTTACTGCTTGTCCAATATTTTGTTTTTTCCCTACCGTTCTTTGTTCAAAACTGCAAAAATTTGAAATAAAAATATAATATAAAAGTATAGGCATCAGTTCACATTTTCTATGGCATATGGTACTTCAGATGCCATATGTACCAGTGTTTAGTAATTCTGGCAAAGAGGCATAGAATGGTGAAATCCAACTGCCAGGACTGCTGAAAACAAATATGTAAATGCTCCAGTGCTTTTGTTATTCATAACATACCTCTAACACAGCACATACAATATGCTGTTCATTCTGTAACTCGTATAACTAATAAACCATATTTTTTCTTGTTCTTATTTTTCAGGCTTATCCAAGTATATGTGGCCTTCTACCTCTAACCTTGCAATCCATTATTAAATTCTTCATTTAAAATAGCTGGGACAAAGGAAAGAAATATTATGGGGACACATTTATCCAATTTTTCTTTTGCTTCCTTCACATTTTTAATGAAAGCCCAAGTCTGAACAGAGGCATCTATGGTGAAACAAAGAGCTCTGTTGCAGTTCTTTGGACAACATATGGTAAGGAGGAGCAAGAAGTTATCACCAAGAAAGGTGAATTTAGGCAAAAGAGCAGGAAAAGTTTCCCAAGAATGGTTTCCACTATACAATAGTTTCCCTAAGGAAAAGCTCTTGCCTCTTAAATCAAATCAAGGCAAATCATTCTGACCATCTGGAGATGGATAGTGTGACCTAAGTTTTTTTTTCCTGCTCTCCTTAACATTTATTAATTTGAATAGAGAATTATGGTAATCTAGTAACTTTGTAACTGGTCCAAATATGAAACCCGTGTACAATCATGCTGACTTAAAGACTGAACATTTCCAAGGTGGCCTTTCCAGACTTTTTCCTGGGATCTGGGCATGACTTATTAGACAGCCACTGAGTTTATCCTCCTTGTTTATCCAGGAGAAAGGGAGCATCTGCAGATTTTTGCCTGGACTTTAGAATTATAATAACTATATTAAATAGCTCCCTGAAGTTTGACAAGCATTTCACATATATTATCTCATTTCATCTTTACTGAAGCCTTAGAGAAAGCAGGAATTCCTTTCTTTATCTCACTGACGAAGGAACAGGCTCATGAGTCAAATGAACTGGCCTTACCCACACTGTATGGAAGGGATTTAAACCCAATTTATTTTTTTCCTTCCATGTTTAGTACTCTATCCACAATGCCAGCTGCTTTTCAACCAGAGGGAGCCTTGGAATTCTACTGAGAAAAAAAATCCCTTTATTGCTCGTACATGCCCAAAAGGAAAATGAGGAAGAACCATGTCTATACTGAGGAAATGATCATAGAACTAAGGCTTTTCCCTGATATCCCTTTTCTCCTATAGAGAAATGCAAGGAAGAAATTGGTCTTTGTAGTTCCCCCCCCCCCTTTCTCCAAATAAGACTAGGATCATTATTCCCTTATATTTTCTCATTCTCTCTCTCTCTCTCTCTCTCTCTCTCTCTCTCTCTCTCTCTCTCTCTTTCCATCTCTCCTTATCTCTTTCTATTTCCATCTCTGTCTCTTTCTGTCTCTCTCTTTGTCTCTCTATCTCTGTCTCTGTCTCTTCCTCTCGCTCCTCTTTCTGTCCCTGTCTCAATGTCTTTGTGTGTGTGTCTCTGTCTCTGTCTTTCTCTCCCCTTCCTTCCTCTTTTCTATTTTCTTCTAGAGCCACTTTAACAAGTTGATATGGAATTTTCTGGAAGGCAGATTAACTTTTAAGCAAATTTCACCCAAGAATTTTATTTAAAAAAATCTGAGAATTATGAGGAAGATTGATTGTATTTTTTCTAAGATATTTTATTGATGCTTTTTTCATATCATAAATATGATATGAATATAGAGCCTTCCCAACTGAACCCTTCTTTCTTTTTTTTTGATGATTACATACTACTAAAATAACCTTTTAACTGTTCATTCCAGGACAATTTTTTTGTAGAAATGTTCATTTCAGATGCATTTATGCAAGAACAGTATCTAACATATACATGCATACAAGAAGATGTGGGGATATGGTAGAGTTCTAAAGTATATGGCAATAAAAAAGTTGGTGGGAATCTACCAGTTATAAATTTTTTGTTTTATTGCATCATTGTTTCCCTAGAACAAAGAAAAAAAGTTAAGTTGAAACTATATTATGACTCTATAGTGACCTTATTTAATAATATCTTACATTCTCTTCCCAATGTTCTCACCTTTTTCTTGAGAGGAAGGAGATCTATTTCATTAGTTATTCTCTAGGACCAATATTGTTTACCATAGTTACTTAAATTTAGCTTCCTTTGAATTTTCTTTATATTTTTTTTACATTTACTATGAAATTGTGATCATGGATATTGCTAGAATGATTGTGTTTCTATTTGCTGGTTAGAAATGCCCATAGTGGTTTTTTCTCCCTTAGATTTCTTCTCAGATTTTATGTAGATTATGGTGGGGAAATGATAATGATGACATTGGTGATATTTTTTAGAAGGCTTTAACTATTTTACAAAAAGTTGCCTATCTGGATATTCTATCTTCTATTAACATGCTCCCTTTGCTTCTATTATCCTAGTAACAAATGCCAGAAAAGGTATTTGTGTCATATTACAAACTGAGATAGCCCCTAAGCAGTACAGAGGAATACAGTAGGGTCAACTATATAAATGCAGCAAAAACTTGAGAGTAAACAGAGACTGCTTTTGCTTACCTTCCTGCCTCAATCTCAAAATGATACTATCAACCTGATATAACTCCTAAAAGAAGATGATTAATAATTGTTAATACTAGCATGTTCTTAATGATTCAGATGTAATTTTTATTATTTGAATATGAAAGAATACATTTTTATTGTCCTTTAGCATATATTAGCAAAGAGCAAAACTCCTTTATGACAAAATTACAGAGAGAAAACTTGGACAAGGTGAAAGAACTGCCAAGTCCTGTCAGAATACTCTTGTGATGCAACACTTTTTTTTTTTTTTTGATGATTACATACTACTAAAATAACCTTTTAACTGTTCATTCCAGGACAATTTTTTTGTAGAAATGTTCATTTCAGATGCATTTATGCAAGAACAGTATCTAACATATACATGCATACAAGAAGATGTGGGGATATGGTAGAGTTCTAAAGTATATGGCAGTAAAAAAGTTGGTGGGAATCTACCAGTTATAAATTTTTTGTTTTATTGCATCATTGTTTCCCTAGGTATTATAGTCCTCATGGCACAATGTCTAATTTTATATTTTGTCAGTTTCAAATAGTAAGACTATCAGTTTAACTCTGAGGTTGGACTTTATCTCTCTCTGATAGTATGACTTTCAGAAGCATATAAACTAATAAAAAGTAAACTATATTTAAAAACATCTTCATAATGATTTTTTTCACTGATTATGCATAACTAATATATTTAGTCAGCTAATCAATAAACACACATTTATTAAGCACTTACTCTGTGTCAGGCCCTTTACTAAGTTCTGGGGATGCAAAAAAAAATCTTTCTTTTAAGAAAGTAACATCTTAATATGCTAGATCATAAATATATACATGATAAATACAAAATAGGCTTAAGATAACCTTCTGAGAGAAGGCATTAGCAACAAATAAAGGCCTATGGCACATGTGGGAAACAAAGTATCTAATGTATAGGTGAGGAGGAAGAGTATTCCGGATGTGAGGAACAGCTAGTACAAAGGCATGAATACAAGATTGCAAGCTATATGTAAAGAGCAGGTCAATTGGAGCTGGATCAGGAAGTGAGGCTGGAGGGGAATAAGAAGACTAGAAAAGTAGAAAAGGTCCAGGATGTGAAACTTTAAATTCTAACTAAGGAATTTATATTTGGTCCTAGAAGTAAAAGGAAACCATTTGAACTAATTAAGTAGTAGAGAGTGACATAGTTAAATGTCACACTTTAGGAAAATCACTTCAGCAGCTATATGGAGGGTTGTTTTAGAGTGGAGTGACTTGATAGGGAGTTCAGTTAGAAGATTATTGTGCTAGACCAGATGAAAGATGGTGAAGATCTGAATCAGAGTAGTAGCTCTGTGTGGGGAGAGAAAGGACTCTTCTTTTTCTCTTTCTCACTCTTTATTTATGCATATATGCATATACATAGCATGCATATATATACATATATGGTCTTTTATCTCTCTCTCCATATATAAAAATGTATATAAAATATCTCCTCTGAATAGCATTCAAAGGTATGTTCATATATAGTTATAAACAATTTTATATGTATGCATATATATATATATATATATACATACACAGGTATATATATGTGTGTGTGTGTATGTGTGTGTGTGTATGTATTGTTGTAGAGAAAGTTTTTATAAGATTTATGTGTGGAATGTGTGGAATGAATGAGAGTGAGAAGTCAAGCACAGTGCTAATGTTTTGAACCTTAGTGATAGTGGGAGAATGTTGTACCTTGTTAATAATTATGAGAATCAGAAGAAGTATGGGTTTTGGGGAAAAGATATTGAGTTCTGTTTTGGCCTAGTTGAGTTTGAGATGAGTTGAGTTGAGTAGTCTGAAATTAAGCAGTTGGGATTACAATACTACAAGTTAGGAGATAGATAAAAGCTGGAAATGTAAGTATGGGAGTTGTGTATATAGAGATAATAGCTGACCTTTTTGAAACTTATAAGATAATTAAGTTAGAAGAGAGAAAAAAGCTTAGCAGGATTTATAACATTTGGGGACATGACTGGGAAAAGTGTTTAAAGATTCTGATTCTGAAAATTCTGAAGTTATTTGACTAGTAGAAAAACCAAGAGAGCAGTCCCACAGAAACATAGAGAAGAAAGAGTATCCATGATAAGAAGACATTGTTATCAAAATCTATAGGTCAAGCAGGATTGATTAAAAGTAATTAGATATGGAAATTATTTTATCATTGATAACTTTGGAGTTTTTTGTCAAATGATGAAGTTGAAAGCAAGATTGCTGAGCATTAAGAAGGGAGTAAAAGAACAGAAATTGGAAGCACTAGATATAGACATTTTAATCTAAGAATTTAGCTGGAAAAAAACCCTGGAAAAAATAGAGGATGATAGCTAGTGAGGATTGTAGAACCTTGTTTTAAGGATCAGGAAGACATATAGTTATGTAGGTAGGAAGGAGGGAATAATATGCAGGTGCTGTGTTAAGTGCTTTACAGATATATTTTCAATGGATCCAGACAATCTATGAGATGCTACCATTACCCTCATTTTACAATCAAAGAAAGTAAGACTTACAGCAATTAAATGACTTTGGATCATGCAACTTATAAGTATCTGAAGATGGATTTGAATTCAGGTCTTCCTGACTTTAGACCCAGCACTCTATCTAATCCATCCCTTATTTGTCATAATCAGGAAATAGATCAAATGCTAGGACATTGCAGAATTACAAATACTTGTAATAGGACAGAAATATTCAAATAAAATTTCCTCTTCTTTCCTTCCTTTCGCCTTCCTCCTCCTTTTCTCCTTGCCTCCCCTTCCCTTCAAAAACTTATGGCAGAAAATAACTCCTTAAAAATTAGAATTGAGCATGGGGAAACTATTGACTTCCTAAGACACCAAGAAACAATAAAATGACTCAAAATAATAAAGAAGAAGAGAACATGAAATATCTTATTAGAAAAGCAACTGATCTGGAAAATAGATCAATGAGAGAAGAGTATAGACAGTTTACAAAAAGAAATTATTATGGGAAAATTGCTGTGAAGTTTTTGAATTAAAAGAAAAAAGTGAAAGTTGTAAAAATTTACAGATCCCTGCCTGAAAGAGATCTTAAAATGAAAATTTAGAGGAACATTATAGGTAAGTTTCACAGCCCCAAGGTCAAAATATTGTAATCAACTAGAAAGAAACAATTAGAATAATGTGGAGTCACTGTCAATATATTTAGCAGCTTCTATATTAAAAGATGAAAGGGCATGAAATATTATATTCTAAAGAGGAAAGTATCTGGTTTTGAAACAAAAAATACACTACTCAGCAAAGCTGAATGTAATCCTGCAAGTGAAAAATGGATATTTAATTAATTAAAAACTTTCAGGTATTCTTGAGGAAAAGATCAGTATTGAACAGAAAATTTGACTTATAAGGATCAGGAAAATACAAGAAGGAACATATAAAAGAATAATTGGAAGGGATTTAAGAAGGTCAAATTGTTTTCATCTTATATGGGAAAATGTTATCTATAACTCTTAAGAATGATCATATTAGTTTGAAAGAGTTTACATAGACAGAAGGTTTAGGACTGAGTTGATTATGAAAAGGTGATTCTAAAAAAATAAATAGAAAAGGGAGAAGTAAAATGGAGCAATTTACTTCATACAAAAGGGGCATGAATGAAGGAAGAACTGTTATAATGAAGAGTTCAAGAAGATGGAGAGTGTGAACTTTACTCTTATTATGAATTTGCTGAAGAGGGAATAATCTATACGTCTAGTAGGATATTAAAGTCTTCTCAACTTAAAGAGAAATAGGAGGGCAAGGGGAAAAGGATAATGAAGGGACTTTTAGAAGCATGTATAGATTTTGGAAGCAGTAGTCAAAAGCAATTTAAATTTCTGAGAAGGGATAGAGTAAGAAGAGAGAGAGAGAGAGAGATGCATAAAAATAAGGGAAAATAAGATATAAGTAACTATGCAACTAATAATTATAAATTTTAATATGAATGGAATGAATTCACCATAAAACAGAAATGGATAGCAGAATGGATCAAAAACAGAATCAGAAAATATGTTTACAAGAAACATTTTAAAATAAGAGATATACATGGAGTAAAAATAAAAGGCTGAAAGAGAATTTCTTATGTTACAGCTAATGTAAAAAAAAAGTAGGTGTAGCAATCATGACCTTAGATAAAATTAAAGCTAAAGCATTTAATTAAAAGAAAGAAAGGGGGGAAACTATATAATGATAAATGGTATCGTAGAATAGATAATAAAATGATATAAATACTAATCATATATGTACTAAATGATACAGCATCTAAATTCTTAATGAAAAAGATAAATGAATTACAGATGGGACTACAGAGCAAAATTATAATAGTAGTGAACTCCAATCTCTCTTTCTCAGAATTGGATAAATCTAACCAAAATGAATAAAATGTCAAGTAGAAGAATAAAATTTTAGGTAAACTATATATGATAGGTATCTGGAGAGAACTGAATTGGGATAGAAAAGAGTATACTTTTATCTCAGCATCACATGGCACCTTTACAAAAAATGAACATATATAATTGGATATTAAAAACTTTATATTTAAATTCAGAAAAGCAGAAATACATTTTTCTTATCATTTTATATCATAATATAATAAAGATTTTATTCAATAAAGGATTATAGAAACACAGATTAAAATTAATTGGAGCCAACCTAATGTTAAAAAATAAATAATAAAGAATGTTGTAGAAAAAAATACTTTTATTAAAGAGAATGATAATAATGAGACAAATACCCAAACTTAAAGGATACAGCAAAAGTAGTAATAAGAGGAAATTTTGTATCTGTAAATTCTTACTTCAATAAAATATAGAAAGATTAGGTGATTGGGTATAAAAAACAAGAAAAAAAGAACATTAAATACCTCCAATTAAACACTAAATTGGAAAACATGAAATCATAAGGTGATATTAATAAAAGTGAATGTAAGAAAATCATTGAATCAATAAATATAACTAGAAATTGGTTTTATGAAAGCATCATTGGCTAATAAGATTTTTTTAAAAAGAGAAGAAAATGCAATTGCTATTATAAAAAATTTAAAAAAGGTGAACATACCACTGATGAAGATCATATTTAAGCATTTAATAGAAGTTATTTTGCTCAATTATGTGACTATAAATTTAACAATTTAAGCTTCTGAGATTAAGAGAGGAATAGATATAATATTTAAATAAGCCTATTTTAGAACAAAAGAGATTGAAGATGGCCCTAAATAAGCTCCTCAAGAAAAACAAACAAACATCAAGACCAGATTGATTTACCAAGTGAATTCTACCAAACATATGAAGATTATCTAAAATAATAAGCAAAAAGGAGTCCTTCCAAACCCTTTTTATGAAATAAATTTGGCTATTGATTTTTAAACCAGGAAGAACCAGAAAGAAAATCATAGACCAATTCCACTAATGGATATGGATTCAAAAATCCTAAATAAAATGCTAGCTAGGAGACTATAATAATAAAAAGTTATACACGGTGACTAAGTGGGGCATATGTCAGAAATGTAAGCCTGGTTCAATATAAGGACAAATATTAACATAGTTGGTTATATCAATGATAAAGATGATGATTATGTCAATAAATGCAGAGAAAGCTTTTTTTAAAAAGGTGGTAGGTACCAGTTTATTACTACTCAAAACCTTGATTTAAATAAGACATAAGGGAAAAGGAAACTCATACCATAAAAGTAATATACAATTAACAAAGTAGCCACTGTAACATTAAAGACACTTAAGAAACAAACAACAATATCCCTACTTAGAGGAATCAGCAACATCTGAATTCCTTGGTTGGGAGAATTTATGGTCACAACTATTCAGAGTCTCAAGTTGGATACATTCCAAAGAAACCTTTTTCATAAAATAAACGATTGTGTGTTACAAATACCATCAAAAACATAAAAAAGGTATAAATTAACTTTCCTTAAAATGATAAGAAATTTCTACCTAAACCTATCAACAAGCCCTATCTATAATGGTGATAAACTAGAAGCTATCCTAATAAGTCAGGGAAGAAACAAGGATGTTCATTATCAATATTATTTAACATTGTACCAGAGATGTTAGCAATGGCACTAAGGGAAGAAAAATAAATTGAAGGAACCAGAATGGACAGTGAGGTAAAAAACTATATATATTTTTTTTTTTTTGCAAACAATGATGGTATATTTGGAAAATCCAAGAAAGCCAATTAAAATGTTAGTTGAAACAATTAATACTTTTTAGCAAAGTAGCAGGATATAAAATAAATTTGCATAAATCAACAGCATTTCTATATATCACCAAAAAAGCCCTTCAATAAGAGGTACTTCATTTAAACTAGCCGTAGACAATATAAATATCTGGGGGTATATCTATCAAGACAAACCCAGGAACCATGTAAATATAATCACAAAATGTTTTGTATACAAATAAAGTCATTTTTAAATAATTGGAGAAATAGTAATAATTCATGGGTATGCTAAGCCAATATATAAAATTATAATTCTTGTGAACTGATCCAATCATTGTGAAGAGAAATTTGGAACTATGCTCAAACAGTGCATACCCTTTGATCCAGCAGTGTTTCTACTGGACTTATATGGCAAAGAGATCTTAAAGAAGGTAAAGGGACCCACATGTGCAAAAATGCCTGTGGCAGCCCTTTTTGTAGTGGCAAGAAACTGGAAAGTGAGTGGATGCCCATCATTTGGAGAATGGCTGAATAAATTATGGTATATAAATATTATGGAATATTATTGTTCTATAAGAAATGATCAGTAGGATAATGTCAAAGAGGCCTGGAGATACTTATATGAATTGATGCTAAGTGAAATGAGCAGATCCAGGAGAACATTGTATATGATAATATCAATATTCAGTTCTCTGATGAACATGACTCTTTTCAACAATGAGATAATTTAGGCCAGTTCCAATGATCTTGTGATGATGAGAGCCACCTAAACTCAAAGAGAGGACTGTGGGAACTGGGTGTGTCTCACAACATAGTATTTTCACTTTTTAAATTGTTCTTTGCTTGAATTTTATTTTCTTTTGCATTTTCTTCTGCAGCAAGATAATTGTATAAATATGTATTTCTATATTCGATTTACATATATTTTTACCATGTTTAACATATACAGGATTGCTTGCCATCTAGGGGATGGGATGCGAGGAAGATGGGGAAAAATTGGAACACAAGGTTTTGCAAGGGTCAATGTTGAAAAATTATCATTGCACATGTTTTGAAAATAAAAAGCTTCAATAAAAAACATTAAAAAAAATTATAATTCCACCTAAACTAACCTACTCATTCAGTGCCATCCAAATTAAAGTACCAAAAATTTATTTTATTGAGCTAGAAAAAATAACACAATTTATTTGGAAAATATATAATCAAGAATGTCAAAGGAATTAATGAAAAATGTAAATAAAAAAAGGAAGTTTAGCAGTAACAGATATTGCACTATATTATAAAGTGGTAATTATCAAAACTATCTGGTACTGGATTAAAAAAAGAGAAAGGTAGATCAGTGAGGCAGAATAGAAATACGATACATAGTAGCAAAGGAAAACAATATAGTATTCTTGTGTTTTTAAAAGTAAAGAGGCAAGCTTTTTAAATAAGAATTCACTATTTGTTTAAAAAATGTTGGGAAAAATGCAAATCAGTCTGGCAGAAACTAGATATAGACCAATATCTTATACAATTTACCAAGAGAGGATCAAAATAGTTTCATGACCTAGATAGAAAAGGAAATGTCTTGAAAGAATTAGAAGAATGTGGAATATATTTCATATTTATGGATATGTGAAGAATTTATGAATAAACAAGAATAGAAAACTTTGTGAGATATGAAATGAATAATTTTGATTTCATTAAAATATTAAGATTTTGTACAAAGAAAGAAAATATAACAAAGATTAGAAAAAACAGAGAACTGGGGAAATCTTTTACAGTTTCTTAGAATGAACACTGTATAACTCAATATGTAGGTAATTGTCAAATTTATTAGACTGAGTAATTCCCTAACTGATAAATAGTAAAAAAATATAAACAAATTGTTTTTGGAAGAAGAAATTGAAGCTATATATAGTTATAAAATGCTCTAAATTGCTATTGGTGAGAGAAGTATAAATTAAAAATGGTTAAAATGATAGGAGGGGAAAATAATAAATGTTGAAAGAGATTTGCAAAAAATTAGAACCTAATATACTATTGGTAAAACTGTGAATGGATCCAACCATTTTGGTTGGATTACCAACACTAACAATCTGGTGTTATGATTTTGGTATATAAATGTTATGGAATATTATTGTTCTATAAGAAATGATCAGTAGGATGATTTCAAAGAGGCCTGGAGAGACTTACATGAATTGATGCTAGGTGAAATGAGCAGAACCAAGAGAACATTGTACATGATGGCCCCAATATTACTACATTAGGTCTGTTTCCTAAGATGATTAGAGAAAAAGAAAAAGAACTTAAATGTTCTAAAATAATTATATCCACTCTCTTTAGGTTAATAAAGAATTGGAAATTGAAGGAATACTCATGGCTGAATAATTTGTTGCATATTATCATTATGGAATACTATTGTGCTAAAAATTATGAGCAGATTGATTTTAGAAAAACAAGGCAAAATTTAGATGAAATAACAAAGAGTGAAATGAGCAGAACCAAGTGAATATTGTATATCATAACAGTAATATTGTTTGAGGAATAACTGTGAATTTTTAAGCTATTCTGAGTGACATGAATATTAAAATCAACTACAAAGGACCTACAAAGGACCTCCTCCAGTAAAAGAACTGATATATAATAGTATATATTGGATGGTTTTACACACACATGCACACAAACATACATACACACTTGTATTATAATGCAATAAGAATAGAGAAAGTGTAAGGCATTTGTCACACATTTCTCCAATGACATCTTCCCTTATTTTATTTTCCTTTCCTCTAGTCTCTTAAACAGGTGGATTTTCTCAAAAAGGACAGCCCCTCCACTCATAATCTCATTCCTTCCCATTTCGACTATCAGAATGCTCCAACAATCATTCAGGGTCTCACGAATCCCCCCCCCTCCCAATTTCCAATGTTTTGCCATTACAGAAAGGACTTCTACAAATATTTTTGTACATGTAAGTCCTTTTCCCTTTTATATGATCTTTTTGGAGTACAGACCTTGTAATACTATCACTGGATCAAAGGGTATGAATAGTTTTGTTGCCCTTTAGTTATAACTCCAAATTGATCTCCAGAATTTTTGGTTTAATTCACAACTTCACCATTATTGCCTTAGTGTCTCTCATTTTCTTTTTTTTGTCACATTGGCCAGTCTTATTAGTTTAATGTTTTCTCAGAGTTGTTTTAATTCCAATAGAAATTATTTAGAGTACTTTTTCATATGCCTATACATGACTTTTGTTTCTTCATCTGAAACTGCTTATCATTTTAAGTTATACTCCCTTTATTTCTATACTCTCTAGTGTTTTAAATAGGAATGGTTGCTGTATTTGGTTAAAAGGTTTTTCTGCATTGAGGTAATCATATGATTTCTGTTGGTTTTGTTATCATGTAGTCATTTATGTTGATAGTTTTCCTAACATTGTACCAATTTGACATTCCTGTTTGTAGTATTCAACCCTTGTGATATATAACTGTAATCACTTTACTAATAGTTTGTTCAAAATGTTTGCATTGGTATTCATGGGGGAAATTGATACATGATTTTCCTTTTTCTCTTTTTGCTTTAGACATCAGCATCATACTTGTGTCATTAGTTTGTTTGGATTCTTTCTTTACTTATTTTTCCAAATAGTTCATATAATACTGAAATTATTTGTTCTTTAAATGTTTGTAGAATTTACTTGAGAACCCATTTTGTTCATCAGTGGCTTGAATTATTTCTTTTTCTAAGATAGGGGTTATTTAGGCATTCTATTTCCTGGTCTCTTAATCTCATCAATAAATATTTTTTGCAAATATTCATTGATTTTCAGATTTATATATAATTGGACAAAATATTTCCTAATGATCACTTCAATTTCTTCTTTGATGGTGATTTTGCCCTTTTCATTTTTGATTCTGGGCATTTGGTGTTTTTTTCTTTCTTTTTCTTCCTTTTTTTTCTTGATCAAATTAACCAATGGCTTATCTATCTTATTGATTTAAAACAGGTACTAGATTAATTTATTAGCTCAATAGATTTTTTTAAACTTCTAACATTAATAATATCATTTTTGATTTTTAGGATTTCAAATTTTATGTTAAAATCAGGGAATTTTAAATTTGTTTTTTTCTAGTTTTTTTCATCTGCATACCAAATTCATTGATCTTTTTTTTTTTTTTCATTTTTACTAATGTAAGAATTTAGAAAAATACATTTCCCCCTAAATACTGCTTTGGCTGCATATCATAAATTTTAATATGTTGTCTCATTGTTTCCATTCTCCTTAATTAAATTATTGTTTCTTGATTTGTTCTTTGAGACAATTATTCTTCAGGATTAAATTATTTCAAATTAATTTTTAATCTATGTTTCCACTTTCCTTTCTTGAATTTAATTTTTAATTCCTTATGATAAAAAATTGCATTTAGTATTTTTGCATTTATACATTTGATTTTGAGGTTTTACCTGATCAATTTTTGTGTAGGTGCCATTCTCGGTTAGAGGGATAATCTTTTCTATTTCCATTTAGTTTTGTACAAAGGTCTGTCATATTTAACTTCTGTAATGTTCTACTGACCCCCTTAGTTTCTTCCTTGTTTGTTTTGTGCTTAGATTTATCTAGTTCAAAGAGAAGACAGTTGAGGTCCCTAAGTAGTATAGTTTTGCTTTCTACTTCTTTCTCTTTGAGGCACTACTAATGAGAATAAGATTCAAGTGATGTCTACTGCCCATCCTCCCATCTTTTTTCATGTGAAACAATTTATCTCATCCTGCCTCTCCTTTTCTTCTGCACCAAGTACATTCCTCTTTCTTATCAATTATTTTTTATGCTATTCCCTCAATTTCACCTTATACCCATACCCTCTGTTTATGTATATTGCTTCCAGCTATAATATTAGTGGTGCAATATTTAAATATTAATAATAGCTTCTTCACATATAGGGATAAAAAGAGTTCACCTCCACTGAAGCCCTTAACTTTTATTTTCCCTTCTACTTTTTAAGCTTCTCTTTTGTATTGATACTGGAAATCACTTTTTTTCTTCAGTACTCATCTTATGAAAGCTCAAAATCCTTCTAATTTGTCGGATGACCATTTTATTTTCTTTGAAACATTATGCTTAATTTCTCTGGGTAGGTTCTTCTTGGTTGTAGTCCTAGATCCTTTGCCTTCCAGTATATCATATTCCATGATCTCAGTCCTTTAATGTTGTAACTGCTAAATTCCAGTGGTCTGGAATGTAGTTCCCTGATATTTGAATAACTTCATTCTGGACAATTGCAGTATTTTTTTCTTAGACCTGATAGTTCTGAAATCACACACACACACACACACACACACACAAAGAGAGAGAGAGAGAGAGAGAGAGAGAGAGAGAGAGAGAGAGAGAGAGAGAGAGATTATAATTCCTTGAAGTTTTTATGGGATATTTTCCTTGAGGTAATCAGTAAATTCTTTCAATGCCTATTTTTACCTTCTGGTTCCAGAATATAAGGGTGGTTCTGTTTGATGATTTCTTGAAAGGTGCTATCCAGATCTTCCCTTTGATTATGGCTTTCATGTTGTCCAGTAATTTTGATATTGTCTCTTCTGGATATATTTTTATGGGTCAGTTGCTTTTCCAATGAGATATTTTACAATTTCTTCCATTTTTTCATTCTTTTGGGTTTGTTTAATTGATTCTTGTTGTTTCATAATGTCATTAGCTTCCATTTGCTGAAGCTAACTCTTAACAAGTTATTTTCAACTCACTTAGCTTTTGTACCTTCTTTTCCATTTGGCCAATGGTACTTTTTTATTATAGTTTTTTATTTACAAAACATATGCATGGCTAATTTTTCAGCATTGACCCTTGCAAAACCTTCTGTTCCAACTTTTTCCCTCTTCCCCCCCTCCCCTAGATGGCAGGTAGTCCAATACATGTTAAATATGTTAAAGTATATGTTAAATACAATATATGTATACATATTTATATAGTTATCTTGCTGCACAAGAAGGATCAGATCTTGCTCTCAAAAAAGAAGGTAAAAAAATCTGAGAAGGAAAACAAAAATGCAAGCAAACAAGAACAAAAAGGGTGGAAATGCTTTGTTATGGTCCACACTCATTTTCCATAGTTCTTTCTCTGGGTGTAGCTTATTCTTTTCATTACTGAACAAGCCAATTGTACTTTTTAATAAATTGTTTTCTTCTCAAGCCATTCTCCAATGGATAAATGGTCAAAGGATATGAACAGACAATTTTCAGATGATGAAAATGAAACTATTTCCACTCATATGAAAAGGTGTTGATGCATGAACTGATGCTAAGTGAAATGAGTAGAACCAGGAGATC
This sequence comes from Sarcophilus harrisii, assembly GCF_902635505.1. Classification (NCBI taxonomy): domain Eukaryota; kingdom Metazoa; phylum Chordata; class Mammalia; order Dasyuromorphia; family Dasyuridae; genus Sarcophilus; species Sarcophilus harrisii. The sequence continues at coordinate 153,830,622 of NC_045431.1, forward strand.
ATTATTTACTTCAACAACAATACTGTATGAGGATATATTCTGATGGAAGTGGATTTCTTCGACAAAGAGAAGATCCAACTCAGTTTCAATTGATCAATGATGGACAGAAACAGCTACACCCAAAGAAAGAACACTGGGAAATGAATGTAAACTGTTTGAATTTTTGTTTTTCTTCCCGAGTTATTTCTACCTTTTGAATCCAATTCTCCCTGTGCAACAAGAGAACTGTTCGGTTCTGCACACATATATTGTATCCAGGATATGCTGTGACCTATTTAACATGTATAGGACTGCTTGCCATCTGGGGGAGGGGGTGGAGGGAGGGAGGGGAAAAATCGGAACAGAAGTGAGTGCAAGGGATAATGTTGTAAAAAATTACCCTGGCATGGGTTTTGTAAATAAAAAAGTTATTTTTTAAAAAAAAGAATTTTTGCATCTCTTTCCTGTTCTTCTTTGGGGTTTTGCTTATAGGTATTTTAACATTGTTGTCTTCTTCTGAGTTTTTGTCTTGATTTTCTTTCATAATAATAACTTTTTATATTCAGATTCATTTTAAAATGTTGGGTTTTTTCATCTTTTTTGACCTTTTCCATTTCTTTTACACTTGACCTCTACTTGTGGGATGTAAGCAGTGGTATCTCAGCCTTCTTGTTCCAGAGATAATAGTCATTAATTATTCTTGATGCTGTGATGATCTTGTCCTGAGTTCCATGGGAGACCTTCATGTCTGGTGTTGTAATGAGGACATGGGGTGAGGAGTGATTGGTGCTGCCTGAGGTACCAGCTTACCTGGTGCTGAATTTGCATATTAGTAAGTGTTATCTGGCATGTGCTGAGGTCAATAGGGTGTTTCTCTGTTTCCCCAAAGTTAAATTTAATAATGTGTGTCTGGTTACTGGAGTCTGCCAATTTCTGCAGAACTATGATGAATCAAGTGGTAGCTCTTGGAGCTGTAATCTGCCCAGTTCTCCAGCTGTAGTGTGCCATTTGGGGGTCATGGTGTTGACATTTGCCTGCTATACAGCACTGGGATTCAGGATCTTCTGTGGTTTTGTTGAGATGATTGATGCCTGTTGCTAATTTGTGGGATGCTTCCTGTCCCAAACTGTGCTTCATTTTTATCCAAATAAGACAGATCTTTCTTGCTCACAATTCAACTTTCTTGGAATAAATAATTGTTTCACCCCATCTTTTTGATAGTCCTCTTATCCTAGAAACTGTTTTGGGGAGATAGTTTATTGTTAGTTAGAGGTGTGGTAATACCACCATCTTGATTCCCAAAAGTAGGACACTGCTTACTTTTAAAGTAAGGGAGTACAGGACAATCTGATATATCTGAAAATAAAACCAACAATTATTCAAATTGAATTGGATATCAAGGTAAAAGAGAAGTTAGAAAGTGAGGTTAGCAGACCACTGCATGAAATCATCAGAATCAAGGATAGGGGCACTAAGTTAGTAGAAATGAAGAGTACAACTAGTCATATGAGATGCCATAGCATTTTAATGCAGAGAGATTGACTGTTATAAAGCTGTAGAAATCCATCAGACTGAGGAGATAAGCTGTTGTTGTTGAGTTTTTCAGTCTTGTCTGATTCTTTTTCAGTGCACAAAATACAGGGCTCTCAGTCTTTCCATCCTCCATTAGTTTTCAACCTCTGTCCAAGTTTGTGCTTGTTGTATCCATGACAATATCAATTTCATTCTCTGCCATCCCCTTCTCTTTTTTGTCTTCCCTCTTTCCCAATATCAGGGTCTTTTTGAATGAGTAGATTGAGGCATTATGAGGATATGTGTATAAATACAGAGCCAATGTATTTAAGCTTCATCTTTAACATTTGATCTTGTAGTGAATAGTCTGAATTAATTTTTTAATGTATTGATTTATTTGATCTTATTGCCTAAAATTTCTTAAACCTCTTTGTTTTTTTTTTTTTTTAGTTTTTTTTCTTTTTTTTTAAATTTAATAGCCTTTTATTTACAGGATATATGCATGGGTAACTTTACAGCATTAACAATTGCCAAACCTCTTGTTCCAATTTTTCACCTCTTACCCCCCCACCCCCTTCCCTAGATGGCAGGATGACTAGTAGATGTTAAATATATTAAAATATAAATTAGATGCACAATAAGTATACATGACCAAAACGTTATTTTGCTGTACAAAAAGAATCAGACTCTGAAATATTGTACAATTAGCTTGTGAAGGAAATCAAAAATGCAGGTGTGCATAAATATAGGGATTGGGAATTCAATGTAATAGTTTTTAGTCATCTCCCAGAGTTCTTTTTCTGGGCATAGCTGGTTCAGTTCATTACTGATCCATTGGAAATGATTTGGTTGATCTCATTGCTGAGGATGGCCTGGTCCATCAGAACTGGTCATCATATAGTATTGTTGTTGAAGTATATAATGATCTCCTGGTCCTGCTCATTTCACTCAGCATCAGTTCGTGTAAGTCTCTCCAGGCCTTTCTGAAATCATCCTGTTGGTCATTTCTTACAGAACAGTAATATTCCATAATATTCATATACCACAATTTATTCAGCCATTCTCCAACTGATGGACATCCATTCAGTTTCCAGTTTTTAGCCACTACAAAAAGGGCTGCCACAAACATTCGTGCACATACAGGTCCCTTTCCCTTCTATAATCTCTTTGGGATATAATCCCAGTAGTAACACTGCTGGATCAAAGGGTATGCACAGTTTGATAACTTTTTGAGCATAGTTCCAAACTACTCCCCAAAATGGTTGGATTCATTCACAACTCCACCAACAATGCATCAATGTCCCAGTTTTCCCGCATCCCCTCCAACAATCATCATTATTTTTTCCTGTCATCTTAGCCAATCTTACAGGTGTGTAGTGGTATCTTAGAGTTGTCTTAATTTGCATTTCTCTGATTAACAATGACTTGGAGCATCTTTTCATATGACTAGAAATAGTTTCAATTTCTTCATCTGAGAATTGTCTGTCTTAAACCTCCTTGGCACCAGAATTTGAAAGTACTGTTTCTAAGGTGTTTGGATCATTGCCTTTTTTGCAGTGGAGGAGTTTGCACTATATTATGCAGGATTAACCAATATGGACTGGTCATAGGAGAGTTCAGACATAGGATGATCAACTATAGAAGGAAATATCGTATTCCAGTCTCTTTGCCAAAAATACTCCATAGACAGTATTTATATGATAAGAAATATGACAATGGATGATAAGAACTTCACATTGGAAAGTGTCTATTATATTATTGGGGAAGATTGGAGGACAATTGGAAGTAGCTCAAAGAAGACTGAAGCAGTTAAGCCAAGGAAGCTCAGCTGTCTATATATCCAGTGATTAAAAAAAAAAGTCTTGATGTCGTAAAGAACAATATTATATAAGAAGACTCATTGTATATAAGAAGCATGTTCTGATTTAGGGAAAGATTTATTTTTCTAAATGATGGCTTTACTTGTCTCATAGGTAACCTCTGGAGAGGAAGCTTAGTCTACATTGTGAAACCTGTCTCAAGTTATTCACACCCCTAAGTCTGATAGTAGTGGAAGTAGTTAACAGTGCCAGATAAGATCTTTTAAAGCTAGGATCCAAAGTCCAAGGTGTGTCTATCAATAAATCCATTCTTTAGAGTGCAAGCAGTAAAATAGACCTTTGTCTGGGGTTCCAAGGCAAACAGCTGAAACTTTAGTAAAAGAAGACTGGGCAACTTTCATCAGAGCCTTATGCCAGTTAATTATTGATGGATATGCTAGATAAGAATGCAAGGACTGATTTGATTTCAAATTTGATTACCGGGGTCCATAAACTTGTTTTTTGCTTTGACTTTTATTTTCTCCTTCATTAAATCAATTATTTAATTATTTCTAACATGCTTTCTCCCAATATTTAATATTTTGTTTTCTCCAGTTACATGTAAAGGCAATTTTTAACATTTGTTTTTAAAATTTTGAGTTCCAGATTCTCTTCCTTCCTTCTTCCTCATTCCCTCTCCATTGAGAAAGTAAGCAAATTGATATAGGTTGTACATGTGTATAAAACATGTACAGCATCTATAAAACATGTTCATAACAGACATTTAACATTCACTTTTGAAAAATTTTTGAATTCCAAAATCTCTCCCTTCCTCATCTCTCCCCTACCCATTAAGAAGCTAAGTAATTTTCTATCAGTTATACGACTAAGTCATACAAAATATTTCAATATTTTCTATACTAAAAAACACACAAAAATAGGCTTTTGGGAACCAAGATGGTAGAATAAGCAGTAAATAGCCATAGCTTTTCCATAATTGTCTCCAGACAACCATCAGATAGAAACCCAAACAAATAATGAAATAGCAGAACTAGGAAAAATATGGCTCAAACAATCTTTGAGCCCAAGAAACTTGAATTATGGGCAGGAGAGCTCTGCCTTATTTGGTTAAAAGGGAAACATAGTCATGGTCAGGAAACATCCCAGCAAATCAGAGCAAGTTTCACCTCAGCAAAGCAGTGGTAGACCTTGAATCCCAATATTGTAGATAGTCAAATATGAATGTCAAAATCCACTATATGCCTCAGCAGAACCAAAGCAACAGGATAACTCCAAGTTCAACAACCACTACATGCTTCAGTAGAGCTCTAAGCAAAGAAGGAACTTCCAGCAGCCAGACTTCAAGGGCTTCAGTGTATCTCTGGATATACCTGGATAGCAGATATTGTCTAAACAAATAGGCAGCTGAAAGGCTGGACCCCAGCCACAGTGCTTCAGCACAGCTCTGGGCAGTCAGGAAACTTTGAATGAGCAGATTTCGATGTGCTTAAATGTAACCCCAGGGAAACAGAGACCAGCCTCAGCACATACCTGGCACCATTACTAGGACCCCAGTCCATCACCAAGTAAGCTTCCAGAATCCAATGTTCTCCAGAAGCTCCATCCACTTCTTAACACAATTCCAGACAAAAGAATCTCAAGGGCCTCAAGGCAATATCAGTGCAGCATGAGGTAAAGAGCCAATGGGTGCAGCTCCTAGCAGAAGAAGCTTGAAACAATACCCTGTCCACACTAGAAACAGAGCTCAAATTTAAAAGAAAGGGAAAGGACCTAAAACAATGATTAAAAAACCAATTAAAAATAATCTGATCATAGAAAATTGTTACGGTGACAGGAAAGATCAAGACATAAATTCAGAAGAGGACAACAATGTCAAAACACCAATGGGCAAACTCCAAATAAAAATAAGAAGTGTTCTCAAGCCTTAAATTACAGAAGAAAAATTGAGAAAGAAAAAGCTTTTGACAAAATACAGTACCAAATTCATATTAAAAACACTAGTAATCAAAAGAATAAAGGGGGTATCACTTAAAATAATAAGTAATATCTATCTAAAACCATCAGTAGGTATTACCTTTAAAGGGGATGAACTAGAAACCTTCCCAATATGATCAAGTCTGAAGTAAGGATTGTCATAATGACTATTAATCAATAAGTACTAGAAATGTTTTTTTTCATAATAAGGGGAGGAAAAAGAAATCGATGGAATTAGAATGGGCAACAAATAAACAAAGCTATCACTTTTTGCAGATGATATGATGGTATACTTAGAGAACAATAGAGAATAAATTAAAAATATGTGAAATAACTAGCAACGTTAGCAAACTTGCAGTATATAAGATAAATACACATGAATCATCAGCGTTTCTGAAAATTATCAACAAAGTCTAGGACGAGAGAGAAAGAAAAATTCCATTTAAAACAGCTGATAATAATATAAAACACTTTAGACCCTACCTTCCAAGACAAACTTAGGATCTATATATAAACACAAATGCAAAATGCCTTTTACACAAAGAAATTTAGATCTAAACATTTGGGAAAATATCAATTGTTTATGGGTAGTCCAAGTCAGTATAATAAAAACGACATTCTTCCTACACTAATTTACTTATTCAGTACCATACCAATCAATCTATCAAGACATTATTTGATAGAGCTAGCAAAATAATAAATTAATTCATCTGGAAGAACAAAAGATCAAGAATATGAAAGGAATTAGTGACAAAAATAATATAAAGGGATGTGGACTAACAATAGCAGGTCTCAAACTATATTATAAAAGTTTTCTTTTTTCCTTCTTTTTATTGTTTTATTTTTTTCTGGTTACTCAGTACATTCATTTCTTTAAAAAATATATTTCTTTATTAATCATATTGGGAGAGCAAAATCAGAACAAAAGGGAAAAACCATGAGAAGAAAAAAAAACAGAAGAGGAAAAAAAAGAACGTAGCATATGTTTTATATTTACATTTACATTTACATTAAGTCTCCATAGTTCTCTTTCTGGATGCAAATGGTTTTTTCCACCCAAAGTTTATTGAGATAGCTTTGAATCACTGAACTCCTGAGAACCAAGTCTTTTGTACTTAATTATCACAGTCTTGTTGTTCTGTGTATAATGTATTCCTCTGTCTGTTTGTTTTGTTCAGCATCAGTTCATCTAAGTATTTCCATGGTTTTCTAAAATTAGCCTTCCCATCATTTCTTATAGAACAATAATATTCCATTACTTTCATATATCATAATGTTCTTATTCAGCCATTCCCCAATTGATGGGCATTTACTCATTTTCCAATTCTTTGCCACCACAAAAAGGACTACTACAAACATTTTTGCACATGTGGGTTCTTTTCCCTTTATTATGATTTCTTTGGGATACAGACCCAGTAGTGGCACTGCTGGATCAAAGGGTGCTTTTGGGGCACAATTCCAAATTGCCTCCAAAATAGTTGGATTCTTTCACAATTCTACCCGTCATGTATTAGTGTCTTAGTTTTCCCACATAACCTTCAAAATTTATCCTTATCTTTTCTTGTAATTTTAGCCAATCTTAGAGGTGTAAAGTGGCACTTCAGAATTGTCTTAATTTGCACTTCTACAATAATGATTTAGAGCTTTTTTCATATGACTATATATGGTTTTAATTTCATCATCTGAAAATCATCTGTTCATATCATTTGACCATTTAGCAACTGGGGAATTGTCTATATTCCTACAAATTTGATACAGTTCTTTATATATTTTAGAAATGAGGACTTTATCAGAAACACTGGCTATAAAATTTTTCCAACCTTTGTATTTCCCTTTTAATCTTGTTTGTGTTGTTTTCACTTGTGCAAAATCTTTTTAATTTAATGTAAAGTTGTTCATTTTGCATTTCATAATGTTCTTTAATTCTTCTTTAGTCATAAATTCCTTCCTTCTCCACACATCTGCTAGGTACACTATCCTTTGCTCTCCTGATTTGTTTATGGTATAAAATCTTACCCAGATCATGTACCAATTTTGACCCTATTTTGGTATCAGGTGTGAGATTTAGGTCTATGCTGAGTGTCTGACATTATTTTCTAGTTTTCTCAGAAATTTTTGTGAAATAATGAGTTCTTATTCCAGAAGATGATATTTTTGAGCTTATCAAATACTAGAATACTATAGTCATTGACTACTGTGTCATGTGTATCTAACCTAATTCATTGATTCAGCACTTAATTTGTTACCAAAACCAAATATTTTTTGATGTCTACTGCTTTATAATTGAGTTTTAGGTCTGATATTGCTAGACCATTGTCATTTATATTTTTTTTTCATCAATTCCCTTTTGTTCTTCCAGATTACAAGACAATTTTCACCAAAACTGTCTAGTACTAGCCAAGAAATACAATGGTGGATCAGTGGAGTAAATTTATTACAGGAGACATAGTAGTCAATAGGTATAATAACTTAGTATTTGATATACAAAAAAGGCCCCTTTTAAGCCAAAAACTCACTATTTCTTTTTTTTTTATTTTAAATTTGTTTTATTTTTTTTAACTTTTTATTGACAGAGCCCATGCTGGGTAGTTTTTTTTTTTTTTTTTTTTTTTTACAAGATTATCCCTTGCACTCACTTCTGTTATGACTTCTCTCTTCCCTCCCTTCACCCCCTCCCCCAGATGGCAAGCAGTCCTATACAAGTTAAATATGTCACAGTGTATCCTAGATACAATATATGTGTGCAGAACCGAACAGTTCACTTGTTGCACAGGGAGAATTGGATTCAGAAGGTAAAAATAACCTGGGAAGAAAGACAAAAATGCAAGCAGTTTACATTTATTTCCCAGTGTTCTTTCTTTGGGTGTAGCTGCTTCTGTCCATTCTTGAGCAATTGAAACTGAGTTAGATCTTCTCTATGTGGAAGAAATCTACTTCCATCAGAATACATTCTCATACAGTATTGTTGTTGAGGTATATAATGATCTCCTAGTTCTGCTCATTTCACTTAGCATCAGTTCATGTAAGTCTCGCCAATGCTCTCTGTATTCATCTTTCTGATCATTTCTTACAGAACAATAATATTCCATAATATTTATATACCACAATTTACTCAACCATTCTCCAGTTGATTGGCATCCATTCATTTTCCAGCTTCTAGCCACTACGAACAGGGCTGCCACAAACATTTTGGTACATACAGGTCCCTTTCCTTTCTTTAGTATCTCTTTGGGGTATAAGCCCAGTAGAAACACTGCTGGATCAAAGGGTATGCACAGAAAAACTCACTATTTCACAAAACTGCTGGGGAAACTGGAAAACAAGAAAATACTAAGTATCAACCTGCATCTCATTCCATATACCATAATAAGGTCAAAATAGTTTAGAGATTTAGATATAAAGGGTGATACCATAAGTAAATTAGAAGATCAGGGAATATTCTACCTTTCATATTTAATGGGGAAGGGAAGAATTCATGATCAAACAAGAGATAATGGGCATTACAAAATATAAAATAGATAATTTTGATTTTAATAAATTGAAAAGCTTTTGAAGAAACAAAACCAATGCAACTAAGATTACAAGGAAAACCAAAAAGTGAAACAATTTTTACAAAAACTGCCTCTGATAAAGGCCTTATTTCTTTTTTTTTTTTAACACGGTAAAAATATATGTTAAATTCATTATATACATACATATTTATACAATTATCTTGCCGCACAAGAAAAAGCAAATCAAAAAGAAAAAAATGAGAAAGAAAATAAACTGCAAGAAAACAACAACAAAAAGAGTGAAAATACTATGTTGTGATACACACTGAGTTCCCATAGTCCTTTCTCTGGATAAAAATGGCTCTCTTCATCACAAGATCATTGGAACTGGCTTGAATAATCTCATTGTAGAAAAGAGCCTCATCCATCAGAATTGATCATTGCATATTCTTATTGTTGCCATGTACAATGATCTCCTGGTTCTGCTCATTTCACTTAGCATCAGTTCATGTAAGTCTCCCCAGACCTCTCTGAAATCATTCTATTGATTCTTTCTTATAGAACAATAATATTCCATAACATTTGTATACCATAACTTATTCATCCATTCTCCAACTGATGGACATCCACTCATTTTCCAGTTTCTTGCCACTACAAACTGCCACAAACATTTTTGCACACGTGGGTCCCTTTCCCTCCCTTAATATCCCTTTGGGGTATAAACCCAGTAAAAACACTGCATACCAAAGGGTATGAACAGTTTGATAACCCTTTGGGCATAGTTCCAAATTGCTTTCCCGAATGATTGAATCAATTCACAACTCCACCAACATGTATTAGTGTCCCAGTTTTCCCATATCCCCTCCAATGTTTGTCATTGTGTTTTCCTGTCATAGCCAATTTGGGAGATGTGTAGTGGTACCCCAGAGTTATCTTAATTTGAATTTCTTTGATCAATAGTTATTTAGAGCATTTTTATATGACTAGAAATGATTTTAATTTCTTCATCTAAAAATTGTCTGTTCATGTTCTTTGACCATTTATCATTGGAGAATAGCTCGAATTTTTATGGAGTCCATTCTCTATATATTTTAGGAATGTAGGTTCATTTCTTAAATACATAGACAATTCAGTCAAATTTTTAAGAATATAAAGGACTCCTCAATTAATAAGTGATCAAATAATATAAACAGGCCATTTTCAGATGGAAAAAAATCAGAGCTATCTATAGACATGTGAAAAAGTTCTCTAGATCACTTTTCATTAGAGAAATGCAAATTAAAACAACTCTGAGGTGCTACCTTATACCTGTTATATTAGCCAATATAACAAAAATGGAAGATGATAAATGTTGAAGAAGTTGTGGGAAAATTGGGACAATAAGTGCAGAGGAATGCCAACAAGTAGTTGTAAATTGATCCAACTATTTTGAAGATCAATTTGGAGCTATTTCCAAAGACCAACCAAACTGTTCATGTTCTTATCCAATAAGAAATTATAAACAGGAAGATTATTTAAAAAATCTATATAGACTCATGCAAATTGATGTAAAATGAACAGAACTAGGAAATCATTGTACACAGTATCAGTAATATTTATTGTGTGATAATCAATTATGAATGAGCTAGCTTTTTTCAGCTACGCAATGATTCCAGGCAAGTACAAAAGACTCAGGAAGGAAAATACTATCCACATTGACATAAGGAACCAATGAACTCAATGTAGCATTTTTTTCGCTTACTTTATTCTTTTTCCTGTTTTGCCCCCATTGATCTGTTTCCTTTTTCACAACTGTGAATAATATGTGAGTACACATGTAACCTATATTAAATTGCCTACCATTTTTGTAATATGGGAAGGAAGAGATAGAGGGAGAAAAACTTGGAACTCAAAATCTTGTAATAAAGAATGCTAAAAATTGTCTTGGCATGTAAGTTGGGAAAAAAGAAAATGCTATTTTTTTAAAAGCAAGAAAAATAAAACTGGAAAATTATACTTCAATTTGCATTGAGTTCATCAGTAATCTCTTTGGAATTGAATAGCATTTTTTCATCATGTGTCTTTTGGAATTGTCTTGGATCATTGTTTTGATCAGAGTAGTCAACTCTTTTTCAGTTGATCATCATAACAAGATTGCTGTTACTATGTACAATGAGCTCTCTGTTTGTCTCACTTCACTTTTCTTAAGTTCATAAATGTCTTGCCATATTTTTTTTCTGAAGTTACCCTTTGGTTATTTTTTATAGCACAATAGTACTACCTTATAATCACATGCAAAAACTTGTTCAGTCATTCCACAATTGGTGAGCATTCTCATGACTTCCAATCCTTTGCCACCACAAAAAGAAAAGTTATAAATAATTTTATAAATACAGTTTTTTTCCTTTTTTCTCTTACCTCTTTGGATTATAAACCTAGTAGTGATGTTGCTGAGTTAAAACATATCCAATTTTAATACCTGTAGCATAGGTCAAATTGTTCCTTGCTGGACTAATTCATAATTCCATTGACTGTTCATTGTTATTGTTGTTCAAGTCATTTCAGTCATGTCTGATTCTTCATGATCAAATTTGGGTTTTTGGGGAAGATATTGGAATGATTTGCTATTTCCTACTTTAAGGCATTTTACAGAGAAGAAAACTGAAATAAAGTTAAGTGACTTACCCAGAATCACACAGCTAGTGTCAGAGGTTAAATTTGAACTCAGATGTTTTTATCTCAAGACTTTGTGTTCTATCCACTGTACCACCTAGAATTAATTAGACTGCCTATTTTCCTTTTATTCCCTTCAGCATTTGCCAATTCTGTTATATATGAGATAGGACCCAAAATAACTATTTTAATGACCTAGAAAAAATAACAACAAAATTAATCTGGAAGAACAAAAGCTCAAGATTTTCAAGGGAACTAATGAAAAAAATATCAAATAAAAGTGGAATAGGTTAGGTTCACAGGACAAAATAGTCAATAACATTAATAATCTAGTGTTTGACAAACCCAAAGACCCTAGCTTTTGAGACAAGAATTCACTATTTGACAAAAACTACTGGGAAAATTAGAAATTAATATGGCAGAAAACTTTGACCCACACGTAACACCGTACACCATGATGGGTCAAAATAGGTTCATAATCTAGGCATAAAGAATGAGATTATAAATAAATTAGAACAAAATAGGATAGTTTATCTTTCAGACCCGTGGAGGAGGAAGGAATTTGTGACCAAAGAAGAACCAGAGATCATTATTGATCACAAAATAGAAAATTTTGATTATATCAAATTAAAAAGCTTTTGTACAAATAAAACTAAGGCAGACAAGATTAGAAGAGAAACAATAAACTGAGAAAACATTTTTATAATAAAGGTTCTGATAAAGGTCTAATTTCCAAAATATGTAGAGAATTGATTCTAGTCTATAAGAAATCAAGCCATTCTCCAATTGATAAATGGTCAAAGGATGTGAACAGACAACTTTCAGATGAAGAAATTGAAACTATGTCTAGACATATGAAAAGATGCTCCAAGTCATTATTAATCAGAGAAATGCAAATTAAGACAACTCTGAGATACCACTACACACCTCTCAGATTGGCTAGGATGATAGGAAAAGATCATGCTGAATGTTGGAGGGGATGTGGGAAAACTGGGACACTGATACATTGTTGGTGGAATTGTGAATACATCCAACCATTCTGGATAGCAATTTAGAACTATGCTCAAAAAGTTATCAAACTGTACATAACCTTTGATCCAGCAGTGTTAGTACTGGGCTTATATCCCAAAGAGATCTTAAATAAGAGAAAGGAACCTGTATTGCAAACATATTTGAGGCAGCCATTTTTTGTAGTGGCTAGAAACTGGAAATTGAATGGATGCCCATTAACTGGAGAAAGGCTGAATAAATTGTGGTATGTTAAGGAGTATTATTGTTCTGTAAGAAATGACCAACAGGATGATTCCAGGAAGGCCTTGTGAGACTTACATGAACTGATGCTGAGTGAAATGAGCAGGACCAGGAGATCATTATATACTTCAACAATAATACTATATGATGATCAATTCTGATGGACGTGGCTTTCTTCAACAATGAGATGAACCAAATCAGTTCCATTTGTTCAATAATGAAGAGAACCAACTACACCCAGCAAAAGAATTCCGGGAAATGAGTGTGAACCATTACATAGCATTTCCAATCCCTCTGTTTTTGTCCGTTTGCATTTTTGGTTTCCTTCTCAAGTTAATTTACCTTCTTTCAAAATCTGATTTTTCTTTGGCAACAAAATAACTGTATAGATATGCATACATATATTGTATTTAACACATACTTTAACATGTATTGATCTGCCTGCCATCTGGGGAAAGGGGGTGCGGAAGGAGGAGAAAAATTGGAATAGAAGATTTTGCAAGGGTCAATGCTGAAAAATTACCCATGCATACATCTTGTAAATAAAAAGTTATAGTAATAAAAGAAAATGTATGAGATTGTACCTCTGAGTTATTTTCTTTCTTTAATCAACAGTAATTTAGAACATTTTTTCATATGACTAGGGATAGTTTTTTTAAATTTTTTATTATAGTTTTTTTATTTATAAGTTATATGCATGAGTAATTTTACTGCATTGACAATTGCCAAACCTTTTGTTCCAATTTTTCCCCTCCTTCCCTCCACCCCCTCCCCTAGATGGCAGGATGACCAATACCTGTTAAATATATTAAAGTATAAGTTAAATACAAAATATGTATACATGTCCAAACTCTTATTTTGCTGTATAAAAAAGAATTGGACTTTGAAATATTGTACAATTAGCCTGTGATATGGATAGCTTTGATACCTTCTGAAACCTGTTTATATCCTTTGGCTATTTATCAATTGGAAAATGGTTCTTACTTTTACAAACTTGAGTATAGACCAGTATAAACGGTATATATTTGAGAAATGAAGCCCCCAAAGAAACTTGTTATATATATTTTTTGATATTACATTGTCTAGGTACCTTTTAATTGGGTCTATTTTTGCTCTTGTCTACTCCTGCCTTTTTTATTTCAACTGAAGCATATTGGATTCTGATCAAGCCTTTTAATTTTGTGTATGTCTTTCAGTTTCAAATACGTCTCTTGTATACATCATAATGTGGGATTTTAGTTTCTAATCCATTCTTCTACCCACATCATTCCATTTCAATTTACTGTTGTGATATTTCTCTTCATCTTATTTTCTTTTATTTGTTCCTCTCTCTTTTTATACTGTTGTTCCTCAAAAGCCTCCCTTAATCTGTCCTCTCTTTTTATAATTCCCTCCATTCATGTTTTTGTTTTATCTCCTTTCCCTCCAATTTTCCAATTGGGTAACTTAAATTTCTACATATAACTCTTTGTGTGTGTGTGTGTGTGTGTGTGTGTGTGTGTGTGTGTATTCTTTCCTTTTTGAACCAATTCTAATGAGAATGAAATTCAACAATTTCTTGCCACCCCTCCATTTCCTCTTTCACTGTAAAAACTTCCTTCTATGTCTTTTTTATGTGAAAAAATTCTTCCCATTCTACCTCTCCTTTCCCCCTTTTCCCAGTGAATTTCTTTTTCTCATCCCTTCATTTTTTTGAAATTATTTCACCATAATTAATTTATACCTATGCCCTCTTCTGTGTAAACTCCTCTTAAGTACTTAAGCAATGATGATAGTTTTTGGTAGTTTCATGTATTATTTTCCATATAGGAATGTAAACAATTTAACCACAATAAATCCAACATTTTTTTTTTTTTTTATTGAGGCAGTTGGTGTTAAGTGGCTTACCCAGGGTCATACCACGAGGAAGTAATAAGTGCCTGATATTAGATTTGAACTCAAGTCCTCTTGATTTCAGAGCTGGTGTTCTATCCACTGCGACACCTAGTTGCACCAATCCAATACTTCTTAAGTAATTTCTCCTCAATATATTTTATATTAGTTGTTTTTCCAATGCAATACTTCAAATTTCCTTTTAATTTTTCCTTCTTTAATTTTTTACTGTTTTTGATGTCTCATAAACTCATTTCCTTTAACTTTTACAGTTCTTATTTTTTTTCCTTCTCTTTTTAAATTTTTTTTTTATTTTAATAGCCTTTTATTTACAGGTTATATGTATGGGTAACTTTACAGCATTGACAGTTACCAAACCTCTTGTTCCAAATTTTCCCCTCCTTTCCCCCACCCACTCCCCCAGATGGCAGGATGACCAGTAGATATTAAATATATTAAAATATAAATTAGATACACAATAAGTATACATGACCAAAACATTATTCTGCTGTACAAAAAGAATCGGACTCTGAAATATTGTACAATTAGCCTGTGAAGGAAATAACAAATAAAGGTGGGCAAAAATATAGGGACTGGGAATTAAATGTAATGGTTCTTAGTCATCTCCCAGAGTTCTTTCACTGGGCATAGCTGGTTCAGTTCATTACTGTTCCATTGGAACTGATTCGGTTCATCTCATTGCTCAGGATGGCCAGGTCCATCAGAATTGGTCATCATATCCCAGTCTGCTATCCACCTCTGCTTTATGGGAGAATTCATTCCATTCACATTTATGGTTAAAATTACTAATTCTGTATTTCCTGCCATCTTATTATCCCCAGATTATGCTTTTCTTTTTCTTACCCCTTACCCCCTGCCCAGTATTTAACTTATTGGCACCACTTGCCTCATGCAGGTCTCCCTCTTTAGAATCCCTACCACCCCCTCTGAATCCCTTCCTCTTTCTTATACCTTTCCCTTATTATTCTTTTTCTTTTCTCTTTTCCTCTCCCACTTTTTGATGAGGTGAGAGAAGTTTCTCTGTAAACCAAATATGTCTATTATTTTCTCTTTGAGCCAAATCTGATGAGAGTAAGATTCACACAATATTCTTCCCCCTCCCTAAATTCCTTCAGATATGTTAGATTTCCTTTGCTTCTTCGTGGGATGTAATTTCCCTCTTTTTATCTCCCCCTTTTCCTTTTCTAATACTATTTGCTTTTTATTTCTACTTCCCTTTTTAAAATATTATATCAGTAAAATCAAATTATATGTGCACTCTTTATGTATATCCATAACCGAAATACAGTTCTCAAGAATTCTTTTTACCTTTTTTCTGCTTCTCTTGATTTCTAGTAGTTGGAGGTTAAATTTTTTGTTTAGTTCTGGGGTTTTTTTCCACTAGAAACATATGAAATTCACCTATTTCATTCCATATCCATCTTCTTCCCTAGAAGAAAATGCTCAGCTTAGCTGGGTAATTTATTCTTGGCTGCATTCCAAGTTCTTTTGCCTTTCAGAATATCAGATTCCAGGCCCTTCAATCCTTTAATGTGGAAGCAGCTTTTAAAAAATGAGATTCTTGGGCTGCCTGAAATAAAGGAGTATTGGCTAACATGGTTAGAAGGTGATCTGCCTTTGAATTCCTATAAAAAAAAATAGGGCCTGGAAGTCTACTATGAGAGTGGACATGCAAGATGTAACTCTTACCTGGATGCTTTCTCACTTCCTCTTGAAGTTCCTTAAAGAGCTGATATATATGTATGTGTATATGTATATTATATTGTACATAAGGAATTTTTCCTCAGGAATTGAAAAAGGACCCTTAGCTTTGTAATATTCAATTAGTTACTCTCCCACTATTTTCCACATATCTGACTCTAATTTTTCTTTCTTAGAGAGCCAAGAAGACGTGCACTCTAATATATTTAAGAGTCCAGTGATCTGCTTCCAAGTTACCAACAAACCTTGCTTCTTTATTAACCTAATTATGCATTATACACACTTACCTTGGTGTGAGAGAGACTCTTTTCTTAATATTTGCCCCATTTCAGCTGAAAAACAAAAGTGACTAGTTTAGCCCTTACCAAATTTTCCTGCTTGTCTATTTTTATACTCACCCTAATTCCAGGTCACAGGGACTTCTCATTCACCTTCTTCTTAAATGATGGGTATCCCCTCAGCTTGCAATTCTTTGCAGCCAGAAAAGAGCTAGCATAATTTTTGTTTGCTTTATTGACCTATTGCTATTTCATAATTTGCTGTTTCCTCAAGGGATAATCTGAGCATCATGAGATCTAGCAGAAGGCCTTTATCTAGGAGAAAGGAGTTACTCCATATTTTTTCAAATATACATTTTAAAGCTCTTTTATCCTTTCTCTCTTTTTCTGAGCTCTGAGAGTGATATAGTCAGACATTTGAAAACTGGAAAACACTTGTGTAAAGTGTTGAACAATCTGTTCTGTGACATGGATTTCCTGGTCACTGGCCACCTGATATGGAATTACCCAAAATGGAAGTTTCCTCTTTAAAAGCAGTTTGGTCAATCTTGTGGCTGTAGCCTTTCAGTCAGGGAGGGCCTCCACCTAATCAGAACCTTAAACTCTTCATATCCGTTAGATGTTGACAATTACAAAAAAGTATAATTGTAGATGTTAAAATGAATTGTGGAGAGGAACCTTTTGTTCCAGGTCTATCAGGACTTGGCAAATTACGGACAAAATAAGAGGAAGTTAGCCTACTCATTGAAACAGAAAACAATTGACAGAAAACAATTCTTAAACACTCAATTAAACCATTTTTGTTTGAATGGGATAGATTAGTTAGAGAAATGGCTAATGGATGTATAATGGAATGAAGTGCTACCAGGTAACTCCTCTTGTATCTCCAAATCTCATGCTGGAATTATTGTTTTGGAGCCAGTTCTGCTTTCATTTAGTTAAAGCAAGTCTATATGTGTTTTGTGTCTGTTATTTGATGCACTAGTGAGACTAGAAAAATTTATATTTCAAAAGCATGGAGTGGAAATCTATTAAAGATAATATATTTGTCAGCCATATCTGCCAGATTGTTGTTTTCTATTCTCAATTATTTATGCAAGCACAACTTGCACTTTCAACACCTACTATTTATTCATCACTTGGAGCATATTGTTTATTAGACAACCAGACTAGGTAAAGAAGTTCCTATATTTCCAAACCTTTCTAATCATGTACCACATTAAGAGCACATCAACCAAACTCTGCAACTTACAGTCTCTGTTTAAAGTCATGAGTTCAGGATCCTGAGCTTAGCATAGAGAAAGATGTGCTTTTTGAAGAACAAAATATAGCATAGCATGATATAGCATAACCTGAAGAAAATTTACCCTGATTTGCTCTAAAATATGAACCATTCCCAAATTAATGCAGATCCATGTTTCACAGAAACATCTTACAGGTCTAATTTGGGGAGATAGTTGGATCAGATATTTGGATCTATAATCAATAGAAATCCCTTATTTTAGTAGTGGATAAAGGTTAATAAAATTTTCCATTTCTCTCTTCATTATCGTTTAGTCAGGGATGTCTGATGGAAGTAACAGTAAGATTAATTGTAAAAGATTTGAAGTTTTGTTGCCATAGTCAGAGGGATTTGTTAGGAAGGGAAGAGGAGTGCAATTTCCAATTTATCTTGTATGTTGCTTGATTTTCGTTAGTAATTGACACATTCTCTTATTAGATAATTAGCTTCTTCAAAACAGGGACTGTCTTTTAACTTTTGTTTATATTCCTAGCACTTTGCATAGTGCCTGGTCTGTAATAGGTGTTTAATAAATGTTTTTTGCCTGACTAATAAGATGTGTCACAAAGTACAATGGTACAAAACTCTCCCACTGTTTGATTTCAGATACATGTCCAAGTGCCATTTGGAATAACCAATACATACATTAGAACTCCACATATTCAAAAGATATAATAACCAGACTCATATCCTAAAATATGAGAAATTTCTTTGTGTACAGAGGAAGCAAAACAATGGATAAACTAAATTAATAAGCTCCTGAAATTAGGGTTTTGGTATATAAAGAGAACATTTGGGATGGTATCACCCTCCACCTCATGGAAAAGCTGAGAAGTCTGTCTACTTTTGGAAGAGTCAATTATAGAATCAAGGTGCCTTGGAGTGACTATAGAGTATACATAGATATTTCATTGCTCATTTATATCTAAGCACATTTGTGAAGATTTTTTTTTGATTAACTTCATGGCTAGAACTAGGGAAATTTTCAAAAGAGTAAATAAGTTTTCTCTAATCTGCATGGCCACTCTCTGAGTGGTATTCATGGAGAATTTTGGTGTATAGCATCAGATGAGAGATAATGGGACTAAACTTTTGCTAAGATAAGGACTCATCAGGCTATCAGGTGATTACTTTAAGTGGTTAGAGGTGAACTTGAAACAATATTTAGTAGTATTTGAGGGTAAAGTATTTTTTTGAAGTGTTAGGTAAAATGTACATTTATTCTTGCTATATCTTTAAGTCATCCCTCTAAAATGTCTAATTGATTTTAAATAGTTAAATAGAACTGGTATATTAAGTACAAGAGATCAGAGTTGGGAGGGACATAGCCAGTGGGAATTTGATTAGAGTAGCAGTAGTAAGTACTACTTACTTAGTAGTAGTAAGCAGCAGTAGAAAAAAAGACATCATAATGTCCTCAGAGTACCCTAGAATCATGAAAGGGAGATGTAGGCTGTCTTTTGGAGATGGGGTCAGAAAGGAACTTGATATATACCATTTTAATGCCATCTTCTCAATTTTGCCAGAAAGATGAAATACTTAAGTGACTATAGTATTTGGAGACATAAAGGCACTACTTCTAGTGAGTAGTTATTAACACTTTCATTTGAGTGATAGACAACTACACAATTGTTTTAAAATTGGTTTGTTTTGATTCAGAGGACAAATAAAAATGATAGTTTCAAGATATTATAGATCACAAAGCAAGTTTCATTGTTTACACTTGAGGACAAGATGCAATTGTTTCTCAAGTTGATATTAATACCAATGAGTTCACAGTAAATGATAGCAATTTAAAATATTTATCCTTTGTGAATTCAAGTTCTTTTTGAAAACTTTTAAGTGTTCTCTCTTTTCCATATTTTAATGTACTCTGATGCAAAATTAAACTTTAGAAACCAATAAAATAATAACAAACCTTGGATTTTGCAGAAAAAGTGAAGGCATGATAGACACAACAGCCTTGTAACTCCTAGATCATTAATCCCGCTTCTAGCCTAGTCTTCATAACTACCACATGAGGAAGGATGTGGAGAAGAGTTCAGTCATCTTCATCTACTGCCCAATTGCCAGTAAGTAGCAAAGCAGCCTGAGAGAGATAAGAGATGGCACATGCTAGGCAAGTCAGGTCACCACCATCATGCCCTAAACCAACATCCTGGTAAGCTGACATGCACTTATGGAGATGCATCCTTGGAGCCAGATCATTGTGGCACTATGGCCACAGATACTAAAGATGCAGAAAAGAATGTTCTTGTCAAGTCTTTGGTACTATCAATCAAATATTAGAACAATGTCATTTTATAAATTAAAATGACATTGAAATTTGACAAAATTTCCTGGAAAACTGGAAAATAATATGTCAGACACTCAGCATAGATATAAATCTCACACCTCATAGCAAAATAAGGTCAAAATGGATGCATAAACAAATTAGGAGAGCAAGGGATAATTTACCTTTGGATCTTTGGAGAAGGGAGGAATTTATGACAGAAGAAGAACTAGAAAACATTTAAAAAGTCAAAATGTAGAACTTTGATTACATTAAATTAAAAAGGTTTTGCACAAACAAAAACAACAGAAACAAGATTAAAAGGGAAGTACAAAGCTGGGAAAAATATATATAATCAGTGTTTCTAATCTTTTTTCTCAAATAAAGAACTGTATCGAATTTATAAGAATACAAGTCATGTCCCAATTGATAAATGGTTAACAGAATATGAATAGACAATTTTCAGATGACAAAATTAAAGCTATCTATACTCATATGAAAAATACTCTAAATCACTTGTAGAGAAATGCAAATTAAAAAACTCTAAGGTGCCATCTCACACCTCTGGCTAAAATGACAGGAAAAGAAAATGATAAATATTGGAGTGAATGTGGGAAAACTGGTACACAAATATATTGTTGGTGGAGTTGTGAAATGATGAAATATTTTAAAGAGCAATATGGAAACATACCCTAAGGGCTATCAAACTATGCATACTCTTTGACCCAGTAGTGCCATTATTGAGTCTGTATCCCAAAAAAATCAAAAAGAAGGGAAAATTACCTACATGTTCCAAAATGTTTGTAGCAGGTCTTTTTGTGGTAACAGAATTGAAAAATGACTAGATGCCCATCAATTGGGGAATGGATGAATATGCTATCATATATGAAGTTAATTTAATAACAAACTGATGTTGAGTGAAACAAGTAGAACTGGAAATAGATTGTACAAAATAACAGCAAGATTGTATGATGATCAGCTGTGCAAAACTTGGTTTTTCTCAGTGGTTCAGTGATCCAAAGCAATCCTAATAGACTTTGGACAGAAAGTGCTGTCTGCATCCAGAAAAAAAAAAAAAAAAGTGGAGATTCAATGCAAGTCAGCACATGCTATGTTCACTTATTTTTTCTGTTTTTTTCCTCTCCCATGGTTTTTCTGTTCTGATTTTTGTCCTGATTTTTTCTCCCAACATGATTCATAAAGTAATATTATTAAAAATAAATACATTAATTAAAGAAGCTCAAAAATAAAATAAAATGACATTGAAGCAATGTTAACATTTGATGCTTTGATACTTAGAGAACCATAGGGTTTTTAAATTTGGCTTGCAGATCTCTTCTTGGGAAGAAAATCTTATATGTATAACATAAAACTCTCACAGGAATTAAAACATATTTCTACTCAAAGATATAAGGGTGATCCACTATTTCATTATTTCACTCAATTTTGCAACATCATCTAACAGATGGGGCAATAAGAAATTATGATGCATAACAATCAATTTATAATTTATCCAGTTAGCTTTCATAGATTCCATAATAATCAGCAGCTACCCAAATCACCATATAAATAATTTATATACTATATTAAAAATATTGAGCTATCCTCCTAACAAATTGCCAAAAGTTACCATCGATGCCTATTAAGTTTTTCAAATATAAGTTTCATAGGTCAATTGTACAAGTCATGTATGAAGCTGACAAACATGTTTGAATTACTTTATGTTTGAATACATGTTTGAATTATTTTAAGGATTTGAAGTTAGAAAACCACCATATCATGGTTATTAGTTCCCCTTATAGTTTAGTTAATGGATCATTTGAAAACATATCTAGTTTGAAGATTGCGCAAAAGTTCTCTTTGCTAAATTCTAGCTTTTAACATATGATTTATGATCATGTATATATAGATAGGGACAATTAGAAAGCAGAATTTCTAAATTAATTGCTAGCAACTAAATGAAGTAAGCAATAATGGACATGCTACATGCTCTTCCTTTCTTTTTACTTCCCTCCGTCCATCCCTCCTTCTCTCTCTCTGTCTCTCTCTCTTTCTCTCTCTTCTCTCTCTTTCTTTCTCAAATGACAAAATGTGTATAATTATAAGAATAAATGCACAGAAACAAAAAGAAACACAATTATATTATTAAGAGATGCAGCTATATTATGTAAAAAAGTATTTGATCAAATAATAAGGCAATTATGTAAATAATAAAATAATACAATAATCATGACAGTCAAAAGTATTGACATAGTGAAATGCATTGATTAATATTTGCATAAATGAATATGTAGAATTACATGCAAAATACATGTAATATGAGTAGATATTGACTATATATGTAACTATTTCTCCAGTTTTACCTATGTAACACTATGTTATTCTGGTCACAAACACACTATTTTAAGTTTCTTGTAATCTGTCCCTATAGTTGAACTGGTTCATAATAAAGGCTGATGATAATCACCATCAGAATTCTATATCTGAACCCATATTGTTGCTTGAGAACCCATGACTGTGATATTTCTAGATTCTGAGGATCACCTTTGTATCCTAGGAATCTATACAATTAAAGGAGTTCCAGGCAAGAAGATCTCAACAGGGGCCTTGTCTTTTAAGGCAAGGTTGTTGGGTTTCAAGCCAAAAGGTCTTCACCTGAAAGATCATTTTTTTGATTCAGTGTCTGATTCAGTCTTTGTATATAAGCATCCATAATTTCATTCCTCCTGCTTATTAGACAGTCCAAGTAACTTTATAATAGCAATAAGTAACTGTGGTGCATTGTCTTTCCATTCAGAGATTGTTCTGTAAACAGGCAAGTTCCCTAGTCTCTTTGCATTTTGGAACAGAATATCTATTCATCTGATGTGTGTCTCTTGAACACTGAGGTCTCTCAGGAAAACTCTGTCTCTTTGTTAAAGATCTTGATAATGAATTTGGAAATCATTTGTTTCTGTAACCAATTTTGAGTTGAAATCCTCTTTGGTTAATGTGTATTCTTTATTTAGAGCAATGGATGGACAGAGCTCCGAATTTGACTTCAGAAAGACCTGAACTCAAATCAGAATCCAGATACTTACTATGTTGACTCTAGGCTATTTACTTAACTTTTCTGCTTCAGTTTTCTCATCTATAAAATGGAGATAAAAATAATTACTGCCTTGCAACAGGATAATATGAGATAATATTTACCTAAGAGCTTTACTGACTTTAAAGCTTTATAAAAGTGCTAGCTATTAATACTGGACATAAGTGTTCACATCCCCTCTAACTCCAAAGTCTCCATAGGCATATGTTTCATTCAAATATTTATAAGGATGATGTGAGGTCTATGACTTCCATCTAGGTAGAATTATACACTTGTACTAGAAATGTAATATGTTTTTGTTCTGGTTTCAGTGTTCTCAATTTGTTCAGGAGTGTGTGCTACTGATATGCTATTGAAATTTTTTTTTAAATTTTTACTTTCTTTAGTTACATATAAAAACATTTTTTGATTATATGTGTTTTTTTTTTTACATATTTCCTTATGAATAATGTTAGGAGAGAAAGTTCAGAACAAAAGGGAGAAACCCTCAGAGGAAAAAATAAAAACAGAAGGAAAAGGGGAAGAAAAGTGAACATAGCATATGTTGGTTACATTTGATCTCCATAGTTCTCTTTCTGAATGTGGATGACATTTTCCATACAAAGTTTATTGGGATTGCCTTGGATCACTGAACTTCTGAGAAGAACCCAATCTTTCACAGCTAATCATTGCAGTCTTGCTATGTACAATGTATTCCTGATTCTGCTTGTTTCACTTTGCATTAGTTCATGTAAAAATCTTTCCAGGCTTTTCTAAAATCAGTTAGCTCATAATTTTTTATAGAACAAAAATATTCCATTACTTTCATATACCATAGCTTATTTAGCCATTCCCAGCTGATGAGCATGAACTCATTTTTCTAATTCTTTGCTAACACAAAAAGAGCTGTTATAAATTATTTTTTGAACGTGTGGGTACTTTTCTCTCCTTTATGATCTCTTTGGGATATAGACCAAGTAGTGACACTGCTGGATCAAAGGGTATGCAGTTTTATAACCCTTTGGTCATAATTCCAAATTGCTCTGCAGAATAATTGGATCATTTCACAACTGATTGGCATTTCTTTAAGGTATTTTGTCACGGACAAAAGAATTATTCTAGATTAATCCTAGATTATGAGAACTATTTATGTGGATTCTCTCAGTAACTCTTTAGACAAGTCTTGCTCATGCAGCAAGAATACACTTAGCAATATTTTTAAAAAATTAATAGACTTGAATTTTTTAATGAAGAAAAATCTATTTTCTCTTCTACTTACTCTGTAACAGGACAAAAAAGACAAATAAAATCATTTAAAGAAATATGCCTAATTAAGCAAAACAAATTTTCACATTTGCCATGATTTAAAAAAAAACATTTCATTCTGCACCTTGAATCTACTATTTCCCTCTCAGGAAGTGCATCACATATATGTTCTTCAGTCTTCTGAAATCCTGGCTAGTCATTGCATTGATCAGAGTTGTAAAGACTTTCATTGCTGGAGTTTCTTTACAATGTTCTTGTTATTATATGTTGCATTCTCTAGGTTTTACTTATTTCACTCTGCATTATTTAATACATGTCTTCCCAGGTTACTTTGAAATCAAGAATTTCATTATTTCTTATAGCATGTGTGAATAGCCATGAATTTATGTGATCTCCCTTAGTTTAAAGTTCTTTTATTATGACAAAAAAGAGCTAAAGCACACATATAAATTTGTACATATGTGTTCTTTTCCTCTTTCCTTGATCTTTATGCAATATTGCACTTGTAGTGACTTTAAGTCAAAAGCTATGAACAGTTTAGTGACATTTTTGAGTGTTTCTTTTTCACTTTCCAGAATGACTGACCTTACAATTCCACCAATATTGCATTAATGTGTTAATTTTTCTATAGCCCTTTTATCTATTGACATTTTACATTTTTGTTACCATTGCTAACCTAATGAGTGTGGGGCAAAAAAAGATCAGCTTTTACTTTAATTTATCTAAATATTAATGATTTGAAGCATCTTATGTGATCATTAACAGCTTAATTTTCTTTAATTGAAAATTATCTTTAAAATCTTTTGATCATCAATTTATTTGGGAATAGCTCTTTTTTTAAAAAAAATAGATTTGAATCAGTTCTTTCAGATAAATTCCATGATTATTTTTTCTAGCTTTATACATTAATCCTTTGATAATTTGATTGGCATAGCACTAGACAGCTAAATTAATTTATATATTTAAATGCATATATATATATACACACACACACACATTTTATTAATGAACATAATGATATATTAATTTGGATATTTTCACATATAAAATAGTTAAGTAGTAGTGATTATAAGTATTCTTACTTTGTCCTTAATATTATTGAAAATGCCTCTGGTCTTTCTCATGTTTGCTCTTAGATTTAAATAAATACCTTTCATTATATAGCTTTATCAATTTTATATCCTGATTTAGGGTTACTTGGCCTATTTCTTTATTATGCAAGGCATTTTATATTTTATAAGGACACATCTTTTTTTTGAAATTATCACTTTTTAGCATATAATTGATTTTTTTCAATTATTTATTTATTTGTTTGTTTTGCTAAGGCAGTTGGGGTTAAGTGACTTGCCCAGGGTCACATAGCTAGGAAATGTTAAGTGTTTGAGGTCAAATTTGAACTCAACTCCTCTTAACTTCAGGGCTGATGCTGTATCCACTGCACCACTTAGCTGCCCTTTTAGCATATAATTGAACAAAATAGTTTCTGATAATTTCTTTTTCATTTTCTGTGAATCCTTTTTTTCACTTTTTGATATATTTTAGTTTGCTCTCTTTTAAAAATTAACTTAGTTAACCATTTATTCATTTTATTAGATTCTTTTAAAAAGCAGCCCCCAGGTTGATCAGTATAACAATCTTTTTCTTTCAATTTCATTAATCTCTTTTTAATTTTCAGAATTACTACTTTGTTATTTAATTAAAGATTTAAAAATTATTGTATATTTTTAAAACCACATGTTCATTTTATTGATTTGTTCTTTATTTTTGTTTATGAAAGTGTTTAAAGCTGCAATTTTTTTCTTTCTTTAAGTGTATATCATGTTTTGAATTTTGCCATTTTCTATAATAAATTTTTATCTTTTTTTATCATTTCTATAATTTCCTCCCCTCAACCTACCATTTCTTTGTTGTTGTTGTTCATTTGTTTTAGTTCTGTCCTATTCTTCATGACCTCATTTGGTATTTTCTGTGCAAAAGTACTTGGGGTGGTTTGACTTTTCCCTTTCCAGTGGATTAAGGGAAACAGATTAATTGACTTGCTCAAAGTCACACAGCATCTAAATATTTGAGACTGGACTTAAATTCAAGTCTTCCTGGCTTAACAACCAGTCCTCTATCAATTGAGCCACCTAGCTGCCTCATTTCTTAGAATTGTGATTTAGTCTCTAATTAATTTGACATTCTTTCTTTAAAGACATTTAATAAATAAAATGTTTATTGCATTGAGTTCAAATAATAATGCATTTGGTATTTCTTCTTTTCTTTAGAAATTAATGGTCAATTTTTTTCTTTTGCAAAAGTAAGACACACAACTGAATGACAGAGTTTTATCATTTCCAGTTTTTCTAAAGTTCTATTCAGGTGCTTAACTTCCTTATTGTTTACTTTGTTTTTAGATTTTTCTGCTATCAAGATCCCTCCCCAATGTGGTTTATCATCTATTTATCCCTCTTCTTTAATTAGCTTTTTCTTTAAGATGCAATACTATTTTACATATACATGTGTAATGTGCATACATACAATATGCAACAGCTATACATATCTGTGTATATAAGCACATATACATGTGTAATAAATATACACACATAAATAGATGTTATTTTGTTGTGACATCTTTATCTGAAATCATGATTGCTAGCCATAACTTTTAATTTTGTTTAGTTTTTTGTTTCTTGGAGACAGATCTTTTGGGAGATTTGATAAATCAAGGCCCTCCCTTGGGTAGACTCTCATGGCAAATATTATTATTGTGGTCTGTAAAAGTCTAGGCAGCCCGGCTCACAGAAAGCTGGAACAGACAAAAGTATGATCTGATGGAGTTAGAAATCTCTAGACATGCACACACATATATTCATATACATATAGCACAGTGAACTACATTATCCAAACATAGTCAATGATTTGTTTGAGAGAAGTTATTTAAAAGACATTATTAAGTATATTTACCATCAGAAGAGAACAGGCCAGTTTTTAAAAATGAGACATAGCAGATGGACAACCCAACTGTTAAAAGCCCTAAGGTACTAAAAGAACAAAAGAAAGGCCTTCAGTCCATTAGATAGATTTTCCTTAGAGAATTCATTAAAAAATTGTTAGCTGCACCTCATAGAATGAAAAGAGAGGGACTGAAATCAGCCATGGTGGAAGTAGTGTCTATATTAACACTATAATAGCACTAGCTATTCCATTTGTAGCTCTCAAAATGCAGAGTAACTTAATTTGTCCTGAGATAAACCATATTATTATCTTTCTTCCTTCACTGAGCAGGCCAAGAGATTGACTGCCTCACTAATCTAAAAGAAATTTCCAACTTTCCAAGAAAGGTTCCTGTTTATCCCATTCAACTTCTGTACTATTCTGTGAAGTCTTAGCTTGTTCCTCCTGTAATCAAATGATTTTGTTCTTGCAAAACAGCATTTCTGGAAAGGACTTGGCCTTTAATTTCATAGGTATATGGAGTTCTTGGTGAGGAAACTAGCCAATGGAGATCATAATCTGCTCTATAATTTACAGTCTTAGAAAGTTTTCTACAGATCAGAGAAGTTGCTTAATTTGTCCTGGTCACACAGCCAGTCTTGGTCTTTGGGGACCCTAAGTCCATTTTATCCATTACCATGGGGTGCCTCTTGCAACACTGTGTTATTACAGTGTAACTATATATATATATTTTTTCACATAAAACATAACATAACATCACATTTCTTTGAGGCTTGTGTTATATTCTAGCACAAACCAATGAAATCATAGATCTGCCAAAGCACCGCTATCTTAGGATCTTAGCAAGAATAAGGAATAACAGATGGAGACTTTGAGTGTTGCACTTGGAGCTATGAAAAAAAAAAAACAGATGAAGGCCTATAGCACATTATGGTTTTTTTAAATTAAATTAATTTTTTTCAATTAACAAGCATTTAAAGTTTTTTCCCAACTGAATAATAAAAAATAAATAAATAATAAAACTTGATAATTATGCATAGCCAAGCAAAGCAAATTCATGCATTGGCCATGTCCACAAATGCATTTTTTGTTTTGCCTTATGAACCTATGTCCTCTCTCTCAAAAAGCAGGTATTACTTTTCTTCTCCAGTCTTTTTGGGGAAAAAAAAGGTTTTCTGGTACTATCAGAGTTATCAAACCTTTCAAAGTTGTTTTCTTTGTAATGTTGTTATTTAAATCATTCCCTTGGTTTGGCTCACTTTATCATAAGCCTTTTCAGTTTTCTCTGAAACTATTCATATCATTATTTTTTATGTCACAATAACATTTCATTACATTCATATACCATAATTTGTTGAGCTATTCTTCAACATATGGGCACACTCTAACTTTCAAATTCTTTGCTATAACAAAAAGAGCTACTATAAATATTTTTGTACATATGGGTCCATTTCCTCTTTCTTTGATATCTTTAAGGTTTAGACTTAGTAATGATATCATTGGTATGCACAATGTAATGACTTTTGGGGTATAGTTCCAAATCGTTTTCCAGAATGGTTGAACAAATTCCCAACTCCACCAACAGTGTATTGGTCTGTTTCCTTTAGCTCCTCCAATAATTGTAATTCTCCTTTTTTTTCCATCAATGCAAATCTGATGGGTGTGAGATAGAACTTCAGATTTACATTAATTTTCATTTTTTCTATTAATGGAACATTTTTGAAAAATATATTTGTTGATTATTTAAATTTTTTAATTTGAAAACTACTTATTCATGTCAGATGAGTAGCTATTGTTCTTATAAATTTGAATCAGTTGTTAACAACTTTTATAATATTCTCATATCAAAATTGCCGATTTTTTTCCTCAATTACTTAATTTCATAATTTTAACCACATTTATTTTGTTTGTGAAAACCTCTGAAATCTAATTAGAATATGGAATTCTTCATAAATTTGTGTGGCATTTTCATAAAGACCCTATACAAATCTTTTCTTTGTTGATCAAATTTTAATATATTTCCATACATAATAAGTAACCACAGCATACTGGCCAATTCTCTATTAAGAATTCACAATATTTTGAATGTGTTGCTATCTGTACTATGAGAACAAACACCCACAAATATGTGATTTTCAATTTCACTGAAATACAGAAGAAATGGGTTATTTTTCTCCATAAAAAAAATGCTAAGAGATTTAATTGAATTGAATCTTCCTCCAGCAATGAAGGCTGTAACTCATCCATGCATATCTAGTTATTCTATAAAACTCCTGTCCATGTTCTAAATGGTGTTTAAAGGGAGTCTGCCCAATTTGTTGAAAACATTCCATTTTTTTCTCTTGATACTAAGAGCCCTTGGACTCTCCACTTACATTCCTTCACAATTACAACACATTTTCATTTCTCCAAATACATCTTTTGCTCCTGTTTTTCTTTGAAACTTTTCACAGGTTACATATTTTGACTGATTCATATCCATCATCTAACTTTTTTATTTCCCTTCATTGTGTCAATGACTTTCTTAATTAAAGATAAAATAATCACTGATGAAAAATAATGCTTTGGATCCAGCCTTGACCTTCTCAAGTTAATTTTATTATGCACTATATATCCACAGTGTATTCCATGATGCCATTACTTGGGTTGGAATACTATGCTATCTAATAAGAAATATGACCCTATTTATCATTTCTTGTATATGTAAATTTCCCACAAAAGACAAGTATTTCAAAGCAAAACCTTCATAAGCAAGGAAAACCATAATGAAAATATATAACAATCACAGCATAGCTGATTTGATAGATATATTATAAAGCATCACAATCTAAATTCTAGCAGATTACACCTTTCTCCTATCATGTGACAATGATTTTCAGAGCAGTACAAAAGCACTTAACTGTTAACAGAAATTTTATATTTGTCTCAATGTGAAGGTGATATTTTCTCTGTGTATTTTATCAAACAATTTACATAAAATTGGAATTACTTAATCTTTAAATATTTGATATAATTCCTTTATAAACTTATCTAAACCATACATTTTTTCTTTGTAATTTTTTATTACTTGTTTATATTTCTGAGAATTGCTTATTTTTATTTTATTTTACCTGGATATCTTATATTTTTGAAAGTCTGCATCCATTCCATTAAAGTTATCAGTTGTATTGATATGAAGTTGGACAAAAATGATTTCTAATAATGTTTTTTTCTCTCATCATATGAATTTTCTTATTTTCTTATTTTCCTTTTTTTGATTATAAAATTGGTTCTTCTTTTCTTTCTTCTCTCTTCTTCTTCTTCTTCTTCTTCTTCTTCTTCTTCTTCTTCTTCTTCTTCTTCTTCTTCTTCTTCTTTTCCTCCCTCCTTCCCTCTCTCTCTGTCTCTGTCTCTCTGTTTCTTTGTCTCTCATCAAATTAGCCAACCAAATAATTTTATCCTTTATTACGTTTTTCCCTAAAAACTTATATTTTAGAGCAATTTAAATTTTATTTTATAACTCTTTAAGAATTTCTATTTTGTGGTTAATTAGGATTTTAAAATTCATTGCTTTTCTAATTTTTAAAGTTGTATACCTAATTCAATGATCTCTTTCATTGACAAAAAAGTTAGAGATCTAAATTTTTCCCTATTTCTTTGGCTGCATTCCAAAAGATTTTTGTTGTGTTGTCTCATAATTGTCATTTTCCTTTATGAAATTGCCTATTGTTTTATGGTTTATTCTTTTTTTCTTCTTGTTTCAAATAGTAACATGATTTTATGAAAATACTCTAGTACTTAATCATAAATAACATGATTGATTTTTTAAGGAGGACCTAAACACAAATGTTATTCCCAGATTTTAACAATAGTTATTAAATGAAACTTATGATATAAATATTTAATGATTGATATAACAGAGTTTTGAGAATTGTAACTTTAGTATGTTCATGATTCCGTAGTCATGTTATTTGTAAAGTATAAGTAGAAAGTGCTATGTGCAAATATCAGAATTGAATATAGCTGAAAGATTTTGCTTGTTTTGTTTACTATGGCCAGTCTATGTAAACCCATTAAAAGCAGAAAATATTTCTAGATCTTGCTAGAAATAGTAGCATCTTTTTGAGGCAATTTTCCTAGACTAGTATATATTAAGTGTATCTGATTCTGTTATAATTATGAAAACAGTGATGTATAACATTACAAATGTATATTTTATGAAGTTAAAAATAAAATTGAATAACTATAAAATATTAGTTTCTCATTGGTATAGATTGGCAATATATATTTCATCTTTGCATCAGAGGACAGAATCAGTTATGGACAGTTTTCATTTAAATGGGCTTCAAGTATTCTGAATGGCACCTACTATTCTCATTGCATTAAAAAAAAAACTCAAGCAGTACAAACAGGATGCTCCAAAAGTCTGAGTGTAGTTCCAAGGTTTAATAATGTTAAGCTGCTAAGACACAGTGAATAAGTAACTCATGAAATATATAGCTAAAGCAGTATATCTTTAACTTACCAATTCCTTAGAATTAAATCATTTCATCTCCATTGAAGTTTAAATCAAATTTTCAAAAGGTATTTATTATCATTTTTATTGTTTTATGGATATGCTTCATATTTCTCCTTTTTTTCAAATATTTCTGGCATTTTATGTCCTATCACTGAGATAATTGAGGGAATGAGGACAACACATGTTTAATTGTGGGAATTAAATAAACCATGTTGATTGCAACTTGTGACTCAATTCTGTAACTACTGTACTAGTAGTTGTACTAGTAGTAGTACCGTACTAGTAATTCAGTTACTACTGTAACTAAATTATATTTTTATTAAATTATTTCCTTCTTGTGAGAAATCTTTATTCAATTGTGGGACTTAGGAGAAAAACTTTTTGTATTGTTTGAAAACATCCTTGTTAAGAAATGGGACCACCCCAACTAGCTGCTTAAAGACCCTTAACCAAGGCCTAGATTATTCTGAATAGAAACCTGGTTAGATGCAAAGACTGATGAAAGGAATTTTCTCATGATTATACATCTCAATCAACCTATATGTCTTATCTGAAAACTGGCCCCATATAGATAAATTATTTTTTCCATTTTCCTTTGATTATTTACAGGTATTTGGGGAGAGTGGGACATGTCTTTTTCTGAAACCTGTTCACTTTCTCCTGCCCAACTTGGAAATTCCCTATCTTTCTTCCAGTTAAAAATCAGATTATTTAATGCTGTCTTATTTTCTTTTAATTAATTGATTTTATATAATGAATTATTTTTAATGTTTAGAAGTCAGTATCTCCTGTATTCAGGGTCTAGCCCTAAGTTAATGAAGAGTCCTGCTCCTGATCTGTTAGGTAAAGATCATGCATTATTAAATAAATTGATATCCGTAAAAGATCAAACCATATTTCCTCAGTTATTACATCTTTCACCAGTCACAGTACATAGTCATTTATTTATTTATTCATTTTATAAAAGTGATATACAGCCGAGAAATATTTGTAAACCTCTTAATTATCTTTCAGTAATTGTCAAAATTCTATTGTGGTCCTTTCTGTCGCATTTATCTTTTTTATTAGGCTTGCTTATGTCTGAAAAGAGAGCATAGTGAAGTCTCCAATTCAATATCTCCAGTACTAGAGAAGTATCTTGCTTTTCTCTATAATGTGTTTTTTTTTCCTTTCAGATACTTAGTTGCATTGTCATTCAGTGCATTCTACTTTCATTAAATTTTGATATTTTTCATGAACTATTGTACCTTTAAGCATAATGTAATTGCCAAGATAATGTCTTCAAATCACATCTATTTTTTCTGTTGTTATATCTCACATCATGGTTGCTAGTCCTGGTTTTAAAATTTTTCTTGAGACATAATAAATTATGCTTGTTTTAACTCTATGTGAATCTTGATATTTCAAGTATGCTTCTTATAAATGACATGCAAATAAAACTGCTTTCTAGTTCATCCTGCTCTATTCTTTTGTTTTACAGGTTAATTTATGTCATTCAAATTGATAATTGCATTTCTTTTGATATCATATATTTTTATTATTTCTTCATTCTTTGTCCTAAAAAGAATAAAGAAGTAAAATAAAAGAGATGTGACCAATACTAGTAATTTGTAATTAAACCTATTTGATCCCACTTCTAAGCCCCTTTTCTCTTTACCTAATCCACATCCTGATCATCAAATCTTACTATCTTTCTCTCCTTTTGAACTCTGGTTTTGATCCACCATCTCAAGTTGAAGTTTGTTTTACTTGTAATTCCAAATTCTATTGTCTCTCTTAAATTACTTCACATTCCCTTTCCTGGTCCTCATTTGTTTCACAGTTGAATTTATTATATTTCTATATCGAAAAATTTGTATTTAAAAATTCAAGAATTCTTTGCTCATTTCAGGTGAGTGAGGTTTGTAATATATGCCCTATTCCTAGACTTCATGTTTATATACTATTCCTTTCTTATACTTTAATTATGAGAAAAAGCAAGTTCATCCTCCTTTCTCTTTAGTTAATTTTTTATTATGTTCCTCTTTTCCTTAACTTTTTTTTCCTCTCTTAAAATCAATGCTATGGAACTAAGCCAATGCCAATCCCTGTGTATGACTTTCTCTGGTACTTCTGTGATTCTAAAAGTCAATGGGATTCTAAAAGGACATTTCTCTTCCATCTCTATGAAAATGTAGATACTTTATTTAGCCCCTTTTCATTACTCAAATACATTTGCTTTTTTAAGGTTATCTTTTATGGTGTGTTTGTACTTCAACCTAGCACTGATCTTTTTACTAAGAATGCTTATTAAACATCCCTTTTTCCTACTCTGTAATATTATACTCAAATTTTCAGGGTGGATTATGCTTCATTTTAAGTGTTTATCTTTTGCTGTTGGAGTATATTTTCTTTCTTAACAGTAGCTTCTAGGGTCTTATGTGGTCCTGATTGTAGTTACTTGGTACCTTCACTATTGTAGTGGTATTGTTTCTGGCTGCTTGCAATACATTTTTCTTTGACCAGAAAGCTCTGGATGTTGCCTATTATATTTCTGGGTATTTTCAGTTTGGGCTTTCCTGAAGTAAGTGACTGATGAATTCTTTCTTTTTCACTTTGATCTCTGCCTTTGGTAAATTTGGGTGGTTTTCTTTCTTTTTGTTTCTTTGTTTTTTTTTTTTTTAATATGTTATGTAGGATCTTTGGTTAGTTTCAGAGTTTGGTGATTTTTAAAGTTTTGAATCTCATATGTTCCAATTTTTTCTTCAATTTCACTTTTTTTCTGAGATTTCTATAAAATTGTGACAAAATATTTTATTACTATTATTTTCATCACTAACATTTATATAGTATTTATGATCAATTACTATGCTAAGCACTTTACAAATAATATCTCATTTGATCCTCTAAAAACTCTAGAAAGTAGGTGTGATTATTATTCCTATTTTACAGTTGTGAAAACTGAAGTTAAATGACTTGCTCAGGATCACAGTAAGTGTGTGAGTTCTCATTTGAACTCAAGACTTTTGACTATAGACCCAGTGTTCTATCCACTGTGCCACCCACTACCTCCCTGTGGAGTTATTACTTGTTTGTAACATTTCATTTTTGAGAAAATCAGTTATTTGAGTAAGCTAGTCAGGTACTGTCTCCCGGTTTGGTTCTAGCCTGGCATTGTCAGGTTTTGATAATTTTTGTTTGCTGTGCTGTCCCTGTTTCCTACTATAGCCCTGATGCAGTGTGGTAAGGCTTCTATCTCTTCTCCCTAAGAGCATTTGGAAGTTTCTGATAGTCTTCTTATGAAATAGAAGAGCTCTCTTATGGGTAAAAGGGTTTATGGACATTTGTCTTTGATTTTCTTTATTTTTGTTCATTATGGTGCATTTCTTAGTCCTTTTGGGGGGCATTTATGGAAAATCTGTGGTCTTCTAGTATCATAGTACATCACCATTTTAATTGGAAGTCTTCTATATATCAACTAAATAATATATTCAGGACCTTTCAATTTGCCTGCTGTATCAAGCAAAGTTTTTTTTGGAGGAAGGGTGGTCCCATGCTGGTATACCTTTTAAGCAAGAATATATGTGGTGGAATTATGTGATATACTCTGTTATAAATTAATTCATAATTTTATTTAATTAATTTTATATAGCTTTAAGACCTTGTTCCAGGAAGAGTAGCTAATATAATAATACAGTATTTTGTTCCATGAACTGCTATTGCATGAAATATCTAAGGAGTCCTAACCAGTTAGGACAAGGAAAACTCTAAAGTCAAAGATAGAAAAAAAAGATTTGTTTCATATGTGTGTACTTCTGAGAAAATCATGGAGTCTCCTATGTTATAGAAATGTTTGTTTTATTTAATAAATGGAAAATAAATAAAAAGGTAAAAAAGAAGAAAATGGAGAGAAACTTTTTTTTAACAACTAATCTACTTATTTCAATTACCAGACTTTATTTCAGTCCCAACATATGAAATGGACCTAGTCCATCAAGTGTATTTTCTAGCCATGCTTACTGTTATAAAGTCAAAGAGAAAGCTATTTCAAACAATAGGATGCAGATTTATTAATTCCTTATTTCTAGCCATGGAAGATTTCCTTGGGAAACACACACACACACACACACACACACACACACACAAATGAATACCATGTGTCTTGACTGCAAAATGAATTCACATAAATGAAGAGTTAAAGTAACAGACTTGTTAATCAGAATTTGGGATAGACTTATATTTTCACAGTCCATTTTCTCGCTCTCACTTTCTCGCTCTCTAAAGCCTGCATGCCTGCTTCTATATTCTCACAACACACATCCACACCCACGCACGCCTGTCATAATTTCTCTACCCAGATGGATATAATGGACTGAAGTTGGGAGCACCAATGTGTCTTTTATAATCAGTATTCACTGTCTCAGAGTCAGACAAGTGAGTATAAAAGAAAAACACACTTTTGAAAAAGAAGGAAAAAACATATTCCTGTTCCATCCTATTATCACTAGCACCTGGCTAGGTACCAAGTTTGTGATAGGTAACTAGTATTAGCACTGATATAGGAACGTAATACAGTTAAGCTGAGAAATCATTTCAGGAAAAAAAAAACCATGTCAATATGGTTCTTCTTTCTACCAACATTATAAAAGGGTTCAGGTGACTTGCTTTTCCCTTCTTTTTCCCAAGTAAATTTGACTCTCATAACAAAGATGTAACAACAACAACAACAACAAAAAAAAAAAAAAAAAAAAAAAAAAAAAAAAAAAAAAAAAAAAAAAACAAGGCAATGAAGTCAATTTCAAAATCCACCCAATTTTGAAGAATTTGAAACTTCAAAGTAAAGAATCTTATATTTTATTTAGAAAAGGAGTTACATTTACATATGGGTAAAACAACAGATGAGGAAAGTAGACATCATGGAAGAAGAAATGATTGGCTTTAAGAGAAAAACTTTCATAAGTTCCAGGAAAAATGTTTTCTAAGGCTTCAAAAATAGAATCATTAGGTAAAGATCTAAACTTGAAAAGAAAGTATTAGTGATATAATCCATCTTCTACTTCCATTCCCCAAGTTTGAAGATGTAAAGTGAGGAGGAGGGAGAGAAGAACATTAGACAACAGAAAGATCTACTATCATGGCAAAATCTAAATATCCATATGCAAGAATCAGTAATAATTTTGTAATTGAAAGCATAAATCATTATTATTTACTCCAGGGCCTGAAGTATCATATTTGAAATAGGAAACAGATAATTATTTTTCCTTCCTTATTACAACAACTTCCTTCCTCTGCTTTATAATTCATCTAAGGTTCTTACAGCAAAAACACTCATTCATTAGAAACTAAATCTATTGCATTGTTCCTTCTGTTTTCAAAACCCATTAAAAAGAACAAAAGATCTAATATTTTCACCTTTTCCAGATCCTCCTTGTTATTCATCACAGAAGTATACTCCTGCTCTCATGAATGTAAGGTAGCCCAAGAATAATACGCTGCCTTCTTTTCACTTGTTTTTTGGAGGGGCTATTTTTCTTCATTTTAAGCTTCATTTTTTTTAACATCATAAATAAGCTTAATATGTGAGTATATAGCATAGTATTTTACTTCATCTGATTTTATATAGCCACACAATGGACTTCTTAGGAGTCACAGAGAGATAACTGTATGGAACACAGTGAAGAATGAGAAAAATAAATTTAATAACTTCTTTTACTTTCTGGACATTAGTGAATACAAGCTTGATAAAAAAACAATCATTGTTTCAATATGACATAAGAATGATACATCTATGTACATATTTTTGTTTTTCAAGCTTTCAATTTGCTTGTATCTATATATTTATTTTGTGGGAAATAACACAAACTGAACCAACTTGGGAAATTATTTTTCAAAGTACATTTAAAAATAAAATTTAGTTAACCTAGCTTTGTCCTAAAAGAGAGTTAAGAAAATAACTTCGCATCATACTTTGCAAGCTGTGAGAGTACAAAATAGATTATTACTTATTATGTCAAATATAATTGATATATTGTTTGAGTTGCATGAACTGCTATTTTTTTCTTTTATTTTTTATAAGGGATATCTTCCTGAATAGGGGAGACAGGAGAAAACTGTTTGGAAATATAAATGATGTAAAAATTAGAAGTATTATTAAAAGAAATTCAAAAACAATCCATTTAGGATGATATAGAATCATTTATTCTTAGATTGGGAATTAGTTTCAGAAGAAATCTATCTTTAGCATAACATGCAATATAGAAATTTCATTCCTGAAAAATATCTATTCAACTATTCAATCATCTTCAAAGTAAGATGCAACTATAAGGAAGCTCTGGCCTAAACTGAAAGGATGTGTGATCAGCGGTTATGAAGGATAAGAAAATGAGTTGCTTCATAGTTCCTCCACTTCTCCATATTGTCAATAATGGGCTTGTCACTAATACTGGCATACCATCCAATTTTCTGATATTTCCCTCCTCTATTCCATCCTTTCAAACTCTTAAACTCTCCTTTTGTTACATAAAATTGAGTTCTTCAGGGAACCTGCTTAGGCATCTACAGTGGCAGCTATGTTAATGCCATTGAGAAAATTCTCCAACTCTCCCTTATAACCATTCTGAGTCCACCATCACAACCATTTCATGGGGGTAGTAGGTATTCCAAATGAAAGTTGATTTTGAATTTCAGACATTGAATATTGAGTAAGAATTTTGATTCCCTCTATATTAATTGTGGGTAAGACTAAGTGAATTGCATAACATGAACAAAAAGCATGGGTATTAATTTGTATCACACCTTTCAATGCATTAATTTTTAACTACTATTTTTTGTGTAATGATGAATATAATAATACATATTTAAAAATATGGCCACATCAGTGTGCCCAAAAACAAATTATTCACTTTTTATAGAATTCTAACTCTACTCCTAGAAAAAAAATGCTCTAATTACAGAATAATTACAATTGAACCCCTAATATAAAGAAAGCAACTCCAACAAGGTAAAAATCTTTATAAATTAACGTGGGAAATTTATGTCCCTTCCAGTTGCCAGAATAGAGGCAGACCACCCAAAACTTGAAATTCACACTGGACTAAATAATAAAGAAATCCAGTGAAAAAACCACATTAAATAAATTCTACCACAGAGCTTAGCAAAAAAAAAAAAAAAAAAAAAAAAAAAAAAAAAAAAAAAAAAAAAAAACACAAAAAAAAAAAAAGTAGGCAGAAGCCCACAGGAAATTAAAAACAAAAACAAAAAACAGGATTCTGCCAGCAAAGTCTGTACCAGATCAGAGAAAAAAGGCAGTAGATTCCCAGCAAGATCAGAGTCTGGCTAGAGAAATGCATAGACTGCAATTCTTTGTTTTGGGTGATAGCAGCAGGGGAGAATTGCCCTGGGAAAAGCTCAGAGCTATCAAAAATCCACAGTGGGAAACTAGGAAGTTCTGCAGAAGAGATGTAGCAAATAAATAACTTTGAAAATAAAGTGGTAAATCTCACCAATTAACATTTTATGAAAAGAAACTAAATAAAAATGAGTTACTCTGTTAAGAAAGCAATACATATTATAACAAAACCAAAAGATTGAAAAAATAGCTGAAAAGGTGTAGCTCATGCTCTGAGGTCATTATCCCAAATGTCAGGAGCATGTCTCAAGGGGGCAACTCATAGCTTTTGGAGGTCCTTTACCCAAAATCCTCAATAAATTCCCTTTTATTTGTTTTCTATCTTTTCTTTTGGCTCTTTAAAGAGCCTTGAAACTGTTTTCCTTATTTCATCCAGTCTATTTTGGTTTCTGATACAAGCACTGCTATTAGATATTCTGGATGTTTCTAGAACAGTAAGGAAAAATGTCTAACTCCTCTGAGCTGTCAAAATCATGAAAGTTTGGGAATTCTACACAAAACATAATAAACACAGATAGTGTGTGCGATTTTAAGGCAACATTTTTATTTGAGTTTGACATCACTTCTCCCTACAAGGCTTTTCTAGGGAGTGAAAAGACTGAAATTGAGGCCAAGGTGGGGTTCCACTTCTTCCCCAGAATCAGTTACTTCTCAGGCATTCAGATAGAATGATCTCTTCTTTCTCCTGTAGGCGCATGAATCTCTGAAACTGATTAACTGAGTTGTTTGTAAGACAACTCAAGCAGACTGACAAAATTCCTAAACCAACTTTATATATATATATATATATATATATATATATATATCTTGTCTCACCAAGGGAAATATCATGGGCAGATTAGATTCAGTCCTTTATTAGTGAAAGATCAGCATTGGAGAAAAATGAGACATGAATCAGTCTTTCAACAGTTAACAAAATAAGATTCACTGAGTTATAACATAAAAGAGATTTTCAGCAGAAATACTGTCTTTAGTAGATGCAATCTTCCTTCATCTCCCAGTCTCTATATGGAAAACTGTGTGGTCATCAGGATAGGATATGATGGCTTTCTTGAGATACCTACCAAGTATGAAGGGTCCTTATGCTACAAGGGTGGCATGTGGGTGACCAGAAAGCTATATTGGTATGACTAGAAGACACTACAAAATTATGTGAATGGATGCACAAGATTGACTCTAGGACCTTTGAGGACATTCAAATCCCAAAGGCAGTTTTGTTAACTTTCAGGGGAAAACTAGCTTACCTCTGGTGGTAGTGGGAGACAGAATTTATTACAGGTTCTATCAGATGAAATGTCCACATCATGTTCCTAATTAGCCAAGAAAAGAGGGGCAGGGAGCTTTACCTGATTTAAAAAATGGAGTGTTGAGTATCATCAGTGGCTATACACCCACAAGGGAAGGGTATTAGTAGGGTAATTCTGAAAAAGAGAAATTTTGAAAAATTTGAAAGTAGAAGTTAGAGGATCCAACACTGAAGTATCATAGACTTGTTTCATGACTTCTCCTCATAAATTAATTAATGTATCTTAATGGACAGAATTACAGAGTGGAAGGTAAAAAAAGAAAAAGTATTTTTAATTTTCTACTTAATTAAGATGCAAAAAAGAGAGGATATAAAAGAGATGAAATGAATAACTGAATAAAAGGAATGTTTAAAAATCAAGCAATGAATGTAATTCTTTCTTAGTCTCTTCTCTTATTCTAAAATCAGTCATCATTGCAAGCAAAAACATGGAAGCTTGAGGTGGGCCTGTTTCTAATCATGAATATAGGTGATGGTAGAGGAGGAAGACAGACACATTTCAGAGCAAGAGCATGTCTCTCCTGTTTCCTGTTAATGTAGATGACTAAGGGGTTTACAGGCAATGATACACTAAAGAGGAAATCCTCATACTTTAGGCTACTATTTCCTGTTATCTTTGATCTATAACATGATTCATGTCCTCTGGGGAAGACTTTGCCTGGGGTGGGGCCCCTCTACCTGTCATCCTATCATTTATATGTTCTTTTCTGTTATACAAAGTCTCAAGAAGCTAGTTTTTAAGTATATTATATATTTTTAAAAATTATATTTTAAAAAATATTATATTTACCATAGTAAGGAAATGCTCATTGATTATTATGCTTGTTAAGGATTTTTCAAAAGCAGAAATGACTATTTTATTTTGTCAAAAATTTTGAATATGTATGTGTTTTTTATTAATGCAATTTATTTTTTTTATAGTTTTCCTAATATTGAACTTTGGTCTTTGTATAAATACAGATTAGTCATAGTGTTTGATTTTGTTTTATATTTAGTTGTAGCTTTTTTGCTAGCATTTTATTCAATCAACATGTTTGACTTAATATTTATCAGGATGTTTTCTTTTTCAT
This sequence comes from Sarcophilus harrisii, assembly GCF_902635505.1. Lineage (NCBI taxonomy): Eukaryota > Metazoa > Chordata > Mammalia > Dasyuromorphia > Dasyuridae > Sarcophilus > Sarcophilus harrisii. Next base: position 153,872,258 of record NC_045431.1, read on the forward strand.
TTTTGTCTCTTCCTGGTTTAGATGCCATATTTGAATCAAAGAAAGAATTGGTAAAATTCTTTCTCTTTTATTTTCAAACAGTTTATATCACATTGAAATTAATTTTTTATTTAATGTTTAATAGAATTGACTTCTAACTCTATCTGATCCTGACTTGCACAATTTTGTTTTTTTAATTTAAGTTAAAATCTCTACTACATCTTAGTAAAGATTCATATATTTTGTAAGTTACAAGTTACATGCTTTCTGCTATATAATTTATCAAAATACTTTCTAATAATATCCTTTGTTTCCCTGAGTGGATGCCCATCAGTTGGAGAATGGCTGGATGAGTTGTGGTATATGAATGTTATGGAGTATTGTTGTTCTGTTGGAAATGACCAGCAGGATGATTTCAGGGGGGCCTGGAGAGACTTACACGAACTGATGTTGAGTGAAATGAGCAGGGCCAGGAGATCATTATATACTTCAACAATAATACTAGATGATGACCAGTTCTGATGGACCTGGCCATCCTCAGCAATGAGATCAACCAAATCATTTCCAATGGAGCAATAATGAACTGAACCAGCTACGCCCAGAGAAAGAACTCTGGGAGATGACTAAAAACCATTACATTGAATTCCCAATTCCTATATTTTTGTCCACCTGCATTTTTGATTTCCTTCACAAGCTAATTGTACAATATTTCAGAGTCTGATTCTATTTGTACAGCAAAATAACGGTTTGGTCATGAATACTTATTGCGTATCTAATTTATATTTTAATATATTTAACATCTACTGGTCATTCTGCCATCTGGGGGAGGGGGTGGGCGGTAAGAGGGGAAAAATTGGAACAAGAGGTTTGGCAATTGTGAATGCTGTAAAGTTACCCATATATATAACCTGTAAATAAAAGGCTATTAAATATATATATATGTATATATATATATATATATATATATATATATATATATATATATATATCCTTTGTTTCCTCAGTCTACTGTGAATTCTGTTCTCATTTTTTTATTTTTTATTTTTCTTTTTTCTACAAGTGTGTTGTATTGCATATATTTTCTGACTTTTACAATAAATTGATCAATTTTGCTGACTTTTAAAATTTTATTCTTTCTTTTTTCTATTTTTCTTTAAAAAGTATTGTTCTATGGAATGGTTCTCTGGGAAGGGGAAGAATTCTGGTAATATAAAAGTATATTAATTATATATATGTGTATATATTTATTAAAAAGAAAGTATTCTCTTCAAAATAATGTTAGCTTTGGCTGACATTAAGAGTCTAGAACTACACTTTACACCCTCAGGATTTCCAACAACTCAAACATTTTTACTGCATATTGATTTAAAAAAAATTAGATATACTAAACCCAGAACAAAAATTTCAGTACAGCCAATGTGTGAATTTTCTGGAAAATGCTTATAGCTTCACCAGGAACGATGCCATTGGATTACATCCTAATTTGCTACACCTCACTATTTGCTTGTAGTTCTGAATCCATAAAAATGGCTAGACTACAAAACCCAATGTTATTATCATATGAAAACAACAGTGATTCTAGCAAGGCTTAGACTCACTTGTATTAGAAAAAGGGTTTAGGTCACATAAGATAATGAGAACTTGTATTTTGCCAGTTAAAGAAAATAGTGATCTTAAAATCAAAATTGAAGGATTTTGTTGTTTTCATTTTTGTTTGTTTGTTTTCCCACTACAGGAGTTTTAATGTTTTGGACATGGTCATTATCATATGATTACAAAAACAGTTTTTAATAATTTACTTTATTCTTTTTATGAATTTTTTTCAGTTTTTACAATTTTTTACTGTAGTAGCCTAAGGCCCAAGACCACTCATTACCCTGGACATATCTCTTCAGACTTAGAACTGGATAGCAAATGACAAAGCTACTGATTGAAATTTATACCTGTGTTCAGCAAAGGATTAGGCCTTTTTCTATGAGTCTAGGATGTCTTGGTGTACTGGTGCAAAACACAGGTTATCTTTCAATTTGTAGGCTGAAATGTTCCACTGAGCTTTTCCTGGTTAGGTTCCACTCTACTGTCCATAAAACTCTCTGATCTTTATTCCAATCTGGGACAGAAAGAGAGAGGTGATAGATTCAGAGTGCAGAATGGAAATAAATATGTATATTTGTGTGTGTGTGTGTGTGTGTGTGTATACACACACACACACACATATACACACAAATATATTTAAAATGACCAATAAAAGAATTTGTTTTATTTAAATACACACACACACACATAACATATATAACATATATATATATATATATATATATATATATATATATATATATATGTAGTTACATTTTTTTCCTTCTGGGGTTGGTAGGAAGGAAAGAAAATAGATTTCTATTAATAAAAAGAGCTATGTGAGAAATTGTTGGAGAGATCTCAGCTGTACCTGTCCCTCCACCATCTTGGCTCTATATCTTATAGAAAACTTTCTCTGAAAATACACATAATATAGTATGTGTAAACCACAGACACACACACACTTAATCACTCACACATATACAGAGAAAACCATCCAACTAACAAAACTAACCAAAACTACACTAGTCAGCCATTTAGAGATCCTACTCTTCTTAATTTCTCTTCTGACAAAACAATCAACTCTGTAATGTTAGAGTTACTGTAGAAACACTAGTCTAGAAATCCAGAATACATTCACTTCTATTGACTGGCTACATGTAGCCTCTGAGGAGAAAAGAAACTTGGAGCTTTATCAGAGCTCCTGGCCACAACTTCTACTTTCATGTTCCATAGATGAAATGTACAGCCTCTTGTTTGTCTTAATGCTAGAAAAATAAATTTCTTTTCTACATACATGAAAAATCCAGGCAAAATCTGGTTTAAAAGATCAATTATGACAGCTTTGATCAATAGAACCCAAGTTTCCTGTTTTTTTTTAATTCAATACACATTTGCTACATGCTTGTGTATAAAGTATCATTAAGGAAACTGGAAACATTTTTGCTTCAAAGTTTCCCTAGATCCATAATCATTTTCATGTAGGTACAATGAGGGATAGCTTGTGTAACAGACCTGTCCTTATTGTGCAGTTCTTGTCTGCTCTTTACATAACTCTTTTGCAACATCTCAATCCAAAATTTTGAAAGTCTTTTTTTTTTTCTTAACATTTTTTCTTTCTTTTTCTTTTCTTTTCTTTTCTTTCTTTTTTTTGTTTTTTTCCTGAGGCAATCAGGATTAAGTGAGTGAGTTGCTTAGGGTCACCCAACTAGAAAGTATTAAGTGTCTGAGGCCAGATTTTGAACTCAAGGTCCTCCTGAGTTGCCCTATCCACTGTGCCACCTAGCTGCCCCTGCCCTTTTTTTTTTTTTTTTACATTTTTGACATTTTGCGAATTTCAATATAACACATAAATTCGCCATCATTTATTCCTCTCTCTTCATAAATGGCCCATTTCCCCCAGTTTATTTATCTATAAGATTACATTCTTTCTGACACTTCCACAGAATTCTTTGTTGATATAGTTTTATATATTGCTCATGTCCTTCAAGCAGAATTCCAATACTCTTTGAGCAAGTCAAAGCTTTAAGTCTATGGGAAGTGGTGTTCTATAACTCATAGTGAAACATAAGAATCGACCAAATATTGGTCCTTTGTTTCAGGAAATTGATTTTATTTATTTGAATCATTATTTACTTGAAATAAATCTCTATTTATTTGAAAGTTCTATTTAAGACCTTTTTAAAATAATGGACTAGATTTTAATGCTATTTTTAAAATATGAACAAAGAGAATTAGTTTTTGAGTTACTAAGTCAAGAAATAATTATAAAACAACTCTCCTGTATTAGGAAAAACACTAGACATCAGGGATGCAAAGATAAAAATAAAATGAAGTAATATGTTCCAACAGTTACATAAAAAAAGGTAAAAAACAGAGTAATTATAAAGGAAGAAGCTGAGTATATCAGGAGTCTGCTAAACAAATATGATCAATAAATACACATTAACCAACATTTAAAGAAATATTATTATGTAATAAATGCCAGGCTTTATTATAGTTATTATTTTATTCTAAAAAATTATCTTACCTTATTTAAAGTGATAGAATGTTTTGTTCTAACACCTTGACAGGTGAAAACATGTTTCAATCTAATGTCCAAGCTAGCTCCCTGGAGGGTCTTAGGATCAGTCAGAGTCAGGATCAATCAAAGTTCTTGGTCTTCAGAGGGAGAAGTGAAGAAGGCAGGCAAGCTGTCACTTGGCTTGCCAAAGATGTATCCTAGATTCTGGAGTCCAGAGTCTCCAGCCTCTCTCCTCCTTGTCCTTCACGAAGTAACTTGACTTCTCTCCCTCAGCCCTCCAATCCTTGCCTACAATTACCTCATCACCAAACATTTAGCAAGCACCATTGGTGAGGAGAGCCATCACATCACTATCTCATCTAAACATATGTATATAGAGTCATTATCTCACACTGAATAGGTAATTAGCCTTGTGTTCTTTTGTTGGATTCAAGCACATCTTTAAGAATTCCAGCCCTCTATATCTCCCACTTTCTTTTATTTTAGAACCCCGGCAGTCACGCCCTTCCTGACTTCTCAGAGAGGTTAAAACCCCAAAAGGAAGTGATCATGCCCTTCCTGACTTCTTAGGAAGAAAGATGAAAAACACCAAAGGGAAGTGGGGAGTCAAGCCAGATATTGTTAGCAGGTTTCTGGGCTGAGGGGTCTTCCATGGGAGGTATTACACAAGCACATAGCAACAAAGCACAGGCTAGTAGTGATGACTCTCCCCACAGCTGGGTTATCTTTAATGGAGACCTGTGTGTAAAATTTGGAACTGTGGCCAATAAAATTTGCCACTCTGGAATGGTTTCACAGCATGCATTAATTTGTGCATTGGTATAAAAGGTGTATATCTTGTCAGGTCTTATCCCAGATACTTGTACTACTCACTTAATGGCCTTTAATAAAATTCTAGCCACAAGCACTGGGTAAGGAGTAAGACTTTGTTTTGGTTGTGCTGTGAGGTTCACACTCTCTATCGCACTGTCTCCTTGATGAAGAACTGCTGTGGGTGCCTCTTTTGTACCAAAAACTGATATTTCCAAGGGTTTTTGAGTGACTTTTCAAGCACATTGAATAAAGCCAATATATAGAGAATTAACTCTAATTTATAAAAAATCAAGCCATTCTCCAATTGAAAAATAGTCAGATTGGCTAAGATGACAGGAAAAAATAATGATGATTGTTGGAGGGGATGTGGGAAAACTGGGACATTGATTCATTGTTGGTGGAGTTGTGAACGAAGCCAGTTCAACTTCTCTCAAAGCTTCTTGAGCTTTTTGTAAACTGGTGTGGTGAGTTTAAAGCACTGTTTCCCCTTAAAATATCATATAACGGTTGCAATTGATAGGTAGTCAAGCCTAACACTGGATGCATCCATTGGATATCTCCTATCACTTTCTGAAAGTCATTTAAGGTGTTTAGTTTCTCTGTTCTTAAGGAAAGTTTTTGTATTGTAAGCACCTTAGGGTATACTTCATATGCTAAATACTGAAAAGGAGCATTTCTTTGAATTTTTTTCTGGAACTATATGCAATTTGTAGTTGCTTAGTGTTTCTATGGTCTTTTATAGACATGCTTCTAACATTTGCTCCTCAGTTGCACACCCTAAGATATCATCCATGTGATGTAACAACATAACTTTTGGAAATGCTTTTCTTACTGGAGTAAGAGCAGCAGCAACATACATTTTCCATTCCCTGGGGCAAAACTGTCTATTCTTATCTTTTATAAGGCTCAGCTAAGTTAACACTGGGCACTGAAAAGGCAAATCTTTTCATATCCTCCTTATCCATAGAAATAGAATAGAAACAATCCTTAATGTCTACAACCAAAGAGGCCATTCTCTAGGCAATTGAGTAGGAGATTGGAGTCCAGGCCGAAGGGTTCCCATAGTTTCCATCTGTTCATTTACTTTTTTAAATCAGTCAGCATCCTCCATTTTTCAGATTTCTTTCTTAAAACAAATACAAGAGAATTCCAAGGACTTAAGCGAAGGCTGTAAGTGTTCTTGGTCAAGTTGCTCCTGTACTATATTTAATAAGGCCTGAATTTTATCACTAGCTAAGGGCCTCTGTTCTATCCACACTGGTATATTAGTTTTCCATTGAATAGGAAAAGGTGAGAGTGTTGGCAGCCCTTCAACAGCAACTTTGCCTTAAAAAATGAAGTACTCATTTTTAATCCTAACTGTTGTAATATGTTTCTTCCCCACAGATTGATGGGGATTTTTTTGACTATAAAAGGAGTAAAAACTCCTGCTTCCCCTTCAAAAGTCCATCTCAAAGGGGTAGCACTAACTTCAACTGCTATTGATCCTCCTACACCAGACATGTAGAACATGTAAGTGTCTGCCTTCATCTTTGGCCAGTGACTGGGTCAGTTAGCACCTCTAATGACTGTATGATTTGCACCTGAGTCTACCAATCCTTCTAATGGTATGCCATTTATATAGATAGTGAGCTTAGGTCGGTCAGCTGTCATAGCTGCTGTCTAGTATATTCCTGGATTTTGTTGCTTGGAGTCAGAATCTGGGCAACTATCACCAGATTGACTATTAGGAATCTATATCAGTAAACCTGATGCTACTATTTCTCCTAGTTGATAAGTTACACATTGTCTACCTGTATTAGTGATACAGTGTAGATATTATCTACACATTCTCCAGTTTCCCACTGGATGAACACTGTTCTATAAGCACTCTCAGGAGATGAAATGGTCAAGCCTACTGTGCCTGAAGGCAAGGGATCCATAGGCTGGAGAGGAACAGATTTCACCTCTCCAGGTGATATCTCACTAGGCCCAGCAGCATAAAACTCTATTCTCTCCAGTTGTAATCCCTTTCTCCCATCAGATTGCTTCTTGACTGATTGGTCATGTCTGAGTGCTGAACTTCTAAAGACTCTCTGGGTGTAGCATCGTCTGCCATCATGCCCCAAGTATTTTTTTCTTTGGGCCCTAGGGCTGGCCCCCCCATCCTATTTCCCAGAATCAATCTACATTCTGATGCCCAATGGAAACCTCTGTTGCATTTTGGATGCAAATGGGTTTGGGGTCTTGTTCTCCCACCCTATTTTCTCACTCTGTCTTTATGCCAACATTGAGCTTTCAGAGGCCCTACTTTACCACACTGAAAGCATTGATGAGTCTCTCTGGAAGTCCTTTGCCAAAAGGCATCCTGTCCTCCCATGTTCGGATCTTGGGAAGTCTGACATCATAGCTTGGGTATAAAAAGTATTTGTATCCACTGTGGCACAGCATCTTATGATCTCCTCTAAAGCAGCATCCTTGTGTAGTCCTAGTATATTTGTTCTACAAACCTCATTAGCAGTTTCTTTAGCAAGTTGCCTTATCATAATTTCTGTTGCTGCATTTTCACCAATAGTTCATATGACAGCTGTCTGCCAACATCCCACAAAATCAGCAAAAGGTTCGTTTGGACCTTGCTCTGTTTTCGGGAAGGCTTCCCCTCTATCTTGCTGTCCTGGGAGAGTGTCCCATGCTTTGATAGCAACAGAAGCAATTTGCTCATATGCTGCTTTGGAATAATTTATCTGTGCTGAAGTGTCTGCATATGAACCTATACCTGTTAGTTGGTCACAAGTGATTGGTGTATTAACTCCAGGTTGCCTATTTCATTGGGCTGGTATCCTATAGAGTATATTATACTCAGAAAGCCACAACAAGTTTTGTCCAGGTTCTAAACATGTCCTTACTATAGATTTCCAATCACTAAGGGTTAAAATTTCATAAGCCAAATTCTGTAATAATATCTTAATATAAGATGATGTAGACCCATAAAGAGTGCAAGTCCTTTTCAGATCTTTGATAATTTCTAGATTAAAAGAAGTGTATCTTCTCTTTTCTTGACTTGAAGAGTTAAGCTGTTCAATCACAAAATAAATGTCTATTCTCAAATCATCTGTATTCTGCCTTTCTTCTTTGGCTTTAAGTAGTGCTTTTTGCAATCAATTCAGAGGGAGGGGGTGGTTGCTGGGGGTATCACTGTCCCTCTCACTCCTCCTCCTCCCTCCCCACCCAGGAAGGTGAAGTTGATGGGGGAGGGTCAAGAGCCTGCTTGGGTGTAGGCAGAGGTGAAGCTGGGCTGTGAGAGGGAGAAGCACCACACCCTGTAAGTTCACTCAACTCCTCATGCCTTTCAGTGATTTTTTTTTCATTATCCCTTCCCCCCCTTCTCTTCCTCTTTCTTTGCACACTTGCTGGTCTGGATGTTCTCTTTAAAACTTTTTTCCCTAGAATTTGTGAGATTCTTTAAGGCCAATTTTATTATCTTGTATATATAGAATGTTTCCTTAGAAATTGAATCAGGACCATTATCACTGTAATATTACTTAGTTGTCCTCCCACTTAGTTTCCAATTATCTGCCTCTATTTCTTCTTCCTTGAAGAACCAAGGGGATGTGCATTCTAATTTTTCTAAGAGTCCATCCATCTGCTCCCAAGTTACAAGCAAACATTGACTCTTTATTAACCTATGTATGCTTTCTATAGAGTTCCCTCAGGATGGGGGTGGGGAAGTTCTTTTCCTAGTATCTGTCCCATTTCAGCCCTTAACAAAGTTTCCTGCTTATCTATTTTAATACTCACCCTACTTCCTGGTCACAGGAACTTCTTTACTGAAATTAAGATCGAACTACGAGTGCAGGTCCTTAGTCCATGTTGGGGTGCCAAATATAATGTCTAGGCTAGCTCCCTGGAGGGTCTCAGGATCAGTTAGAGTCGGGATCAATCAAAATTCTCGGTCTTTAGAGGGAGAAGTGAAGGAGACAGGCAAGCTGCCATGCAGCTTGCCAAAGATGTATCCTGGATTCTGGAGTCCAGAGTCTCCAGCCTCTCTCCTCCTAGTCCTCCGCAAGGTGACCCTGACTTCTCTCCCTCAGCACTCCAATCCTTGCCTATGATTACCTCACCACCAAATATCCAGTAAGCACTAATGGTGAGGAGAGCCATCACATCACCATCTCATCTAAATATATGTATATCGAGCCATTATCTCACATTCAATAGGTAATTAACATTAAGTGCTCTGTTGTTTGATTCAAGCACACCTTTTCAGAGTCTTAGCCCTCTACACAATCAAATAATGAATTTCTTTTTTTATTGACTTCTGATATCCAAAAGAATCTTTATCTTTTCCTTGGCATACTACCAACATACTCCTTTATGCTGATGGCACTATCTGCATTGAGCCCAAAAAGGATTGGAAACAAATTCAAATCATTACAACAAGTTTAACAGAAAAGTTCCTTCTTAATAAGGGCAATGTTTTGATGACAATAATAAAAAAAAGACTTCCAAGAAAAGTGTATTAATTATTTGGCATCTGTAATCTCTAAGTTTTCATCAACATTCCATTGGAGTCTACATGTTCTAGTGGGAGAATGTCAGAGACTTTGGGAGAACGTTCATACTTCTGTTATTGCTATAACTCTTCAGGATATATTCCTTTATTAAAAAAATTGATGTTAATTGGTTAAATGATACAGGGCACTAATCACTGGCAATAAGTATGGGGAAAACACATCATATTTGGAGCTCAAGCTGATAGCATTAGAAAGACACCCCAGCTGCTCAGCTGTATCTCTCAAATTTTGAGAAGGTGAAAATGTAGTCAGCCCAATCCATAACTGAGAAAGGCTGAATTAAGAGTTCATTATTATAGCTCAGGAGAGAAGCAGTTAGGCTATGAACTCTGATTGTGGCCATGAAAAAAAGGAAAAGATATGAAATATATAGTAACAAGGGCAAGTTTGACAATTGGATATTTGAGGGGCCGAGGTAAAAAAATACATGCTGGCTCACAAGAAGAATGGCTGCAACCCTTGAGAGAAATTATGTCACAATAGAAGTATAATCAAAGGACCTGAGTTTGAATGCTAATTTTGAATTGCTTGAGATTGGTCATATCAGAAAACTCAGGGCATCAGTTTCTGTAAAATGATGGGCTTGGTTTAGATATTTGAATTCTGTACAACTCTGAATCTCTTTTGCTGTGATCAGAACTGAATGCAATGGTCCAGATAAGGTCTGACTAGTATAGAAATAGTGACCATATCTGTTCCTTAGTATAGGAAGAAATGTTTGAAATGTGATGCAGATCATATTGATGTTTTGTTGATCACATCACCCTTCTGCCTCATATTAAGTTTGCATTAGATCTAGATTTCCATATGCTTTTCAGACAAACTATTGCCTTCTGATCTTGTAAAATCTTAAGAAATTATTTTTATATCCTAAATGTGAGGATTTATACTAATGCCTTTTGTTTCATTTTCCTAGCTTCAGTTTGTTAACCTATCAAAATCTTTTTGAATATTCACTGTAGTCCTGTAAAACATTGGGTTAGCTTTTATCTGGGTGATTGTTCTCTATGGAAAGAAAAAATATTAGCACTGAGCTTAATTTTCTTGGATAAAGTTACAATTCAGTTCACACAAAAACAATCTTCCTAAAGCATTTTAGACCTTTGGGTCAGAAAATTATAGATTTAAGAACTGGAAGGTTTATTTGAAGTTATCTGGGCCAACCTCCTCATTAAGTAATTGAATAAACTGAGAAACCAAAGTATTTGATGATTTATCCAAGGTTGTTACCTGGAACCCAGAACTTTTGATTTCCTCTCCAATGCTTCTCTCTGTGTAGATGCACTGTTCCTATTCTAAAATACTTTGGCATGTCTTTTATTTTTATTTAAGAAGGCAGTGAGTAAGAATGAGCCCAGTTTTGACAGCTTCCAGGACATAAAGCAAGACACAAATTGGTGTCTGACTAGTATTAGTAACAGTTTGGTACTTGTGAATTGTATGCTCTTTTAAATTTGTATTTTTGTGGACATTTTAATATGTGTGTATGTGTATGTGTGTGTGTGTGTGTGTGTGTGTGTGTGTGTGTGTGAAGTGGAAGGTCAAGAGAAACAGAGAGGGATGAACAGGATTGAGCATCCTGTTGATGTTACAGAAATATGTTACTCACCTGCTTGAACTACTGAATCTTTCAAGAGCCTTAGTTGTAGCATCCTCCTGTCAAGTGGCAAAAATCTACGCTAAATTTTAGTAAATCATTGCAAACATGTCAACACATTATGTAGTATTATAAACTTTTAAAAATGCTAACATCTGAAGATGAGCTATTTTTCTCAGAAAATATGTACATCATAACTTTTGTGTTGCTCCAATAAACATGACTGAGTATGTGGTTGTTATTGCTCTTTTATTTTTAATTTTCTTCTTGTCAAACTTGTTATAAGCACATTGATTATTGTTATCTGTACATATATGTACAAAATGGTATATATTATATGAAATATGTGTGAAAAATCAGGACATAATTATAAACAATATATTGACTTTTTCTTTATTTTTTATTTTTAAAGTAATTTCTAAAAGCTTGTTGTTATTTTCAAAGAGGGGAAATTTCATTTTAAGAATAATATTTATTCTAAAAAGAAATACATTACATCCAGCACAAAATACACTTGGATTATAAAAGTTATTTTTTTTTCTTCTGGTGTATTTGCAGCACATTTGTGCAAGTTGTTAAAAGACTTGTTTTGTCGAATGTTCTTTAGCACATTCTGAGTGATACAGTAACATTCAGTATTGCTGACAAATTTCCTGGGCAACTCTAGTAAGAGTTTATGTCTTTATTAAATTTACTGAAATGAGCTGGGATTATGAAAACTTCTAGGTCCAAACTAATAACAAAAAAATCAAGATTAGCTTCATACCTATAGTTACAGAGATAAAATTGTCTTCCAAGTAGGAACCAAACCATTGGTCTTTTCTTTTCTTTTGTTTCATTTCTTTTCCTTTCCTTTTCTTTCCTTTTTTCAATCATTTCACTCTCTTCTCCTCTTCTTCCCTCCTCCTCCTTTCCCCCCATAATTCATATCTTGTTTCTTTCTTTTATTCTTACCTTCACCTTGTGTAAGCATTGACTTTTTTCTTGCTAGGCTAAGAGGATCCTAGATAATAGAAGTGACTCCATAGTTTATTACTGACTGACTCACCTATTTACTACTAGGAAATTTATATGTACCCAGCAACTGACTCAGTCAACTATATTTAAGGTTAAGAATTCAAGGCTAGTATGCCATCTTAGCAAACTTCATCTAATCTGTGTATGTATGTTAACATTTTCCAGTCAAAAAGCCCTTATTGTCCATAAAGGAAAATGTCTTGATCCAGACCACTTCCTGATTGATTGACCTGAAGTTGCCACTCCCACTTGATCCCTGTGAATCTTACCAGAATCAATAATCAGATATAAAGGCAGAGACCCAGAAATCTGAGTTCTCAGTTCAGGTCCACATTTCCTAACACCACTTGTGCTGCTCATGGAACAATAAGGCAAGTGAGTTTCATTTCCTAATTTGTGTGTGTGTTTTTTTTGAGTTCTTGTGTTCCTTCTTGATACCTGATCCATAATTGTCCCACCTCTTTTTATCCCATTGTATCCTTTTCCTTCTAACTCTTTTCTCTCCTCCTCATATGAAAGTCCGTCCTTCCTTCCTTCCTTCCTTCCTTCCTTCCTTCCTTCCTTCCTTCTTCATGATTTCCACATTATTTTCTATCTAGTTTTCCCTTATATCTTTTTACTGAATATTTTTACATTAAAAAAATTCTATCATTATATATACAGATCACTAGTCATTTTTAAAATATACAATGCCTATATAAAGAAATAAATTTATTCTAATTAAAATGTTAATTTAAGGAATAAAATTCAGAATTGTTTTGACTGTTTCAATTAAATATTAAGAAAAAATGTCATCTATCTTTTCCCCTAAGATTCAGTTTACCAGCTTTCAAAATAGTAGCCAACAGGCATCCAATATTTTGGCTTCAATTGAGTATTCTCTCCCTGTACTGGCTGTCCACATGGAAAAAATGGAAAAAGCAAAAAAGGGATATAGTAGGATATGGATCCTGACTCATTGACAACCAGCAAGCTTTAAAGAATGAGTAAATGCAGGAGTGAGGAGTGATTCACTGAGATTTAATCCATAAATTCTTAATATGAAAAACTCTTAGTGAAAGAAAGAAAATTTGTATGCACCTTTTTGAGAAGCTGAAATTCTCTGAATCAAGTCAGTTTTCTTACTTGTAACTTGAGGAGTTTGAAGTGGAAGATTTCTAGGGTCTTTTCTAGTTTTAAAATTCTATGATGTTAATGTGGAAGAGTCATCACTTGTGAAAGAAGCAAATATGCCATAAGTTTATCCTAGAGAAGACTTGGGGGAAACATCAAGACTTCTAGTATTTTAAAATCTGTCATATGACTGAGGATCTAGATTTATTTTGTTTGGTTGCCAAGACCAAGACTGGGACCAACATGTGGAATTTATAAACAAAAGATCCTGTTATATGCAAGGAAAAACTACCCCAAAACTATAGTTATTTAAGGGTAAAATGTACTGATTTAGGAGATAGTGAATCCCCTCTGTAGGTTATCAAGTGGATGCTGTAATCAAGTGTCCATGCTAATATAGAGGGGATTTCAATTCCTGTAGAAGATTCATAGTTTCCTTCCAGTTTTAAGATTCCAAGATTCTAAATCATGAGTACTAAACCAGTTTCTTTAAAAAAGCACAAAAATAAGTATTTCAAAATCTATCCTCTGACTAAGTAACCAAAATCCATCATTGAGGTAAGTTTGGATTTGGGATCCTTTAAAATTTTAAATTTGGCCTTTTATTGTTATTTTCCTCTACCTTAATTGCATCATTTAATATAGTTTTCCCAGTCAAACTTTCTTTGCTTTGCTACAGTTCATACAATAGTTAGTCTTGTCCATGAGAAGTTTGAGAGTATAGATGAGATAACAGGAAGAGATCTCCCCTCTGATGTCCCTAGACAAAGATTTAATTTTTTTTTATTTATAATCATAATTAATTCCCTTTTATTAAGATTGTTCTATTCAGTAGCTTATTTCCATTGGCTGTGTAGCATAAAAAAACTGCCCTTTAAAAATTATCAGACTGATATAGTCTCTCTTTTCTGTCACATCCTAGTGGAAAAGGTCAAATTCCCCATAGGATAGATAGGTGCCATAATCCAAACAGCATTGGGGAAAGAGGCATCTCCATTTTTTCTTGCTTGTGCCCTATGGCCCTAAAACATGGGCTTGAGATTTTGGTCTGTTTTATTTTTTTCTTTTCAGTTCTAGGAAAAAGTAATGTAGGAAATAATCCAGATTCAGCCACCTTGAAGGCATGATTCCAGATCAGATGTTGCTGCCAGTCTAGCAGGAGAGCCTTAAGTAGCTAGAATGCTGTGACAAAAGTTCCTTGGTTTGGTGAGACAATGCTATATAGAAATTGAGTTAAACTGTGAATCTACTTCTCTTTACCTTTACAAAGATTAAAGTAGCATATGGGGAGGATAATAGCACTATGTGTTGAGGAGATTTTTTTTTCATTTATTTGTTCTTGTTATGTCTTTGAAGTAAATGTTTGCAAATTTGTAAATATTTGAAATAATTATTTGAATAAATATCATTGAATTTGTTCTATGAATTAGGATGTGGGATACTCCTAAAATTGGTAGAACATAATTAGCGAGTGTTTGAGCCAAGAACAAAGAAATTAGATGGCCATAAACTGCCTATTAAAAGAATACTACATTTTGCTTGAAGGCTGTAAAGTCATAAAAGTAGCCTGTATGAAGTAAGAGTCACAGTAATCATTGTTATATGTAGGCCCTTTGTGAGAATTTCCAGAGAGATTCCCTGCCTGGAATTTTTACTTTTAGATATCCTGTTCCTCTATCCCCTAGAAATTGATAAAAAAAAAATTTTAGTTCATAATTATCAAATCACCCTTGAAGAGTCTACCAACACAGAATTTATTAATAAGTTTTTATAACAAAGCACACAGAATCCATTCATGCCCTCTTAATTACATGGAAATCATGTAAAATAAAAAAGTATGTGGGCCATCACAGACATGGCAACCTTTCAGCTCAAGAGACAATAGCAGTTGGGGCAAAAATAGACTGTTGAGAGTACTTGAACCCTAACTTTGAAGATGTAGTGCCAAAGGCACATGTGATTTCAATCATGTGAGAGCTTTTGAGTGAGGACCAAAAGGTCAAAGAAATGAAAGTTCTTGAATCCCAGGTTTTGGAGGAGTTTTGGCAATTCTTCCTTGAGGATTATCCTCTAGATCTTCCAAGATCAAGAGTTCCTGAATCCAGTCAACCAGAATTAGGAATTTCCTGAAACTTCTAAGGCAATTTTGAAGTTAGTCTTTTTGACAAGAAGAGGGGAATGTATTTGGTAGCATAAACCTTAGGCTTGGCATCTCTAACATCTCCAAATTTGTGAGTCCTGGATCCTGGATAGAGCTGGTCTTTTAAAGAGATAAAAGAAATAAGCCTATAGTCTGAAAGCTAGAAGAATGGAATTGCCAGATATAGAGCAACAAGAGTCTTGGACTTTGGACTCTACCATTATTCAAATTATTCAGCCAATTGTGTCCATTGGGAAGCCTGGTAGCCTGTATGACAGTTTATTTTTTTTTCCTTCTGGTGAATAGAATTATAAGATGATATTCTTGCTAATTTTCTATGGAGTAAAAAAGTAACTTACTGTAATATTATGATACTATTTTTCTAGAAATAGTGCCTAGCTTTCTCTTCTAAAGAGAAAACAAACCATAGAATGATTCTAGATATATGGTGGATTTGCCTGTATCTCTATGGAAAATAGGACTCACCAGATTTCTGGATGCTTTTTTATTGGTCATCTTTGTTTATTAACCTTCCAAAGTGAGTACAAACGTTAGGGTGACATCACGAGTCTAGAGAACATTCACACTTTAGGACCCTGTGGGATGTGGGATGCTTGGAGTCTAAGAGGCACTATGTTGACTGCTTAAGAAATACTGAGTCATTTTTGTATTTTTGGTACACTGTCTATGGGATGTTATGAATTATTTACCATGGTTTTATATTTTATATTGGACAGAATAAAGGACATCTTGTGCCTGATGTATGCATTATTTTATTAAGCAATCCTATAGGATTGGGGTGTCTCTCTCTTCCCCATCCCTTTCCCCTCCTCTTCTTTTTCCCCTTTTCCCCCAACACTCTCTTTCTCCTCTAAATATTGGTGGAACCTTCAACTTTTTTTAGAGTAAATCCTGAGTAAGGGCATAACATGTAAGAAAAAAGTAAAATACTTTCTAATAAATCTCAGGACTGCAGTTATTCAGTGTAAAGGTAGAGCTTAAAATCATGGGGCATAGGTTATATCAGTATTCTTGGTGCTTAGCAAAAGTG
Source organism: Sarcophilus harrisii (assembly GCF_902635505.1). Taxonomy (NCBI): domain Eukaryota; kingdom Metazoa; phylum Chordata; class Mammalia; order Dasyuromorphia; family Dasyuridae; genus Sarcophilus; species Sarcophilus harrisii. The sequence goes on from NC_045431.1 coordinate 153,888,620, forward strand.
CTTTGGGACAAAGTGACACTCAAATACTTATTAGATTGGTTGGCTTGGACTGAATTGTTGCATAAACTTATCTATAAACATAAATAAGGACAAGCACAAAACATTAATTGTGAAAAAAAGTCAACACTGAAAGATTTAGGATGGCATGTTGTGGAAAAAATGAAGACTTGTGGTTTCCTTTGTTTAATAAGGAGGTCATTGGTTTTTTCCCCAAATGTAAAAACCTTCATTTTTTTTCTTTTTTTAAAAAGCTTTTTGTTTTCAAAACATACTCATGATAATTTTTAACATTGATCCCTGCAAAACCTTGTGATATAATTTCCTTCTCTTTCTCCCACCCCCTCCCCTAGATGGCAAGCAATCCAATATATGTTAAACATGGCAAATATATATATGTTAAATCCAACCTATGCATATGTATTTATACAATTATCTTGCTGCACAAGAAAAATCAAATCAAACCAGAAAGAGAAAATGAGAAAGAAAATAAAATGCAAGCAAACAACAACAAAAAGAGAAAATGCTGTGTTGTGATCCACAATAAATTCCCCAGTCCTTTCTCTGGGTTTAGATGGCTCTCTTCATCATAAGATCATTGGAACCTGGCCTGACTTATCCATTTTTGAAAAGAGCCATGTTCATCAGAATTGATCATCGTATCATCTTGTTGTTGCCATGTACAATGATCTCCTAGTTCTGTTCATTTCACTTAGTATCAGTTCATGTAAATCTCTCCAGGCCTTTCTGAAATAATCTTGTTGATCATTTCATATAGAAAAATAATATTCCATGACATTAATATACCATAACTTTTTCAGCCATTCTCCAATTAATGGACATGCATCCAGAGTCCATAATGGACTCTGATTCCAATTTCTTGCCACTACAAAAAGGACTGCCACAAATATTTTTGCTCATGTGGCTCCCTTTTCCTCCTTTAAGATCTCTTTGGAATATAATCCAGTGGAAATGCTGCTGGATCAGGATTTTGATAGCCCTTTGGGCATAGTTCTAAATTGATCCAAAATGTAATGGTTTTTCTTGGGAAGCAGTCTTAGTCTCAGTTGCAATCAATAATTAATCCAAAATCGCAGCCAGCTGCTAAAAATACAAACGTTTATTTCTCCTTACAAATTAGCCCGGTTAGTTGATGCCTATCTCTCTGCCTGGCTCCAAGAGATCTTGTAGCTTTGTCCTTGGCTTCTGCCTCTGCTTTCTTCAGCCTCCAGCCAGCTCCGACTCATGGCTTCTCAATCTCCAGTCTGAGGCAAGTAGTCTTTTCTTCCAGAGTGTTCTGTCTCAGAGCCCTGTTGATGTTCTGGAGAACTTCACAACTCCACCAACAATATATTAGTGTCCCAGTTTTCCCACATCCTCTCCAACTTTCATACTTATCTTTTCCTGTTATCTAAGCCAATATGAGAGGTAAGTAGACATACTTAAAAGTTGTCTTAATTTACATTTCTCTGATCAATAGTGATTTAGAGAATTTTTTCATATGACTAGAAATGGTTTCAATTTATTCATCTGAAAGTTGTCTATTCATATAGTTTGACCATTTATCTATTGGAGAATGGCTTGACTTCTTATAAATTTGAGTTAATTCTTTATATATTTTAGAAATTAGGCTTTTATCAGAACCTTTGAATGTAAAAATGTTTTCCCAGTTTATTGCTTCATTTCTAATCTTATCTGCATTAGTTTTGTTTGAAAAAAAAAAAACAACCTTTTGAACTTAATATAATCAAAATCATCTATTTTGTGTTCAATAATGAACTCCAGTTCTTTTTGTCCACGAAATTGCTTCCTTCTTGACATATCTGAGAGGTAAACTATCTTTTCTTCTATTAATTTGCTTATAATATCAGTCTTTAGTTGTAAATCATGAATCCATTTTGACCTTATTTTGATTCAATGCTTAATTTCTGCCATACTAGTTTCTGATTTTCCCAGCAGTTTTTGTTAAATACTGAGTTCTTATCTCAAAAGCTGGGATCTTTGGGTTTGTCAAACATTAGATTACTATAGCCATTAATTATTTTGTCCTGTGAACTTAACTTATTCCACTGATAGATCTTCTCAATAATAAATCATGATTTACAAATGCTGATGGTTTTAGATAGATGCTACTGATCATTTACAGGAAAACTCCATTTGTTCCTATCTTTTCTTTACTTTTTTTTCTTTTCTTTACTTTTTTTTTTTTTTTTTTTTTTTTGCTGAGGCAGTTGGGGTTAAGGGACTTGACCAGGGTCCCACAGCTAGGAACTATTAAGTGTCTGAGGCCAGATTTGAACTCAAGTTTTCCTGACTTCAGGGCTGGTGCTCTATCCACTGCACCACCTAGCTGTTTCCTAGGGGATTAGAGAGTGTTTTTAATAAGAATGGGTTCTGGATTTTATCAAATGCTTTTTTCTGCATCTATTGAGATAATCATATGATTTTTGTTAGTTTGGTCACTGATGCAGTCAATTTTGCTAATAGTTTTCCTAATATTGAACAACCCTGCATTCGTGGTATAAATCCTACTTGGTCATGGTGTATTATCCTAAGGATGATTTTCTGTAATCTCTTTGTTAATATTTTATTTAAGATTTCCCCATCAATATTCATTAGGGAAAATGATCTATAATTTTCTTGCTTTGTTTTCATCCTTCCTGGTTTACCTATCAGCACCATATCTGTGTTGCAAAAGAAATTTGGTAGGAATCCTTCTTTCCCTATTTTCCAAAATAGTTTGCATAGTATTAAAATTAATTGTTCTTTAAATGTTTGGTAGAATTCTCATATAAATCTATCTGGCCCTGGAGATTTTTTCTTAGGCAGTTGATTAATAGCTTGTTCTATTTCTTTTTCTAAAATGGGACTATTTAAATAAAGTATTTCCTCTTCTGTTAATCTGGGCAGTGTATATTTTTATAGGTATTCCTCTATTCCACTTAGTGTTATGGTCCAAAATTCTGTATTTACAACAAGGATTCTTACAAGGTACTAAGTGGAATTGATGAAACAATAGTTATCTAGTTTAGCATGGTGGTTAATAGTTTACTAAGTTCAGTATGATTGATTTACTCTTGCAACAAATAATTTTCCAAATAAGTTTCCTAGTGATATGATTGGTTTATATTCAGTGTAGAGCATATAAGCTGGGACAAACTCCGCCAGGGTCAAAACCAGATTCATTCACTTCATCTCACAGTGCTATGATGGCTCACCTCCTGCACTTCCCCAACTGAAACCAAGGCCAGTCTGAAAGGCTCTCCAGAAAGCTGGCCCAGGCCCCAGGCAAGGAAACTAGATTGTGAAGGAGATAATAAAGGACTTTATCACCTGACTATTCTTGTGGTGATTAATTGTAAAGGACTGAAACTCTTAAAAGGTGTGCTTGAATCAGACAACGGAGCACTTAAGGCTAATTACCTATGGGACAATGATTCTATTAGAAATATGTTTGGAATTTCTCTCCTTGAGACTTACATGAACTGATGCTGAGTGAAATGAGCAGGACCAGGAGATCATTATATACTTCAACAACAATACTATATGATGACCAGTTCTGATGGATCAGGCCATCCTCAGCAACGAGATCAACCAAATCATTTCTAATGGAGCAGTAATGAACTGAACTAGCTATGCCCAGAAAAAGAACTCTGGGAGATGACTAAAAACCATTACATTGAATTCCCAATCCCTATATTTATGCACACCTGCATTTTTGATTTCCTTCACAAGCTAATTGTACAATATTTCAGAGTCTGATTTTTTTTCTACAGCAAAATAACGTTTTGGTCAGGTATACTTATTGTGTATCTAATTTATATTTTAATATATTTAACATCTACTGGTCATCCTGCCATCTAGGGGAGGGGGGGGGGGGTAAGAGGTGAAAAATTGGAACAAGAGGTTTGGCAATTGTTAATGCTGTAAAGTTACCCATGTATAGATCCTGTAAATAAAAGGCAATTAAATAAAAAAATAAATAAATAAAAAAAAAAAAGGAATTTCTCTCCTTTCAGTTAATGCTGGCTCAATGTTTGGGGTTAAGAGAACTGTAGGGAAGGATTAGGGGGTGGAGTGAGAAAGGCAAGAGAACTTCACTTTACAGCAGGATCAGGACAAGGGAGGTTGGTGGCAAACTTGTGGCAGTTTGTCCATCTCCTTCATTTCTCCCCCTAAAGACTAAAGACTTTTGCCTATCCTGACTCCAGTTGTTCCTGAATGCTCCAGGGAGCTAGCTCGGACTTCACAATTAATCTGCTGAAAAGAAGACTGCTCCAAAGACCTCCAGAAAACCAAACGAGAACCTTACAACTTAGATTATCAAATTTATTGACATATAGTTGGGGAAAAAAAAGTTCTTCTTCATTGGTAGAAAGTTCACCCTTTTCATTTTTGAGACTAACAATTTCATTTTCTTCTTTTCTTTTTCTATTCAAATTAACTAAATGTTTATCTATTTTGTTGGTTTTTTCATAAAACCAAACTCTTAGTTTTTATTTTTTAATTCAATGGTTTTCTTACCTTAAATTTTATTAATCTTGTATTTTCAGAATTTCAAATTTGGTATTTTATTGGGGGGTTTTAATGTTTTTTTTCCTATCTTTTTTTCATTACAAGTCCAATTTATTGATCTTCTCTTTCTCTAGTTTATGCAAGTAAGTATTTAGAGATATAAAATTTCCCCTAATAACCATTTTGGCTGCATTGCACAAAATTTGTTATATTGTCTCATTATTGTCATTCTCCTGAATGAAATTATTGATTGTGTCTATGATTGTTGTTTCAGCCATGTATTGTTTAGGATTAGATTATTTAATTTCCAATTAATTTTCAGTCTATTTTCCCCTGGCCTCTTATTGCAAGTAATTTTTATTGCATTGTGATCTGAAAAAAAAATACATTTACTATTTCTCTCTGCATTTGTGTTTGAGATTTTTATACCCTAATGTATGATCAATTTTTGTATAGGTTCGTGTACTGCTGAGAAAAAAAAGTGTATTCCTTTCTGTCTCTATTCAATTTTCTCCAAAGGTCTATCATCCCTAACTTCTGGCATTCTATTTACCTCCTTAACTTCTTTCTTATTTATTTTGTAGTTTGATATACCTAGTTCTGAGAGAGCAAGTTCTGTTGCCTCCCTAGTATAGTTTTGCTGTCTAATTCTTCTTGCAGCTCTTTTAACTTCTCCTCTAGGATTTTGGATGCTATATCACTTGTTGCACATGTGTTTAGAATTTATATTACTTCATTATCTGTGGTACCCTTTAGCAAACTTCCTTGTTTCTTTTAGTTAGATCTGTTTTTGATTTTGCTTGATCTGAGATCAGGATCACTACTTCTGCTTTTTATTTTTCCCTCAGCTGAAGTATAATAGATTCTGCTACAGTGTTTTACCTTTATTCTGAATGTATCACTCTACTTTAAATGAGTTTCTTGCAAACAACAAATTTTAGGATTCTGGCTTTTAATCCAGACTGCTATCAACTTCTGTTTTATGGGAAAGTTCACCCCATTCAAATTCACAGATAAAATTACTAACTGTATTTCATGCCTATTTGTTTACCCTCAGTTATACTTTTCCCTTCCCTTTCCCCCTTTCTCTCCCCCCAGTATTTTGTCACTGATCACTCCCTCCCTTTTTGCAGCCCCTCCCCCCTTTTCATATCTTTTTTCTTCTACTTCGGTTCTCCCTTCTATTATCCTCCTCCTTCCCTTCCCCCTTCCCCTACTACTTCCTTGTAGGGTGAGACAAGCTTCTCTGTGAATATAAATGTGTCTGATTTCTCTTTGAGCCAAATCTAATGAGAGTAAGATTCACACAATGCTCATCTTCTTCTCCCTTTTCCTTTCATTGCAATAGGCCTTTATGCTTCTTCATGATATTTAATTTACTCCATTTTAACTCCATTTCCCTCTTCTTCCAGTAGAATCAATTTTCCTCCTCTAGTTTCTTTTATAAATCATCACAAAAACCAAATTATACTTTTACTTTCTAAGTATATCCATAACAGAGATATAGATCTCAAGAGTTAAACATATCATCTTCCCATAAAAGAAAATTATTTTTTCTTTCCTTTTTTACTTTTTATGCTTCTCTTGAGTTATGTATTTGAAGATCAAATTTTCTATTCAGTTCTGGTCTTTTCATTAGAAATAGATGAAATTCACCTGTTTCATTGAAAGTCCATCTTTTCCCCTGAAATATGATGCTTAATTTTGCTGGGTAGTTGATTCTTGGCTGTAATCCAATTTCTTTTGCCTTTCAGAATATCAGATTCCATGCCCTTTGAACTTTTAAAGTGGAAGCTGCTAGGTCCTGGGTAATCCTGATTGTGGTTGTTGAATATTTGACTTGTATCCTTATGGCTGTTTGCAATATTTTCTCCTTGATTTGATAATTCTGAAAATTAGCTATGATGTTCCTCAGAGTTTTCATTTTGGGGTCTCTTTCAGGAGGCAATTGGTGTATTCTTTCAATGGCTATTTTACCTTCTGGTTCTAGAACATCCAGGCAGTTTTCTTTGATGATTTCCTGAAAAATAATGTCTAGGTTCTTTATTTCATCATGGTTTTCAAGAATTCCAATAATTCTTAGGTTGCCTCTTCAGGATCTATTTTCCAGGTCAGTTTTTTTTTCCAATGAAGTATTTTACATTTTCTTCTATTTTTTTCATTTTTTGTTTTGTTTTCTTGGTTTGATTGATTCTTGAAGTCTCATTGATTCATTCACTTCTATTTGTTCAATTCTAATATTTAGTGAATTATTTTCTTCCTTTAGCTTTTTTATCTCTTTTTTCATCTGGCCAATTGAGATGCTTTGTTCATAGCAATTTTTTTTCCATTTCACAAATTCCATTTTTCAACAAATTGGTTTCTTTTTCATATCTATTTTGTAAGGAATTATATGTTTTTTACATTTCATCAGATCTATTTTGTAAAGAGTTATTTACCCTTTCCTTTTCATCAAATCTATTTTAAGGAGTTTTCTTCAGATAATTTCTGTTTTTCCTTTTCCATACCCTCCTGCAAAGATTTCATTTTCTATCCCTATGTTTCTTCAAGCTCTCTTTTAAGATCCTTTTTAAATTCTTCCAAGAGAGCCTTGTGAAATGGAGAACAACATATATCACCCTTTGGGGCTTCATGTGGATTTGATTTGCCTTTAGGATTCTCAGGATTTGAGGTCTGTTCTTCTCTTTCTCCATAAAAGCTGTTTGTAATCAAAGTTCTTTTTGTTTTTTTGGGTTTTTTTTGCTCTTTTCTTTAAAGGGTTGAGGTCTGCTCTTAAGGCAAAAGCACTTTAGTTTACCTTGGAGTTGGTGTTACTGATTGATTTCTGATGAAGGGTAGGCATGGCCAGATACCATATTTCTAGGGGTCAGAAACACCCAAATTTGCCTTTTGTATTTGCTTTGGGTGTCTCACAGCAAATCTGCTAAATTATTGGCTTGTAACAAGGACAGAGTAACCTAAGAGCCTCGCAGTAGATTTCCTGGTGTGCAGATGCCTCAACACCATAACTCCCTGCTCCAGCTTCTTGCCCCAGATTTTCTGTGCTTCAGTTTGGGCTCAGCAGCCTTTCCTCCTGCCCAAGTGAAATAGACCTTTTTTTTGAAGTTCTTCCAAAGTATCTTCTTCTGGAAATTTTTTGTGCTCCAAATATATGTGAGTTCTGTCACTCCAAAAGCAGTTCAGAGGCTTAATCTGTTGTTAATTTGAGGGAAGTTCAGAAGAGCTCAGATAGAGGTGTGTCTATTGTCCACCATCTTTGTCCTGCCCCTTCCTGTGTTTTTTTTTTTTTTTTTTTTTTTTTTTTCTGCATCTGTAGTAGGATGTCATGAAGTAGTAGATTATTTTTGAAAATTATTTATTCTACAAAAAGTACAGGCCACTCATAAAGGAAGAATTTCCTTTTTTTTTTTTTTTGCTTTTAAGTCTCTTGAATGTGGCCTTTTTGCAAGTCATTTGTTCTGTTTATGATTTAGGGGACTTCCTAAACAGGAAGATCAGTTTAAATAAATACAAATAATTTCCATCTACTCCACATCTGTCTTCTGAGTTGCTCTGCTCTACCTTCACAATATTTTAAGTCAATTCCTTGCTTTCTCTTCCTATAGACTTTATCTTTTTTTTCAGATCCTTCTGGGTGAAAAGCTTCTGTAACAGTTTCATAGCAGGCCTTCCTATTTCCTCTCCTTTCATCCTCTGATCTTACTATGTTCTTATAATATTGATTTTCCTAAAACATGAATTTCATAATGTTATTTCCTTGCTCTAAATCCTTTCATGACTCCCTAACATCTATAGGGAAAGTGACATTCAGGGTCTTCCATAAGCTAACTCTAATACTTTTTTTCTAGCCCTATTTCTCATTATTCCACATTATGAATTTTTCATCTAGTCAAATCTTCCTACTTTACTATACCCTGAAGATATTCGGTAATCATTCCTTTAATTAGGTTTTTTTTTTTTTTTTGTTAAAGTATACATTTAATTTTTGACTTAAAATTTGTGATTTAGCCTATTAGATCTCATCCCAAAATGAGAATTAGGTGAGAACTGATTTTAATCTTTTCTGTAACAGAGGTCTTAATACCCATCGTGTGGATTAGGTAAAAAAGTATAGTTTTAGATGACTTGAGCCCAAATCCTCGATTCTGTTTCTTAGTACCAGTGTGACCTTGGGCAAATGACTCAAACTATCTGGGACTTAGTTTCCTAATTTGAAAAGATAAGTATATTACCCCCAAGTTTTCTTACAACTCTGTTGTAGCCTGGGCCTACTCAGCCTAGTCCCTCATAGTTTAGGTCTAATGCTAGAATGATATGAGATAGCCAATTAGCAATTAACAAAAAGAGATTTACTTAACTATATTAGAATCAGGTTATTCACCAAAGATATGCAGTAAGTACACCAGCTGAGTGAAACTTTCTACTTCTGTAATACTCTGCTATGGTTAATAATAAAGAAAGGCTGAAGTGTTTCATTATTTTTTTATACCTAGGTGGAAATTGTTGCTGATAGGCTAAGTCCTGGGCCAATTAAGTTTCTTGAATTGTTTAAGGTAAACCTAATTTAACTTGTGTGAGAGAAAAGGGGTTAGATTATTGCTCCTACCAACATCTAAATCTATGAAATATAAATATAAATCTTCTCTCATGCTTCCTGCAGCCAGTCATTTGACAAGTCTTATGCAATATCTTAATTCTATCTCATTGAAAGGTTATTGTGACATAAAAAGGAAAAAATGTTTTAAAGTACTTTTTAAACCATAAAGTGCTATAAAAATGCTAGTTATCATTATTATAGTATTATTCTCTAATTCATTCTCTTGTTCTGTCTCTTCCCATCTGCATTTTTTCTCATGCTGTTTTCTATGTATTTTCTCCTTGCCACATCATGATTTCAGTTAATTGAAGCCTTTTTCTTCCTTCAAGGACCAGCTTTGTCATCAAAATACAAATTATAATAGCACTTACCTGGTAGGATTTTTGTGAAGATAAAATGAGATATTTGCAGAGTCCTTTGCAAATATAAATGCAATATATTCATATATGTCTTTATGTGAATATATATTTTATATACATATACACACAAATAAATATAATAATCACAATACAATAAAAGACAACTTTGAAAGATGTAGAATTCTGATCTTTACAGTGACCAAGAATTATTTCATAGGATTATAAATATAAAAGTAGAAGGGACTTGGTGGCCACTGATTCCAATGCTATTATACAGATGAGGAAACTGAGTCACAAAATGTTTAGTGGCTTGCCCAGAATTATAGGACTGGTATTTGAACACATATTCCATATTCCAAATCCAGCATTATTTCCATACAGTCTCCCTGTAAATGATAGAGATAGGATTTGAATCCAAGTCTTCTGACCCTAAAACCTGCACATGAATAAAGCATATATAGCACTTCTTGGCAAAGAAGGATGAACAAGTAGTTTAGAATGAGACATTCATTTTTGATAGAACACACACACACACACACACACATATATATATGTGTGTGTATATACATAATACATATATGTATGTATGTATATATACAAATATATATACACATGCACACATATAGTCATAATTTGACCATAATTATTAATTACAAGGGAGAGCTTCTATTTGAGGGGTGGGGGTGGGGTGATAGAGTAGGAAGTAATAGAGTTGTAAAAAGAAATGAACATGAATAATACACTTAAAAATATAACAAAGATAAGATAAAAAAAGTTCAGAAGAGGACATAAAGAAATGAAAACTTTTTATTAGTTTGTTAAATTTAATATATGATTAAAAACTATATAACAAATTAATACCTTTATCTATGATTTTTGGTCTTTGGATATCAAAAATATGTTTCTCAAATATATAATAGCTAATATTTATAGAGTACCCATGAAATGCCAGGCACAGTGCTAAATGCTTCCCATATACTATTTCATTTGATCCATACAACAACTCTGTACATAGGTGCTATCATTATGCTGGAAACTGAGACAAACTGAGATGAACTGACTTGCCCACTGTGTAACCTGGGCAAGTCAGTTCATCTCAGTTTGTCTCAGAGGCTGAATTTGAATTTAGGTCTTCCGGACTCAAGACTCAAGATTCTATCCACTGTGCTAACATTTTGAACCTATTATTTTTTTTCTCTGTACAATAAAAAAGTTGGGATTGATGATTTTTATGATTGCTCCCAGTTCTAAGTTCCGACCAACATGAGCATTTGAAGGTAAGTTCTATTAAAAAAAAAAAAATCAAATATACCTGTATTGCAACATCATTTTTTTTTCTGTCATGTATGTTGGAAAAAAAATTTTTAAAACTAACATCCATATGAGTGGCCATCTTTAGAAACTCTCAAGCAAACCAAATGTGTATTACATTGACTTAATATAACAATGAATTGCCCATCTGAAAAAAAGTTGCATGTGTGGCTTAGCAAAACAAAATTAAGAGTCATCCTAGAGAAGGACATTGCCACAGCTTTGGCGTAATTAGGAATCATCATAATCAAATCCAGGAAATTGGCACATCTGCTTTTCAGGCTGTTGATCCAACTGTGTTGCTGAATGTGCCGTACTGGCAAGAGCAGCTCTGATGCAGCTTGATGTGTTCTGCAAAGCTGTCTTTGCATAAATATTTACATAATTTTCTCCAAATACCGTTATAAGCAGTTGTTTTTTTACCACTTTTTCTCCCTTGGGTTATTATTTCTTTCCATCTCTCATCTTGGGGATGGAGTGCTCACTTGCTATTATAATGGTTTATCTTTTTTTAAAAGGTCATATGTAGAGAGGGTAGACAAAATAAAAATAAAGCATCCCAAATAACAAGAAAAGCACTCACTAATATTGTTCTTAAAACAAACAAACAAATAAAAATTCTCACTTGTATTGTCAGCTTTGTTTTCCAGATATATTTATTCAGTGGAGGGCTAGGAGTAGTAATCAGTAGGCCTTCATACTTATCTTCAATCTGCAAATAACTAGCTCTTTGATTTTGGACATCACATTCCTTTGGATGTCAGATTTCTCTTTTGTGTAAGGAAAATGTTGAACTTTACTGTCTTTTACAAATCTGAATTTTGTGGACACATTTATGGATACTTTATTTCTTTTTATCATTTTCATTAAGAATATTTAAATCCATATACATAATCTGACAATATATATATTGATATGTATTATTGATCCATAAGTCAATAGGTTTTGGTCAACCTTAAGGAATATGTTAGATAAGGTCTTGATGATACATTTTTCTTTAATCTATGGACAAGAAACTTTGCTGGGGGTATAAAGCCACGTAAAGAAATACTCTGAGGATTGACACAGAAATGAACAAATGCATTTTCCTTTCAATAGGGGCAGCAGAGGAAGAATTTTCTACAGAAATTTATGAAATTTTTTTAAATTACAAAAACTTAAGATTTAAGCAAGAACCACAATATCCAACAGACTAATTGGAAAGAAGAATGAAAATGATCAATTAAAGGGACTTAAAACCTTTTCATGAGCCTTTCATTTAACCTATAAGAATGTTTTGCTCTTTGTAGTTTAGTCAAGTTCTCTTGAGATTTGGGGAGACTCATGGTTTATTACTGGTAGATATTCCTTTATTTCTACTCCTGCAACTGGTGGTTACCATAGTACTTACAATAGTGGTTATTAAACAAAGTATTCTACAATGATATCACATTGAAAACAATCATACAGTCATGTAAAAGATAATAATGAGCTGATATATTATATGACACTTTATGTGAAAGCTTGATCCGTTTATTAACTTCTAAGACATATATTCAAGTCTTTATTTCCATTTTACAAAATAAGCAAATTGGGAATGAGTATAATAATTTTTATTGATCTGTTTACCCCTATAGAAGAAATGTTTAGAATTATCTATCTTCTGAAATTATTTAAATGACCTAAATTTGGCATTTTGAGACAAATTTTTTAACTTCTTAACTATTCCCTTTCATTGGCAAAATGTTTTCTGCATCATAATTTCCTTTTCACTCTCCTTCCTTTCCACTCCTCTTCCTTCTTTCCTTCCTTCCTTCCTCTCTCCTTCCCTCTCTTCCTCCTTCCCTTTTCTTCCTTCCGTCCTTCCTGCTTTCCTGCTTTCCTTTCTTCCTGCCTTCCTGCTTGCCCTCCTTACTTCCTTCATTCTTATTTGTTATTAATTCTATTAATTATAACTTCACAATCATTTTGGGAGGTCAAGACTCTCCTTAAATGGAAGCCACTCTCATAACAAAGAAATAGTTGAGCAAAAACACAAGATTCCATGACTATATAGAACAGTGCAAACAACAATTTATGGTCTTTTTTTCAGATTTAGAACCTTGGAATCGTCAAGGAAGATAATAGTTGTCTCAACCACATACCTTGTATAATAATTTTTAAAAGAATTCTGGAGTGCAAATTACCTTTTTGAACCTCTGTATATCTATTAGTTATTTAAATCACTATATTTTTTCTTAATAGTTCTGACAGCCATCAAGTTTCTCAAGTGCTTACAATTTCATTGGAAATAGATACCTATGTTGTGTCTTTAATTGGTAACAGTTATGATTTGATTCAAAGGCTGAACGTCTGTCAGTAAGTTTTATATTCATATTTATATCCTAAAATCAGAGGATTTTTTTTACTTGTTCTGTCTTCAATTATCTTGGACAAAAAGATTTTTTAAAAACTCCACATATGTCTCAGCACATTTTGCAGTTTCTAATCTAACCAGGATTTTTAAAAAAATTCCTTCTGAAATCATCCTTGGAAAGCATTTATTTTACCTATAATTTGTTTGATTTTTAAAAATTAAGCTTTTTATTCTGTACAACTGTGAAATTAATTTTCTCTTTTGTAATTGCAGATTCTGCCAAACTTCCCTGAAATTGCATGTTTGAGTTTGTTAGAAGGAAATGGAAAGAAGGAAAGAAGGAAGGAAGGAAGGAAGAAAGGAAGGAAGGAAGGAAGGAAGGAAGGAAAGAAGGAAGGAAGGAAGGAAGGAAAAAAGGAAGGAAGGAAGGAGGAGGGAGGGATGGAGTGAGAGAAGGAAGAAAAGTATAAAGAAAAAGAAACAAAGACCAACCTTACAACGTAAGGAAACATCATTAGTGGGGGATGTAGACATTGACAGAGAACTTAGACACCAGAGACCTACTTGAGGATACCAGAGAACTCTTAGAGAAAAGCAGAATATAGCAAACAGCCTACAGGCAGTGGGCATCAGAGTACTCAGTGTTGCATGTGAAACCAAAGTATGCCACTGTATCAAACAGAATACGCCCAATTGTTCTTTAAGGGCATAATTCAATTAAAAGTTTATCAATATTTAGTTTTTCTAAGTCTAGGAGGTATGAATTGGGAATTTTCTGAAGGAAGTCCAATGTCACTGACAGAGATTTGTTCTTTGTAGTAGTGTAAATCAGAACATCGGTCCCATACCATGGTTAAGGTTTCTTTTTTTTTTTTTTTTTTTTTTTTTTTTTTTTATTTAATAGCCTTTAATTTACAGGATATATACATGGGTAACTTTACAGCATTAACAATTGCCAAACCTCTTGTTCCAATTTTCATGGTTAAGGTTTCAAACCCATCTGCTGTACCCAGTTGTCCCCCCAATAATATAGAAAAGAATCCGTCCCCATAATCATTTTCCACTCTCAATTTATGCTTCCAAAGACACTTATGCTTTTAGTAAGGACAAAAGACTCATAAAACTCAAGTTCTTGGGGATAGATCTTAGATCTTGAGGGTATATACAAATAGATTTTGAGGAAAGGAATGCAAAATTTCAGTTTTTTCCCCTGACAAAAGTTGAGATCTTTTCCTTTAATATTAGACTATATCCAATACGCTAATACCTTTGTATATCTGACCAAGGCTTTTGATAATGTCAGTCATGAGGGCTTATGGAAAATTATGTCAAAATTTGTCTGCCCAGAGAAGTTCATTAGTATAGTACATCAATTTTATGATAGCATGGTTTTCCCAAGTTCTAGACAATGGACAATGCTCTCGAGCTTTTCCAGTCAGCAATGGAATGAAACAAAGCTGTGTGCTTGCTGCCATGCTTTTTAGCATGATGTTTTTAGCCATGTTGTCAAATACCTTCAATAAGGACAAACATAGAATCAAAGGCAACTACCACATTGATGGAAAAATCTTCAGTCTGAAAAGGCTACAAGACAAAACTAAAAGGCAGAAGTTTTGGTGCATGATTTTTTATTTGTAGATAATTGTGCATTCAATTCAGCCTCTGAAGCAGAGATGCAACAAAATATGCATCAATTCTCTGTTGCTTGTGCTAATTTTGGTCTAACCATTAACACCAAGAAAACACAGGGTTCCATTAGCCATCACTACACCTCCATATGTGGAACCATCAGTTATAGTTAATGAAATTTTGAATGCTATGGATAAGTTTGCTTACCTTGGCAGTATTCTTTTCAGGAATGTCCACATTGATAATGAGCGTGATACATGCATTGCCAGAGCTAGCCCAGTATCTTGGGAGACTCTGAAGGAAATTGTGGAAGAGAGGAGGTATTAGACTGACTACCAAAGTGAATGTCTTCTGAGCCCTTGAACTGCCCTCATTGTTGCATGCCTGAAATCTGGATAGTATAACAGCACCATGCCAGGAAACTGAATGGCTTCCATTTGAATTGTCTTAGAAAGAGTCTGAAGATTTCTTGGCAGGATAAGATAACAGATACTGAGGTCCTTTCTTAAACTAAACTGTGAAGTATTCTAACTCCACTGCAGAGAGCACAACTCTGTTGTTCTGGCCACATTGTTTGATTGCCAAATGTGTGCTTGCCAATATATAGGTATCCCTTAAGAAATTTAGAATTGATTGTATGACATGGGAGTCACTAGCACAGGACTACCCAACATGGTGTGCCCATATATATATATATATATATATATATAACTCTAACATAATGAAATCATTTTGATCCTCTAAAAATGAAGGACAACAACCAACCAATCAACAGAACAGTAAAAAGAGTAAAAAGATACAGCTATAGACACACACATATAACAGAAATACATATGAAACTTCAGATGATAAATAGCTATCTCTAGATTATGAATATAAATTTAATTTGCTATGTTTCTTTGCTCTAACATAAGCTATATAAATGATTTTAAGTGAGGCCACGTATTTCAAAATGCTTTTAAGTTTTAATAATGTTCCAGTTTCTACATTGAACTGTAATTTGAAATTCAGCTGACATTAAATAAAATTGGAAATGGTGCAGGAAAAAATGAGAAGATTCAGTTTCTTGCTGCAAAGCATGCTGACTCTATCATGTACAGTATTACTGGATTTCCCTTACTACTCCACTTCTGTAGTGTTTTCACTCCAGAAATCTGATGAATTTCAACAACATCTTCTAAAGAAATACATGTGATATACAGTATTCATTTTTTAAAAATCCAGCCTAACATTAGCCTTTTGTTTTGCAATTAAATGGAGTGCCTTAAAGAGTAGGTGTGTCCCCATTAAAACTTAAAAACAAACAAACAAAAACAAATCTTGTCTTCAGATAGGAAAATAATTTGACTTTGTAATGACTAACCTTAAAAGCCATTATTATTAATGAAATTTATTTTAGAAGGGAAAAAAGATGACACATTATACAAGTCTGAATTACATTTGGAACGTACTAACACATAAGACCCCAAAATGTCTCACACAAAGTATGAGGAAGCAATGATGAATTCTTATGAAACAATAAGGAAAAAAATCAAGGTTTCCTTGGCTGTGATTTAATTCTTTGTTTACCCTATGAAACTTCACACATTTAAGATCTGCTTTCTTCGCCTATATACCTTGACTTCTCCTTCAAGGACAGACTTTTCCCCCTAAACTCTATTGATTTTGTGTCTATATTATAGCTTTGCTAGTCACTTCATATAAAGAGTATGATCTCAGTCCATAAGGAATCAGTCCCTGGAAGTCTTGCCACAGTTGGCATCCAATGGGCTTCACTAGGGCTACCCTTAAGACCAGGAAATGAATATACAGTAGTGTTCATTCTCATAACTTCATGTGAATTTCTGGTTGTAATGAAAAGTGAGGTTGCCACTGATGAGGATGGAGTAGCAATTTCTAGTTAAAATATAAGGTGTAAAGCATTAGGCACATGTGAAAAATTCACAATAGAGTTCTCTTTGCCAAAAGCTAACTTTATTTACGAGAAGAGGTTGCAAACAAAATGAGTGGGTAAAATAGAAACAAGGAGTGGTAAATAGATTCAGAAGAATAGATTCAGAAGAGCAGATAGTTGGCAGGGAAAGAGTTTTTTATTTTTTTTTTATTTTTTTTTTATTTTTATTTAATAGCCTTTTATTTACAGGTTATATGCATGGGTAACTTTACAGCATTAACAGTTGCCAAACCTCTTGTTCCAATTTTTCACCTCTTACCCCCCACCCCCTCCCCCAGATGGCAGGATGACCAGTAGATGTTAAATATATTAAAATATAAATTAGATACACAATAAGTATACATGACCACACCGTTATTTTGCTGTACAAAAAGAATCAGACTCTGAAATATTGTAAAATTAGGTTGTGAAGGAAATAAAAAATGCAAGTGGGCATAAATATAGGGATTGGGAATTCAATGTAATGGTTATTAGTCATCTCCCAGAGTTCTTTCTCTGGGCATAGCTGGTTCAGTTCATTACTGCTCCATTGGAAATGATTTGGTTGATCTCATTGCTGAGGATGGTCATGTCCATCAGAACTGTTCATCATATAGTATTGTTGTTGAAGTCCTGGTCCTACTCATTTCACTCAGCATCAGTTCATGTAAGACTCTCCAGGCCTTTCTGAAATCATCCTGTTGGTCATTTCTTACAGAACAATAATATTCCATAATATTCATATACCACAATTTATTCAGCCATTCTCCAACTGATGGGCATCCACTCAGTTTCCAGTTTCTAGCCACTACAAAAAGGGCTGCCACAAACATTCGTGCACATACAGGTCCCTTTCCCTTCTTTATAATCTCTTTGGAATATAAGCCCAGTAGTAACACTGCTGGATCAAAGGGTATGCACAGTTTGATAACTTTTTGAGCGTAGTTCCAAACTACTCTCCAGAATGGTTGGATTCGTTCACAACTCCACCAACAATGCATCAATGTCCCAGTTTTCCCGCATCCCCTCCAACAATCATCATTATTTTTTCCTGTCATCTTAGCCAATCTGATAGGTGTGTAGTAGTATCTTAGAGTTGCTTTAATTTGCATTTCTCTGATTAATAATGACTTGGAGCATCTTTTCATATGACTAGAAGTAGTTTCAATTTCTTCATCTGAGAATTGTCTGTTCATATCCTTTGACCATTTTTCAATTGGAGAATGGCTTGATTTTTTATGAATTAGAATTAATTCTCTATATATTTTGGAAATGAGGCCTTTATCAGAACCTTTGACTGTAAAAATATTTTCCCAGTTTATTGCTTCCCTTCTAATCTTGTCTGCATTAGTTTTGTTTGTACAAAAACTTTTCAGTTTGGTATAATGGAAATTTTCTATTTTGTGATCAGTAATGATCTCTAGTTCTTCTTTGGTCATAAAGTCCTTCCCCTTCCACAGGTCTGAGAGGTAAACTATCCTGTGTTCCTCTAATTTATTAATAATTTCATTCTTTATGCCTAGGTCATGAACCCATTTTGACCTTATCTTGGTGTACAATGTTAAGTGTGGATCGATGCCTAGTTTCTGCCATATTAGTTTCCAATTTTCCCAGCAATTTTTATCAAACAGTAAGTTCTTATCCCAAAAGCTGGGGTCTTTGGGTTTGTCAAAGACTAGGTTGCTATAGTTGTTGACTGTTTTATCCCTTGAACCTAACCTATTCCACTGATCAACTAATCTATTCCTTAGCCAATACCAAATGGTTTTGGTAAGTGCTGCTCTATAATATAATTTTAGATCTGGTACAGCTAAGCCACCTTCATTTGATTTTTTTTTCATTAATAAGGAAAGGGGTTTTAACAATTAACAAGAGAAAAGACTACATCCCCTAATGGAACTCACAATTAACCAGTTAATGAAGTGAAAGTGCACCATTGACTGGCAGGCTAAATCTATGGAGGAGTTTAGCATCTTAAAACAGTTAGTTAGTTATAAGTAGGAGAAAGATACCATAATGCACAGCAGGAGTGAGTGAGAAGAAAGATATCATGAGACAGAATGATATGGCAGACTATCTCCACAAGGGATTCAGAAAAGATGGCATAGTTCATGGGCAGATTTATAGGGGAAATTTAACCTCAGGAGTTTGATATCATAACTTGACTTTCTGATTAGATACAGTAAGATGGGGCTTCCAAAGACCTCCATTAGAGGTAGAACTGTAAGACTGAGCTGGTCCCATCAACACCCTTACCTGCTTGCCTCAGGAAGTATTATAATCTTATCTTCTGTCTTTCTCTACCAATGCTTACTCAACCACCCAAGACTTCATCAAGCACTGCTCTTACATATAATGTATCTACTCTCTATAGATGAATCCAAAACTTGGTCTTGACACAAAATTTTAATTTTCTTCCCTTTCCTTTCTTATTAAAGTAATTTTTTAAACTTGTTTTTAACTCTTCCTGAGAGGGAAGTGCCCCAGGACCTCTGAAATTTTCCAGGGGTCCTCAAACTACAGCCTGCAGGCCAGATGCGGCAGCTGAGGACATTTATCCCCCTCAGCGAGGGCTATAAAGTTTCTTTATTTAAAGGCCCCCAAAACAAAGTTTTTGTTTTTACTATAGTCCAGCCCTCCAACAATCTGAGGGAAAGTGAACTGGCCTTCTATTTAAAAAGTTTGAGGACCCCTGTTTCAAAACAGAGCTACTTAGAGTACTTTGAAGGGTTCATCCTCTTAGTTATAAGAGAATATAATCAGCAAATATCTACAAAGGCAACAGCATAGAAACTGTCTAGAAGAGAGACCCTGGAATTTGAGAAGAATTAATTCTATAGATTAAGTAACATTATAGACTACAAATGCTATAATAAGGACTCAGATTATGTAGAAAGAAAAAAGAATTAATGAAGAAAACAAAATTCGTAGGAAAAATGTAGGGAAAAAATGAACACACAAATGAAATTAGAGAGAATAGTAGGGGTTTTGAAATAGCTATTTAACTGATAAGAGAAAAAGAAGGGTAAAATTAAATAAATAAATGAAAGAATAAAAATGAATACAATAATTTAAATGAAGAGTTAATGGAGCCAGCTGGCTTATTTGTCAAATAGAAAGTACATTTTTGAAAACTCGTGATCTCCAGTGTACTATAATCAAGGAATAGACACCTACCAGAGTCATTCTTAGAACCAAGAGAGAGAAAGTTGTCAACTGTCACATCTCATCAGAAACCCCAAACTCCCAGTGTGAGCACAAGTTGTTTTTCATTATTAGAAGAGTTAGTGACTTCTTGTCCAAGGTTTTTAACATTTTCTCAGAAATTTTTTTATTACTTTCCTAAGCTGCAGAATTGTTGCTAGTCAATAGTTTTTTTTCTTTTTTAAAAAAAGGTTTTTGTTCTGAAGATGTGGGAGATTGAAGGTAGAAAGAAATTTTATTAAACATGGGCAAATTTTATCCACACTGATGTCAATCACTTATTGGGATACTGTCTTATTGAGAAGTATAGACTGAGTCTTTTCTCCCAAAATCTTATATAGCAGCCTTAAGAATGTCAGATCTATCATGGTTTTGCAAATATCACTAAGGTGGGACCTATAAAGAGTCATTTCCTTCTTGGACTTAATTTTCCTGCACATCATTTACATGATTCATCTCATTTTCTTCTTTGCACAGTAGCTTAACCTATGTTCTAGATCAATATTCAAAGAGATCTTGCAGTAAAAATCCTCCCAAGTTCAATTTTGAATTTGACCAAATAAAGTTGTCATTCTTTTTCAACATAATTATCAACACCTCAGTTTTTAAATTTACTTATAACTTTTTATTATTTAAGATGTGATACTACTGATACATTGTTGGTTGAGTTCTGAATTGATCCAAATTTCTAGAGAGAAATTTGGAACTATGTCCAAAGGGCTATCAAAATGTGCATAATCATTGATCCAGCAGTGTCTCTATTGGGTCTGTATTCCAAAGAGATTTTTAAAAAAGGGAAAAGATCCCACATGTGTAAAAATATTTGTAGCCATCCTTTTTGTAATGGCAATGAATTGAAAACTGAGTGAATGCCCATCAGCTGGGGAATGACTAAATAAGTTATATTTATGAAATGAATGTTATGAATGATATGAAATATTATTGTTCTATAAGAAATGATCAGCAGGATTATTTCAGAGAGGCCTAGAGAGGCTTACATGAACTGATGCTAAGTGAAATAAGTAGAACCAAGAGAACATGGTACACAGTAACATTATATAATGATCAATTCTGAGGCACTTGGCTTTTTTCAACAATGGAGGGCCAATTCTAATAGACATGTGATAGAGAAAGCCATCTATATACAGAGAGAGAACAGGGGACTGAATGTAGATCGCAACATAGTATTTTCACCTGTTTTGTTGTCTGCTTGATTTTTGTTTTCTTTCTCATTTTTTCCCTGTTTGATCTTGTTTTTCTTATGCAGCATAATAAATGTGGAAATACATTTAGAATTTCACATGTTTAACATACATTGGATTACTTGCTGTGATGGAAAGAGGGTGGGGGGAAGAGAGGGAGAAAAATTTGGAACACAAGATTTGCAAGAGTAAATGCAGAAAACTATCTTTGTATATATTTTAAAAATAAAAGGCTACTATTTTTAAAAAAAAAAACAATGAAGAACAACAACAAAAAAGAAAAGATGTGGTAATAAATAATATAAATGCAAGTGAAGGTGGCCTAGCTAAACCAGACTTAAAACTACATTATAATATGGTGCTTATCATCACCATTTAGTACTGGCTAAGAAACAAAGTAGTGGATTAGTGAAATAAGTTAGGTTCACAAGACACAATAGGCAATGGCTATAGTAACCTGGTGATTGATAAACCCAAAGACTTCAGCTTCTGGAAAAAGACCTTATTATTTTGACAAAAATTTCTGGGAAAACTAAAAAACAGTATGACAGAGACTAGGCATTGACCAACATATAACACCTTCTACTTGGTATATCTTGGTATAGATAAGGTCGAAATTTGTTCATGCTTTAGCTATATAGAGGGTGATATTATAAGTAACTTAGAAGAACAAGGGACAGTTTACATCATATATGTGGAAAAGGGAGGAATTTACAGTCAAAAAAGAACTTAATAACATGACGAAATGCAAAATAGATAATTTTAATTCCATTAATTTAAGGAAAATTTTTGCAGAAACAAAACCAATGCAGCCAAGATTAAGAGGAAAGCAGAAAGTGGGAAAACAATTTTTATAGCCAGTGTTTCTGATTCTCATTCTAAAATATGTAAGGAATTGATTCAAATATATAAGAATATGAGTCATTCTCCAATTGATAAATGGTTAAAGAATATGAACAGACAAATTTCTGATGAAATTTAAGCCATTTCTAGTCATATAAAAATTCTCTAAATTATTACTGTTTAGAAAACTGCAAATTAAGACAACTCTGAGGTACCACTTCATGCTTATCAGATTGGCTAAGATCACAGGGAACAATAATGTTGAATGTTGGAGGGGATGTGGAAAAACTGGTTCACTAATGCATTGTTGATGGAGTTGTGTACTGATCCAACCTTTTGGGAGAGCAGTTTGGAACTATGCCTAAGGGGCTATAAAACTGTGCAAATCCTTTGATTCAATAGTGTCTCTACTGGGTCTGTATCCCAAAGAGATCATAAAAGAGGGGAAAAGACTCATATATGCAAAAATGTTTGTAGCAGCTTGACAGTAGTGTCAAGGAACTGGAAATTGAGTGGATTCCCCTCAGTTGAGGAGTGACTGAATAAGTTATGGTATATGACTATAATGGGATATTATTGTTCTATAAGAAATGATGAGCCAGTTCATTTCAGAAAAGCTTGGAAAGACTTACATGAACTCATGCTAAGTGAAGTAAGCAAAACTAATAGAATATAGTACATAGTAACAACTAGATTACCTGATTGAACTTGGCTCTTTTCAACAATGAGGTGATTCAAAGCAATTCTAATAGAGTTGTGAGGGAGTCATCCTCATCCAGAGAGTGAAGGGTAGAAAGGGAATGGAGATTAATGCATAGTATTTTTGTCTTTGCTGTTTTATTATTGTTTGTTTCCTTGTTTTTCTTTTTCCTTTCTTGTGTTTTTTCCATTTTGATCTGATTTTATTTTGCACAGGATGATGAATATGGAAATATATTTATAAAAATTGCACATGTTTAACCTTTATCAGAGTGGAGGGAGGCAAGAAGGGAGGGAGAAATCTAATTTGGAACACAAAGTCTTACAAAAATGAGAATTAAAAACTATCTTTGCATGAATTTGGGAAAATATTATTAAAATACAAAAAACAAAAAAGTAATAATCATTAAAATGATTTGGTATTGGTTAAAAAAATAAAGAAGTCAATCAGTAGGACAGATTAGTTATACAATATATGTATATACAGAAGTAAATGTCTACTATTCAAGGAACTTTGCTGGGATAAGGACTATTTATTTATTTTATTTTGCTGAGGCAATTGGGGGTAAGTGATTTGCCCAGGGTCACACAGCTAGGAAGTGTTAAGTGTCTGAGACCAGATTTAAACTCAGGTACTCATGACTTCAGGGCTGGTCTTCTATGCATTGTGCCACCTAGCTGCCCAAGGATTAATTATTTACTTAAAAATTATGGGAAAACTGGAAAGCAGATTGGTCAAAATTGTGTATAGATGAACATGTGACATTGTAAATCAAGATAAACTCCAAATAGATATAAGTATCCCTTCAGTAGTTTGATTAGAATAATATTAAAATGCCAACTTACTTGTATATTATTGTCATTTTATTATATTAGCACTAACTAGTCATGAGTACTGAATATTCCTTCTGCTGCATATTTATTTTTTCAAATTATTTCAAGTAGCTCTTTGAAATTGAATTTATATAAGTGTGTTGAGTGCTTTAGAAGACTGATTTTCAAATACTTCATTATTTTTTAGTTATTTGAATTATGATATTCCTTTGTAATGCTAGCTCTTGAATCTTCATTATTATATGAAAATAGTATTGATTTTTGTAGATTTGTATCCAGCAACATTACTGAAACTCTTAATTGTCTCAATTAGTATTTTTGCTTATTTCCTATGACATAAGGAAACATTATCAGAAAATAAGGAAAATTTTATTCTTACTCTTTAATTATTTTTCTCATTGCTATTGCTAAAATTTCTAAATCTATGCAAAATAGTGGATAAAATTTCCTATTTTGCACCTTTATTTATTAAGAAAGCTCCTAGTATTCTCATTGTACACAATGCTTGGTTTCAGTTTTAGTTGGATACTTTCATGATAATTTTAAAAGGTCCTTGTCTACATTTTTATGTTTTTGTTTTTGTTTTTTTAAAAACAAATGCATGTTCTATTATGCCAGAGATCTTTTTTCTGCATCTGTTTAGATTTGTCATGTGGTTTGTCATATTCTTGCTTTTATTATCAGTAATTTTCTTGATTGTTTTTCTAATTTCTGTGTCATCCTTGCATCCTCAATATAAAACTGACAGTCATAATGGATAATTTCTGGAATAAACAGAATATAATTTTTTAAATTATAAATGATATTGGAGATCTTCGAAAGTTCCTTTCTAGCTAATTTCATTTATTTTTCTGAAATTGGATTAAAATCTATATTCAGTTTTCTGTTTGTACAGATATTTTATATCATATTTACATAGTTTCTGATGTTTCAATGTGTCCTTTCATTACCTCATCTCCTGTAGACTTTCCTGAGAAAACTACAATAGTTAATTTCCTTTTATTGTTAGCTATTGACTTGATTAAGCTTAACGTACAACTCATATCTCCCTATCTTCTTCTGATCTATTTTTTTCTTTTTGTTTGGTCCCATTCTATAGTTTGGTTCCACAAAAATATTAATTCACCTGTAGGGAGCATATTATAAGATTCACACTTCAGTGTTTCAAATCCACTTTTCTTTCATCGATTTTATACGTTTGGCTTTATCATTTAGTTTGATATTCTTTTAGAAAGAAGTATCCAAATAGTCCCTCTGTTGCTATTTTATTGCTGTTATGATTCTTTCAAAACCCAGAGGCATCTTTCTCTTTGTAGTATATTTTTCCTCTCCCTGCTTCCTGGTTGCTATGTTTTTTAAAAATTACCTTTATATTTCTGTTATTTGATGTGCTTGCAAAGAAAATAATTTTCTCACATTTGAAGTATGGAAGTTTTTTGGAGGTAGGAATTATTCAGTTACCTCTTTTTCATTGAATGTCTATCTTTTACATTGATTTTTAGGCTGAACTTTATGGAACATATTGCATCAAATTTTATCTTAAACTATTTTGTTCTTCATAATAAAATATATTATTCCCTTTTGTGGTTTTTTGTGGATTAAAAAGACTTTTATGAGTTGCATTTCTTGTTCTTTATATTTGAAAGCATTCTTAATTTTCAATTGAAGAATTTTTTGTTTGTTGCATATACTGTATGTGTGTATATGTTTGTGTGTGCATGAATGTTTCCTGTAACTGATCTGATTTATCTTTCCAAAACCATGTGTTCCAAATTTTTCTCCCCTTCTCCCCTAGACAACAAGCAATTCAATATAAGTTAAACATGGTTGATTCTTCTAAATATATTTTCATATTTATCATGGTACAAAGAAAAGTCAGATCAAAAGAAAAAAAGAGAGGGAGCAAACAAATAAAAAAGGTAAAAATACTATGCTTTGATCCACATTCAGTCTCCATAATTCTCTCTTGGGATGTGGATACCTCTTTTCATCATAAGTGTGTTTAAAATTGCTTTGAATCACCTCATTGTTGAAAAGAGCCAAGTCCATCACAGTTGATCACCCTATAATCTTGTTACTGCATACAATATTTTCTTTGTTCTATTCACTTCACTTAGCATCAGCCCATGTAGGTATTTCCAGTTTTTTTCTGAAATCAATCTGCACAATATTTTCTTATAGAAAAATAATATTTCATTACATTCATATACCATAACTTATTCAGCCATTCCCTGGCTGATGGACATTCATTCAATTTTTCAGTTTCTTGTATGTTTTTAAAACTAGATGTTCTTGTTTATGAGATCTTTCGTAGCTTTCTGTTTTTCCCCCTAATATTATTTTACCACTGTCTTCTGATTTCTTTCCCTTTGATGAGAGATTGTCAAATACTATTCCTCAAAGTTGTCTCAGCCCCTTATTCAGTAGGGAATTCACTTTTCACTGGCCTCAGCCCTTATTATAAGTGACTTTTGGGGAAATAGAACTAGAATAGAATCAGCAAGATGATGATCACCTTCCCTTATCCCTGGTGTAATCCTACTCGCTCAGTCTCAAAAAATGTCTTTCCTCAGTTTCCTTAGTTCTTTAGTTCTTTGGCATAACCTTGGAGAAGCACAACACTGGCTACTCTAAGCAGAGTAAACTTTCCCTTTAGTTTACCATTCACACTCTCCTCTACATGGGCATGGAAGTCAGGGTTGAATTCTGTTGCTAGTTAATGCAGAGTTGAATGAAAACAGGGATTGGGATAAGGGTGGTAGCTGGCAAAGACCACAATAGCAGTTAGGGAATTTCTGACTGGATAACAAAGCGTATACCCCAAAATCCTATTGTGAAGACTTGGCAGAGTCTGAAGGCTGGTGAGGGTGTATGTGTGTGTCTGTGTGTCTGTGTGTATAAGTGTATGTGTGTATGTATGTGTATTAAGTGATCAAGTTAGGGGTCAGGGCTTAGTCTCATCTGCTGTCTATTCATTAGGTTCTTGATGACTTCATATGGGGAGAGAACCGGGTTCTTTTATACCTCACATATAATTCTTATTCCAGACAGTTTTGAATGGTCAGGAGTAATGGAAAAAATATCCAGTCCATCCTTTGTTCAGGTAATATGACCTGTAAATAATCTTTAAGCATTAAGAATGAATTCCTTTATTCTGTTGATGAGCTGCTTTTATTTTACTTTAGAGTATCTTATAAATTCCTTATATGTTTTCTTCATAAAGCAACTGATTTTGTGTTCCTTTGGCAATGTAAAGGCTAAGAAGTACTGAATTGATGCAGTATTTTGAATTAGTAGCAAGAAACCAGCTATCAAATGCTTTCTTAACAAATAAAAAATAAAACTACATGTGTCATGTATACGAGGACCAGTTGTGCTGTTGATTTTGCTTCTTCTGCTGTTGCTGGAAACCAGAGTTAGTCATTAACAGGTTTTGGCAGCCAGATGAATGAAGATGATTGAGAGCCAAAATTATATAAGAACCCATAGGATTCTTGATAGTATCAAGAATGGGTGTAGTGCTCAATGTGTTTTACTGTTGCAAATTAAAAATTCTTTGGCAAAGTAACCCTTTCCTGTCAAGAGTCAGAGTATCTAGATTGCTTGAGGGAGTCTGTTCATGCTTCTCTATGGAAGGAAGAACAGCTGTGATACATGAATGAGTAATCTGAGTGGAGACAAATGTCACTGGGGAAATGTGTGTAAAGACGTATAGACAGAAATATACATTTGGAGGAAGAAAAATAAGATACAGGCAGAAGCTGGTTAAAGTATTTGAGTGGTAATGCAAATATTTATCCAAAGGGAGCCCAACTTGAAAAGTTCAAAGCATTGAATCAAATCACTAACATTTACTTTGTGTCAGACAACAAACTAAGAACTAGGGATGCAGCTGGGTTGGGGGAGCCAAGATTTCTTATAGGAAATAGGATTTTAGTTGACTCTTGAGGGAATCTTGAGGTGAAACTAAAGAGGGACCACATCTAGGAATAGAATGAAAATGAATAGATGAGGAATTAAGTATTGATTATGAGAACTATTAAGGAAGCCTTTTTTTTTTTTTGCTAGTTCATAGGACAGGATATATAAAGGGTAGTAAATTTTAAGAATACTAGAAAGGTAGGAAGGACCCAGGTTACGAAAGTCTTTAAATCCAAAGAGAAAATTTCACATTTGATCCTAGAGATAATATAGAGTCACAAGCATTTACTGGATAGGAGAATGGCATGGTCTTTAGAAAGACTGCTTTGATTTTTGTGTGGCAATTGAGAGACAGGGGATACAGAGAAGTGAAGCTGAAGGTTATTGCAGTGGTACAGGGATGAGATGCTGAGGAGCTGTACTATGTAGGATGGTAGTATGTTGAGAGTATCAGAGACACTTGGAGAAGAGGCAGGGGAAACAATGAGCTCTGTTTGGAACATTTTGAGTTTGAGATGACTGTGGGAAGTACAGTTTGAAATATCCAAGAGGCAGATGGTGATATGAGATTGGAGGTCAGGAAGGAACTCGAGGCTGGATAATAAATAAAAAAAGCATCTGTATAGAGATGATTGAATCCATCACAAATGAAAAACCCAAATGAAAAACAGTATGAGAAGGCAATAATAATGTATTATTTTTGCATTGGGCAGTTTTTTAAGAAAAAATTCTGTGTTTCTACGATTATGATGCTTACCAAAGTATAATATTATTCCAATTTGACCTTTTATATTCACAAGTAAATTTTGAGTAAAATTACTTAGCTATACTTCCCCAAAGAGAATTGGGTTTAATGTAAAATATCTCAACAACACTCTTACTCCTAATATACTTTGAGCAAAAACTGGGGCAATTACTAGT
Organism: Sarcophilus harrisii; assembly: GCF_902635505.1. Classification (NCBI taxonomy): domain Eukaryota; kingdom Metazoa; phylum Chordata; class Mammalia; order Dasyuromorphia; family Dasyuridae; genus Sarcophilus; species Sarcophilus harrisii. The sequence goes on from NC_045431.1 coordinate 153,916,920, forward strand.
TAGAGTTTAAACATGTTAGAAAATAATTTGGATGAGTTAATAGTCAAAAATAATAGCTAACTTGCATATAGCACTTAGGTGATATGTATACATACATATATATATATATATATATATGTGTGTGTGTGTGTGTATATATACATATATATACACACACATATGTGTGTGGGGGTGTATACCTAACAGCTAAGTGACACAGTGGGTGGAATGTCAATCCTGATGTCAAGAAGATTCATATTTCTGAATACAAATCTGATCTCAGACAATTATTCGTTGGGTTACCCAACTTACTATAGCACTTACTATATGCCAAGCACTGTTCTTATATTCTTTAATCTTCATAACAACCCTAAGAGGGATGTTTGAATTCAGGTCTTCCTGATTCCAGACCTTGTGTTCTATAGATTATGTCACCTACTTGCTATAGTGTAGTTTCACTGGCTGATAGTCTTGCTACAGTTCTCTCAGTGCCAATTCATATTGTAACATATATTCTTCAGTTTTAATAAATAACAAGGGTAACAGCTTCTTTTAAAAGAGTGGTTGGATGGATTCTGACTGGAATTTGTAAATTGGGGAAGAGGAGCAACATAGTGCAGCAGAAATGAAAATATTAACTGAACACTTGAAGAGAGAACTCCTGTATCCTAGTTTCAATATTTTTTCTAATGATTATATAACTTTGAACAATAATAACTCACAAATGTAAAAAAAATGCATAATGCTTTAAGGTAGTAGTACATATTTAGTGGTTTCCAGAGTGCTGAGAGCTCATGACAATGGTCCAAGGGGTTTGTGATAAAATTTCTACAATGAAATTTTAAGTAGTAAAAAATTGTGCAATTGTCACACATATATTTTATCTCTGTGATAATGGATGTGTGTATGCTTAAATCATTATAAGGTTTTTTTTTCTTCCTATAGCAATTTGAAACCATAATTATCATTTCATGATTTTTATTTTCATGCATGATTACATCAAACTCTAATATAAATACAACCAACATATTCTCAGTCTATCATAATTCTCCCCCCCCCCCAAACTACCACATGCATTGAACATTCAAACTCACACAATTCCCAATGGGTGGTAAAATTGTTCATAAATGTCCTTGTTTACATTCTGTACATCATACTGCAGCAGCTCCCTCATTCCATCCTCATGTGATCAGGAGGTTTCAAATATTTACATTCTAATGGCACCATTTTCTAGCCATTATGGACTATCACAAACATACGGTAGAAACAAACCTTAGATTGAATCTTATAGCATGATCAGGCTTTTTTCCCATTTAAATTTGTCTTCCATATATATTACTTTTCTTATATCTAATAGATTTTCAAATAAACTTATTGGTAACCCTGATCAGTTATTGAGTAAAGTTTCTATGGAAATGTAGCCAAGGTATACCATTGGTACAAAAGAAGTCATATCTGAAGAGATTATTTCCTTACAAAGATTAATTTGTATATAAATATAGTTTAAAATGAAGCAATATATGCAACGCAAATTTAAGTACACTTATTATTTAATATAGCACTTGTCAATAATCATGAGAAAAGTAAAATTTTACATTGGAACTAGTTATTCATTTTTAATTATTGGTTAGGTAACTAAAAATGAAAAGTGATTTTTCCATCTCTCAAAAAGAGATCTTTTAAAAATCTGGTATTTCCTATTGCATTCTACTTCTATTGCATATTTTTGTGTGTGAGCATTTTTTTATTCTTGTTTTAAGTTAAAATACAGTAATAAAGTATGCAGAACATGAATGAGCAGTGAGCTTGTTTGGTGTTGAGTCAAACATTGAAAAACTTTGTTCAAGTGAAAAATCCTCAAATTAAATTAAACTTTCATGTGGTTATTATGTTATGCTAAGCTTCTTCCAAGTTAATATTTATTTCATTAAAGTGTTATTCAAAAAATTATAAAATAAAGTAATTCAATGTGAAGATTTATAAGTAATATTAAGAATATTACATCTTACTGTTTATATTTTTGAGGTAGGATAAATTTTACACTTTATCATTTTAATTATATAATTTTAATTTACATTTGAAGTTTTCTTGGCAAAAATGTCACTGTAGTTATAGTAAGTACTTAATAAATAAATCCAAAACAATATTATAAAATAGTAAATCATGCTGGAATTTCATAATGTATTCTGATGTTCTTGAATTTGTAGAACAAAAAATGCAGGGAACCTCTACTTTAAGATTCACAAAAATACTGTGAAGTCAACAGCATAATTGTATCCCATTTGCAGATGAGGAAAATAAAGTTCTGAAGCTTAAGATTTCTAGGATTACATAAGCAATAAAAACCAGAGCCAGTACTTTTACCCAAATGTCCTGATTCCAGGATACACTGACTTCTAAGTAAATTACTTGCAATTTTTCCGTGCTTTATCAGTCAAAAAGGGGAAAATCCTTCCCCTAACTGGTTACATTGACGATCAAATGAAGTAACAGATTTTCAAAAATGAAAACGTTTTTAAAGAGCTCTCATACAAATTTAAGGTCTTCTATGATGATTAAAGAGAATGAGGGAGTAATGAACTATGATGGGGAGAAGAATAAACAGATGTTCTTCAGCATATGCAGGGGGAGGGGAAAGAAAGAATAACAGCTTGCAATGGGTGATTACATGGAGCATTTGTGTGTCTGTCTAACAAGCTGATTAAAAGGAACTGTGCAAATTATAGGATTAACGTGAAAGGGACATTGATTCAAAAAATATTTGTGGATGGGCATATTACACACTTGGTTAGATGCTGAAAGTGCTATCTCTGCAAAATATTTTATATTTCTTCAAATTATTTTCATATTTATTAACATCTTCACAGACAAAAAAAAAATTTTCTGCATCATGTAAGACAACTAATATGTCCCTTGCAGATTGAGTTTCCTGAAGGTAGAAAGTAAGGGGTGAAGAAATGTTATTTACCTTGAAATGTAACACAACATTGGAGTAGCTGGATAGGACAGTGGATGGAGCATCAAGACTAAAATCAAGAAGACCTGATTTCAGATTTGATCTCAGACACTTATTAGTTGTATGATCCTCTGCAAGTCACTTAATCTCTGATTCAGTTTCTTCATCTATAAAATGGGAATAAAAATAGCACTTCCCTCCAAGAATTGATCTAAGGATCAAATGAAATAATAATTGTAAAGTGCTCAGCACTATACTTGGAACATATTAAGTGATATATAAATGTTAGCAATTATTGCTACTAAGATTATGCCAAAAAGTTAGTACACTTGGGAAATGATTTGTATATTTTATATTTGCTCAGAGAAAATTTTAAAAGTGTGATAATAATTGTCCAGAATTCATTCACCCATTTATTCAGTAGGTATTTCTATGCAAGGGATTATTCAAGGTGCTGAGCAAAACAAAAACAGTATCCACTCCCAAGGAGATTGTATTTTATTGTATGGATACAATACAAACAGATTAAATGAATGTCATATGATTTTAGGAGTCAAAAAAGATAAAAATTTGTATTTTCTGGCATTTTATGTTAACGTCAGTGTACCATATTATACAACACAGTAGACACATAGAATATGCTACAATATAATTCACTACAATGTAATATACAACTCATTACACCATATGATATACTATAACACATAATACAGCCCAACATGATACAACAAACATCCAATTAGCACCCACTGTGTGTATGTTCTTTTCACACAGTAAGTCTGGAAGTGAAAATCAGCATGAGTATTGTGATAATGGGCTGTAAATGGAACAAACAGGGTGTATATAATATATTGTATGATATTGTGTGTACATTTAAGATACTGTCAAATCCTCTTAATCACTACCCTTATGTTAGAATCTTTGTTTGTCTTAACTAGTAAAATGTCACTTCAACAAAAGCTAAAGAATTCTTCAAGATCCACATGCTAAGATAGCAGAAAATAGCAAAGTGTGGGAAATAAGTCATCTCTACAAGGAAAAGTCAGTAGAAACATATGGATTCTCAAATGCAATTGAAATAAGGTTTCTTTACAGACCAGATATTGTGGCTGATAACGGCGCCACAGGCCAGACAGAAGGTTCTTAAGGCCCCAGGCTTCATTTTTACTTCATCTCTGCTGCAGACTTATTTTCAACATTATTTTGGTGATAACACTTGTTATACATCCTCTGCATCCTCAGCTGCTAAATCATCCTGCAATGTACTCCATCCAGGAAATATAAAGGCCAGCCATATTTCATCATTTCTTAAATTTTAGTGATTGTAAAACAACCATCTGTACATGTCTGAAAGCATATTTTTTGTTTTGGTGGATATTTGATAATGTACAGACGATTCAGTCCTTAATCCCCTTCCACACATGTGTCTTCTCCCCCAGAAATGTATGTGGCCTTTTATCTCTTCCTCCAATTTTATTTTCTTTGGATTATCCACAAACATAACTCACCTTAACCTTTCCTAAATATGAAACTTAGTAATAGAATACTTATGTTAGATGGGATAATAAAGTGTAATTCTGATGGGAAGTTAGTGTATTCTATTATTTTATTATAAATAGTTGTTAAGGAGAACCATAGTTTCATAGAGTAATGTTTGAACATTCTGCAGTAACTTGAATAGATGACACTCGTCCTTAGAATTTTCCACTCAAAATAATTCTTGAGGATTCTTTTTGATATAAAGTTCTATTGTATATTGATCAATATCAAAAGAACCATCATTTTCAGTGGTAAAGAAGAAGAAAGAATAGAACCTATGAGTTCATAAATGAGACAATATTTCTAAAGTGCTTAGCACAATGCCTGGCACATGTGGTTGTTCAGTTATGTTCAATTGAGTCCTACTGTTTATGACACAATATGGAGTTTTTTTGGCAAAGATACTGGAACAGTTTGCCACTTCCTTTTCCAGCTCATTTTGCAGATGAGAAAATTGAGGCAAACAAAACTATGTGACTTGCCTAGGTCACATAGCTAGTAAGGCCAGATCTGAACTCAGGAAGAGGAGTTTTCCTGACTCCAGCCCTGATGCTTCATTCACTGCACCCCCTAACTTTCCTCCTGGCATATAATAAGTGCCAAATAAATGTTAGCTATCATTGTTGTTGTCGTCATTGCTTTTTGTTATTGCTATATCCACAAACTTGGCTTGAGTTCACTAACTCATTGCTCATCTTCTTAGCTTAGTTTTTAAGAAATAAATTATCCCCTCAGAGGTTATGATAGGACCAATATGTACCAGGGCTCTATCTCTCTCCACACAAGAAAATATGTTAATCCCTCAGAAGATGATAAAGCCAGGACTTAATTAGACTGATTTAGGGGGAGTTATGGGGGGAAATTCAAGCTACACTTCCCTAATTCAGGTTCCTGGTGGCCTCTTTCTGTGTTTTAATGGCTTCCTAGTCACAGAATGGCATAAGAAGCCCTATGCACATGGTTGGACTTGCATTGGACCTGTTAAGACTTGATAGATGCTCCAAGATCACAGAAATCCTCACAGCCCTGCCCTGATGACCAGACTTCTTTGTAGAAGGAGATGGGGAGGGGGAATGAAGCAATTATATCATTTGGAGTTTTCACATAAAGACTGACTTGTTCCTTTGAACAGACTGAGATAGGTTCTCATGTACACCTGGCCCTAAAGATGAATTACCATTGCAGCTGATTCCCTCAAGTAGGTCTGCAAAAGAAGATATTAAATTCTTAAAGTAAATGGATTTTGATAAATTGGATCTGTCAGTATTGTTGTTCAGTCATGTCTGAATCTGTGATCCCAGTTGGGGTTTTCTTGGTAAAGATACTGAAGTGGTTTGCCATTTCTTTTTCCATTTTATTTTACAATTGAGGGAACAGAAGTATATAGGGATTAAGTGACTTGACCAGAGTCATATAGCTAGTAAGAATCTGAGACTAAATTTGAACTCAGGTCTTCCTGACTCCAGGCCTGAGGCTCTATTCAGTGCATCCAGCTGCCCCATTGGATCTATTACTCACTCCTTTTATTATACCTTATGACAAACCTGCCTTTCGGCAGCCAGATCCTCGCTTTGGGTGAAGTTTCACCAGAGTGGTCTTAGACTTAAGTTATGGATCTACCATGACAGAAGCTGGGAGGAGATTCCCAAACATAATTATTCAAGTGTGAACTAATCAATGGGTACAAATAAACTTTGGTTTGAGCAAAATGGCTTTTGATTTGAGGGCATCCCCCACCATGAAGGGCAATACTAGGTAAATAGAGAACCTGCTTGTGCTTTGGATATACCTCCTTGAAATATCAACTGATAAGAAAGAAATTGATGATCCTCTAATAGAAGTGCTAGAGAAGTTTTATAGTGAAAGAACCCTTCAAGAGATAGGTAGATAAGATTCCATCAACATAGATTCTTGGGTAATTGGTCATGAGTCTGGCCAAGGGGTGTAAGGCCTGAAAAGGAAAAAAAAATCAAATTCTTTCTTCTTGAGAATCAAGATAAATGGAGGAATTATAATAATGCTTCCCATTGTATAAGGTTGTATGTAGAACTTGTCAACACTTAACAGACATATGTTCTTAATATCCATATTGAAGTCTTTATAAAAATAGCAGAGATTGGGGGGTTGATATGGACACTGGGTTGGTAATGTTATCTTGTGCTGGCATTAGATCATATTATTCCCCTTAGCGGAGGTATTTTTATTCCTCTGAACACTACTTGAGGCATCTACTTGGCCTAAATGGCTTTCAACTTATCTCTGACTGGAAAATGGCACTTCCACATTTTGGAGAAAGATGTTTTCCCCTACTAACCAACAACTACAGCATTGTGGTGCAAATGTACAATTTCCTTGAATCCATTTGTATGACAAATCAATCCTACCTTAGGAAGAGAAAAGGATCTCCATTCATTGATTTCTGGGATCTAGTGTCAGGAAAATTTACATGATAAGAATAGATTCTTTTTGAAGATAGTTCTAACTGATCCTTTCCAGTCCTTCCTTATTACTTGCTAAGAGTTTCCTTGGTCTCAAAGTCCTTGATTCCTCCAAGAGTTCCATATATCCTAGAAAAAAAAAGTTGAGTTCTCCCTTCACTGACAGGCTTTCTTCCCCCTAGAATGGTTGTGACAAATTCTTCTCAGAAATGATTTAGTGGACCAAGGGAACTTATTGCTAAGAAGGTGTTTTTTAAGGCCGTGGGGAAGTAAAACTGTTGCTACATAAATATAGTGAATTTGTATTTACTTGAAAAAAAGGAAATACCGTAGCTAATTTGGTAGTAATTTTGACTCCTTTAATGTGGTTGATGGAAAGTCCTTGTTTAGTTCCTCTGACAGAAGGTTTTTAATAGGACAAATATTTCATATCATTCCCTTGATGTGACTTAGGGAGAATAAGATTTTGGTGAATACTGAGTCGGTGGCACTATTGAGAGATCCTTGGTATCCACCTATATCCTGAGACAGATTGCAATAGAAAAGACTTATGACGTCTTAGTCACTTTATTATAAGTTATTTTCAAATGTGATGAAGTATTGCTGACTGTGCTGGAAATACCATTATCTGTGCTTGGTCCAGATTTTCCTGATGCTATTCCCACTTCTCATTATTGCCTTCCATCAGGAAAAGAATCCACTACTTTCACTACTGTCCTTGAAATGTCATCATCACCATCTTTCATTAATTAGGATTCACAATTAGACCTCTTGTAAAATACAATGATTTGGCATCACACACCACAAACATCAGATCATGGAAAGCTAAGATTTCATCTTTCCAAATAGTGAAGACAGACCTAGGATGCATGAAGCTATCATCAAATATTCATTTTCTGGAACAAATTAGCTAATAATTTACTTTTCTGACAGCTAGTAAGGATTCTTAGGAGAAGGAAAAGAAGGACATAATTTTAGACCATTCATGGAGTACTGCCTTTAGTAGACAAAGCTGTAGTGTAATTCAGTGTATATGAATTAATAGGAATTCTCGGGGTTTTGGAGTGCAGGGGAGAATGAAAGTACAGAAATGTAAAGCAGATGGCAGATGTTTTTTTAAGTTTGTTTTTCCTGAGAGAAAAGAAATAACAGAAAGCCAAATCAGCTGATAAACCCAAGGTAACCAAGTTATCAGTGACTAGTTCCAAGTTGGTATTCTTTATGGAGGATCTCCAGATAACTGGCCACTGCAGACATGGATGTAAAAATTGTATCTACAATATATTATTGTGATCACCTTATTTTTGTGGGCATTATCTAAACAAAGACACCGATGGAAGGGGAAGAACTTTTGGACCACTTAGGTGACTAGAACATCTTATTTTGTTCAAACTGTTTCCTTATTCTTTTTTTTTTCATTATTCTGCATTGGCAGAATCATGGGACTGGTTTTAGGAAAAACATTGCAAATTTTGTAACTGCTCACAGCTTGTGAGCCCTCTGTACCTCTCATGAATGCAGAAGCACCAGTACAACTCCTGGAATAGTTTTTATACCTTTTCCCTCCTCTTCTTCTTGGATCATCTGCACTATTTAGCCTGTTGTGCTAACATTTTTTCTCTTTTTACATTTTTTTTTCTGGGCAGAATAGATGGAGTAATCATTTATCATCCTTTCAGCACTCAAAAATTCATTTATTAATACACATAAAGATACAGAAAGTTTGGAAGTTTACATAGTAAAGAGGGCATTACTACAATAGGTAGACAAAATGAAGAATCAATGTAATGGCCTCTGCTTTTCTGGAAAAAAACAAATAAACAAATGTTCTTCCATACCTTGTTCTACAACTAGCTCTTCTGTAACATCTAGCCCTCTGCAAAATTTCCTTGTATATCTTTTGTATATGCTTTTATAAGTATTCATGCTGCCTATCTTGGGGGAATAAAGGTGAGAATGATTTCATTTTTGTTATTATGTCCCCATTGTATAGTTAAGTGTTTTACATATTGTTGTTGTTCGATTATTCAATCTTGTCAGACTATTTGTGACCCCATATGGGGTTTTCTTGGTAAAGTTTCTTGGCTATTTGTCCATTTTCTCTCCCAGATCATTTTACTGATGAGGAAAATGAGACAAATGGGGTAAATGACTTGCCCAGGATCACAGCTAAGTTTTTGAGGTCAATTTTGAATTCAGTTCTTCCTGACTTCAGACCCAGTACATTACCCATTGAATCACCTAGCTGTCTCTATTTTATACACAGTTAGTACTTAAAATAAAATGTTTGTTGTATTATACTTTCAAATATTCATCACTTGTCAAAGGAGACTTGATTAAAAAGAAGCCTATTATGACTTTACATTTTTTTCTATACATAGAGACTGAAATATCCAATAGTTCTTGATATTGTTATTTGACATTTGTCCTCCATCCTTTATATGGATGTTTTTTGTGCATATGGTTCTTCTGCAATTAGTGTAGTAGACCACTGAGCTTGGAGTGAGGAAGACATGGGTTTGAGTCTTGCTTGTAATACTAATTGAATCTCCATGGGCAAGTCATTTAACTCCTTTGAGTTTCAGGCAGCTTTATAAACTATGATTTATAGATTCCTTGTCATCTGTCTTGGTAGAGGCAATTCCTACACTGATAAAAACATGGTTTCTTTATGTATTCACACATAAATTTTTTGGCTTGTACCACTACGTGTATTACTGTCCATTAATAAAGATACTTTTAAAAATATATTTCCTGTACTTTTTATCCTTTGGAACTAGCTTTCAATTTAAACTGTAACATAAAGTAATGGGTGAAGAATATTAGCACATTTCATGTTTTCAAATTGTTTCTGTGAGAAAAATCACCCATGAGGGTGTATCCAAGATGGCAGAGAGGACACAGGCTTCTTTTTGAGTTCTCCTACTACCCTCACATTAATTACAAAATACAGCCTCTGAAATAGTGCTTGACTGATAGGATTCACGAATATTGGGAGTGCAGCAAATTACCAGCAGAAGTTAATTTAGAAGATTTCCAGAAAGGTCTGTTTTGATTGGATCTGATCATGGCGGGAGGGAGGAAAGGGGAGACCAGATGTAGGCAGGGAGGCAGAGCACTGAGGCCAACCCACACTAACGTCTTTGTGGGGTGGAGAATCTATGGGGAAGACTCTACCACAGGCTACTCTGCCCTGGTTGCAAGCCAGTAGATCAGCAGAAAAGTTATAAAACATCTAACACAAACACAAAAGGTAAAGAGTGTACCCCAAAGCATCAGAGTCTCATGGGACCTGGGCCATACCCCCACAGCCAATCCCAGTGCAGCCACTGTCATTTCCTGGTCTATAGAGGAAGCTTGGAACCTCCTTATCCTAAAAGCAGATCCCAAAGTGTTTTTTTTTTAAATAAATAAAAAAGCAGAGTGAGCTTTAACTATAGACAGCTTCTATAGTGAAAGAGAACAGATTTCAAACTCATAGGAGACTAAAAGCAGATTGTCTCCAGATGAAGACCCAAAGGGTGATATAACCTAATACCTACCACAAAATGCTCTCCTAGAAGAAAGTAAAAAGCATCTTAAAAGAGAACTAGAAAAAAAATGGGGAAAGGAAAGGAAAACTCTGCAAGAGGATTTGGAAAATACATATAACTCATTAAAAGATAGATCTGATAAAGTGAAAAAAGAAAACAACTCCATGAAATGTGAAATGGAAAAGATAAAGAAGTCACAGGAAAACAGAATTTGTGAAATGGAAAAGATAAAGAAATCCCAGGAAAACAAAATTTGTGAATTGGAAAAGGTAAAGAATTCCCAGGAAAACAGAATTTGTGAATTGGAAAAAGAAAATAACTCCTTAAAAAAATTGTGAAATGAAAAAAAAAAATCCATAGAACAAAACAACTCATTTAAAAACTCAATTCGACAAATACAAAAAGAAGTTCAAAAAAGTAAATGAAGAAAATAATTCAATAAAAATCAGAACTGAACAAATGGAAATGAACGACTGGAGACATCAAGAATCAGCCAAGCAAAACCAAAAAAAGAAAAAAAATAGAAAAAAAATGTTAAATACCTACTTGGGAAAACAACAGACCTGGAAAATAGATCTAGGAGAGATAATCTAAGGAGTATTGGACTCCCTGAAAATCATGATTAAAAAAAAAGAGCCTAGACACTATTTTTCAGGAAATCATCAGAGAGAACTACCCAGATGTCATAAAATCAGAAAGTAAAATAGCCATTGAAAGAATTCATCAAACACCTCCTGAAAGAGACTCCAAAATTAAAACTCCAAGGAATATTGTGGCTAAATTTCAGAACCATCAGACCAAGGGAAAAATATTACAAGTAGCCAAAAAAATAATTCAAATACCAAGGAGCCACAATAAAGATTACTCACAATCTAGCAGCTTCCACATTAAAGGATTTAAGTGCCTGGAATCTGATATTCTGAAAAGCAAAGGAATTTGGAATGCAGCCAAGAATAAACTATCTAGCTAAACTGAGCATTTTCTTCCAGGGAAGAAGATAGACATTCAGTGTAACAATTGAATTTTATTTATTTATGATGAAAAAACAAGAGCTAAACAAAAAATTTGACCTCCAAATATAGAACTCAAGAGAAGCATAAAAAGTAAAAAGAACTCTTGAGAACTGTATTTCTGTTACAGGCATACATAGAAAGTGCATGCATAATTTGATTTTACTGTTATAATATAAAAAAGAAACTAAAGATGGAAAAGGGATTGTATCAGAACAAAAGAAAAGTGGAGCTAAAAAGAGGGAAATTACATCTCACAAAGAGGCAAAGAAAATCTATTGTATCTGAGGGAAATAAAGAAGGGGGAATAAACATTATGTGGATCTTATGCTCATCAGATTTGGCTCAAAGAGAAAATATTAGACATACTTGGTTTACAGAGAAACTTCTCTCACCTCATTGAAAAGTGAGAGGGGAAAAGCAAAAAGGAAAGGGGTAGGCTAAATAGAAAGGAATACAGAAATAGTAGGGGAGGTATAAGAAAAGGGGAGGGACTCTAAGGGGGAAGGATTCCCAAGGGGGAGGGCTGCTTGAGGCAAGTAGTACCCCTAAGTTAAATACTGAGGAAAAGGGTAAGGGGGAAAGGAAAAAGAAAACATAATCTGGGGATAATAAGATGTCAGGAAATACAGAATTAGTAGTTTTAACCATAAATGTGAATGGGGTAAACTCTCCCATAAAGCAGAGATGAATAGTAGACTGGATAAAAAGCCAGAATCCTACAATAAGTTGTTTACAGGAAACACATTTAAAGCAGGGTGATACATACAGAATAAAGATAAAAGTCTTCAGGTGAAGTTAAAAAAAAAGCAAGGATAACCATCCTGGTTTCAGATCAAGCAAAAGCAAAAATTGATCTAAGTAAAAGAGATAAGGAAGGAAACTATATCTTGCTAAAGGGTATCAGAGACAATGAAGCAATATCAATATTAAACATATCTGCACCAAGTGGTATAGCATCTAAATTCCTAAAGGAGAAGTTAAGAGAGCTGAAAGAAGAAATAGCAAAACTATACTAGTGGGCCCTTGTACTCTCAGAATAAGATAAATAAAACCACAAAACAAATAAAAAAGAAGTTGAAGAGGTAAATAGAATACTAGAAAATTTAGGTGTGATAGATCTTTGGAGAAAACTGAATAGAGACAGAAAGGAGTACACTTTCTTCTCGGCAGTTCATGGAATGTAGAAACAATTAATTATAGATTATTATGTATTATATAATATGTTTATTATTATATAATAGTGTATTAATATAATAATTATATTACGTATTATATTAATATATTCTATTATTATTTAATTAATTATTAATTAAGATCTAAGCAATTGGAAGAATATTAAGTGCTCTTGGATAGGTAGAGCAAATATAGTAAAGATGGAAATACTACCTAAACTACCAAAACTAATCTATTTATTTAGTGCTATACCAATCAAACTCCCAAGAAGCTATCTTAATGACCTAGAAAAAATAACAACAAAATTCATCTGGAAGAAAAAAAAGTTGAGAATTTTAAGGGCACTAATGAAAAAAAAAATCAAATGAAGGTGGCCTAGCTGTACCAGATCTAAAACCATATTATAAAGCATCAGTCAACAAAACCATTTGGTACTGGCTAAGAAATAGACTAGTTGATCAATGGAATAGGTTAGGTTCAAAGGACAAAATAGTCAATAACTTTAATAATCTAGTGTTTGACAAAGACCCAAAGACCTTAGCTTTTGGGATAAGAATTCATTGTTTGACAAAAACTGCTGGGAAAATTGGAAACTAGTAGGGTAGAAATTAGGCATTGACTCACACTTAACACCATATACCAAGATAAGGTCAAAATGGATTCATGATCTAGACATAAAGAATGAGATTTTAAACAAATTAGAAGAACATAGGACAGGTCTACGAAGGAATTTGGGACCAAAGAAGCACTAGAGATCATTATTGATCACAAAATAGAAAATTTATATCATATTAAGTTAAAAAATTTTTGTACAAACAAAACAAATGCAGACAAGATTAAAAGGGAAGCAATAAACTGGGAAAACATTTTGACATTCAAAGGTTCTGTTAAAGGCCTGATTTCCAAAATATATAGAGAATTAACTCAAATTTATAAGGAATCAAGCTGTTCTCCAATTGATAAATGGTCAAAGGATACAAACAATTTTCAGATGAAGAAATTGAAACTATTTCTAAGTCATATGAAAAGGTGTTCCAAATCACTATTGATCAGAGAAATGCAAATTAAGACAACTCTGAGATGCTACTACACACCTGTCAGATTGGCTAAGATGACAGGAAAAGATAATGACTAATGTTAAAAAGGATGTGGGAAAACTGGGATACTGATACATTGTTGATGGAATTGTAAACAAATCCAACCATTCTGGAGAGCAATTGTAATGGGCTGAGGCTTGAGTTGATGCACTGAGGTCCCAAGCATGTGAGGCTAAATAGTAATTGGACTATATTAATATATATACTTGGATAAAGAATGGCCCCCACCTACTCTCTGTGCAAGTCCTGATGTGTTGTATAGGAAATGACGATTTTGGTGGTTGGAGGCAGAGGGGCAGGCAGAGAGACTGGGGGAGATTGCTGGCTGGGTTCTGTTCTGGTGGCTGCTGGTCTCATGGCTTCTGGTCTGGCTAGCTTCTTGACTCAGCTGCACACATTGCTATTGCCAATTCCCTTCTACCTCCGATCTTTCTTCTTCTCTACTGAGAATAAAAGATTGGCGATTTTCCCCTAACCTGAATTCCTGACTCCAGCTGATTTTAAAATACGCGGTCATCTCAAGCAATTTGGAACTATACTCAAAAAGTTATCAAATTGTGCATACCCTTGGATCTAGCAGTGTTACTACTGGGCTTATATCCCAAAGAAATACTAAAGAAGGGAAAGGGACCTGTATGTACAAAAATGTTTGTGGCAGCCCTCTTTGTAGTGTCTAGAAACTGGAAATTGAATGGATGCCCATCAATTGGAGAATGGTTGAGTAAATTGTGGTATATGAATGTTCTGGAATATTATTGTTCTTTAAGAAATGATCAGCAGGATGATTTCAGAGAGGCCTGGAGAGACATGAATTGATGCTGAGTGAAATGAGCAGGACCAGGAGATCTTTATACATGGCAACACCAAGATGACACAGTGAACAACTCTGATGGACATGGCTCTCTTCAACAATGAGATGATTCAAACCAGTTCCAATTGTTCAGTAATAAAGAGAATCAGCTACACTCTGAGAAAGAACTATGGGAAATGAGTGTAAACTACAACATAGCATTTCCACTCTTTCTATTATTGTTTGCTTGCATTTTTGTTTTCCTTCTCAGGTTCTTTCTTTCTAGGTCCTTTTTGTGTGTGTGTGTGCAGCAAGATAACTATATAAATATGTATACATATATTGAATTTAACATATACTTTAACATATTTAACATGTATTGGACTACTTGCCATCCAGTAGAGGGGATGGGGGGAAGAAGGGGCAAAGTTGTAATAGAAGGTTTTGCAAAGGTCAATGTTGAAAAGTTACCCATGCATATGTTTTTTAAATAAAAAGCTATAATAATAAAAGAAAAAAAGAAAAATCACCTGTTAAAAAAGATAGTATACTTCATAAATCTGCATTAGGGAAAACAGAGATTTTTTTGTTTGACTACACAAACATGTGGTTTAAAATTCTGTGTGAATGTCTTTTTTGAATTGTCAATTATGTATGAAAAACCATTAGTTTAGAAGTGTCAAGAAAACAATGAATGGTAAAGATATCAGCTTTGCTTGCTTATCATTAGTGTAGCCACCACAGATAATTTATTATTTATGAATAAAAAAATGAAAAAATAAATTTTAATGACAAATATAAATATCAGCCAGTGACTCAATATTGACTCAGCTTGACACATTGTAGTAATCTGCACAATATTACCGTAAGTTTGGAAAATACCTTAGGGTAGGGTGGAGATCAGTCATGTACTGCTGGGTTGTGATACAGCTTGAAACAAAAAGTAATCAATGAATCCTTGTCTGGAATAACAGCTGGAGTTTTTTTTTTTTTTTTCTTCTTTAATTATACATTAATAGCTTGTTTTTCTATCTTCATATGTATGTGCTCATCCTATGCTACAGTTAGCTTCTATATCTCTCTACCTCTCTCTTTTAATATAATTTACATATAGTTAATTAGATGTTCTAAAGGAAAATAACATATAGAATAATATATATAAAACATATGGAAAATAACATATAGAATCTAATTAACTAGATATTCTATGTTATTTTCATACTCTTTTGTACTTGTTTAAACATTCACATGAACCTTCTTATCCTGTACATATACAAGTTATTATTTTATACTAGAACAATTTAATGTATCTACCTGATTGTTCTCCCCTGCCTTCCCCCAGAAGTAAATGAGCCCATCTTTCTTATTGAGTCAGTAATCTTTTGCAAGTAATCTTTATTTGAACTCAGGTCTTCTGACTCCATGTCCAGGACTCTTGTTTTCCACACCTGACTAGTAAATGGGGGATGGAACTGAGTCCTAATCTTTGGTTTAAATTGTTGCTGTATCCTTTATGAGTTGGGTGGATCAATCTGTATACCCCAAGCACCCTGGGCCCTGTAGCTCTACAAGTACCAGAAGTAGAGTAGATCAGAAACCAGAGTTTAATAATATGTTCTTTACAAGAGAGACACATGCTATTGACAACTGCAATTCTGCTCACTTAAATTCAATATACACAATTCAAGATATCAGTCATGATGCTATTGGTCCTCTTCAAAAAACAAACAATGACAATTTTAGGTGTATATATAAATATGTCAATATCTATTACATATAACCTAAATATATGTGCTTGTGTGTGTATGTGTGATTATATACATATTATATTTATATATTTACATAGACATACACACCTTATGTCTATTTAAATTCCTTTTAACTATTCTTCTTATCATAAAGTTTGATCATCCTATACAACCAACTTAAATTTGCTGAAACTCTTATGATTACTTTTTCATGTTTACCTTTTTATGCTTCTCTTGAGTTGTGTTTGAATATCAGATTTTCTATTCAGCTCTGTCCTTTTTAATCAATAATGTTTAAAAAGCCTCTATTTTATTAAATATCCATTCTTCCCCCCAAAAAAGGATTATACATAGTTTTACTGGGGAGGGTATTCTTATTTATAATCCTAAATAGTTTGCTTTCTAGAATATCACATTGCAATCTTGTCATTCCTTTAATGTTGCAATCACTTTATCTTATGGGATTGCAATTGTGGTTCCATAATATTTGAATTCTGATTGGTAACTTCAAGTAATTTTTTAACCTGGAAATTTGGAATTTAGCTATAATATTCTTGAAAATTATGTTTCTGAGAGTTTTTATTTATGATTCTTTAGAAGGTGATTGGTAGATTCTTTCAATTTTAATTTTACCCTTTATCTAAGATATAGGGCAATTTTCTTTATAATTTCTTGAAATATGATCAGCTGCATATGAAGGTAATGGAATATTATTGTTCTATAAGAAATGATGAGCAGGCTGATTTATAAAAAGCCTGGAAAGACTTACATGAAGTGATGCTAAGGGAAGTGAGTAGAACCAAGAGAACATTGTATACAGTAACATTAAAATTATGTGATGATCAACTGTGATGGATTTGACTCTTTTCAACGGTGAGGTGATTGGAGGCAATTTCAATAGACTTGTGATGGGAACAGACATCCACATCCAGAGAGAGAACTATGAAGACTGAATTTGGAGCAAAGCATAATATTTTCACCTTATTTTTGTTGTTGTTTGTTTGCTTGCTTTTTTACATGTTTTTTCCCCTTTCATTTTTAATTAATTTTTCTTGTGCAAATTGATAAATATAAAAATATGTTTAGAAGAATTGCATATGTTTACCCTATATTGGATTCCTTGCTGCCTATGGAAGGAGGTATGGGGGAGGGAGGGAGAAAAAGTTGGAACACAAGATTTTGCAAAGGTGAATACTGAAAACTATCTTTGCATATATTTGATAAAATAAAAATTGTTAAAATGGAAAAAAGAAATAGGGCATCTAAGCTCTCTCCTTGATCATGATTTTTCAGATAATCCAATAATCCTTAATTTATCTTTTCCTTAAATATAACAGCAATATTGTGTGGTGATCAACTGATAAACTTATATTTTCTCAGCAATACTGTGATCTAAGACAATTCCAATAGACTTGTGATGGAAGATGCCATCCACAGCCAGAAAAAGAACTATGGATATTGAATAAAGAACACTTTTCACTTTTTTCTCTATTTCTCATGTTTTATTTTTCTTTTGTTCTGATTTGTCTTTTAAAATATGACTAATATGGAAATATATTTAACATGATTATACATGTATAATCTATATCAGATTGCTTGCTGTCCCCTGGTAAAGTAAAGGAAGGAGGAAAAGAAAATTTGGAACTCAAAATCTAACAAAAAAAGAATGTTGAAAATGATCTTTAAATATAATTGGAAAAAATATTATTAAGTGGTTTAAAAATTATCTTTCCTTAAACTATTTTCCAGGTCAGTTGTTTTTCCAATGAGATTTTTTCACATTATCTTTTCTTTTTCATTCTTTTAACTTTGTTTTATTTTTTCTTGATGTCTCATGTAGTCATTAGCTTCCAGTTGCCCAATTCTAATTTTGGAGGAATATTCTCTTCATTGAGCTTTTGTACTCCCCCCCCCCCCCGCAATTTGGTTTAGTCTGATTTTTTAAGGAATTCTTTTCTTCAATGAATTTTTGTGCCTCTTTTCAAAGTATTAATTCTTTTGATAAATGTCTTACATCACAGTTCATTTCTAACTTTGCCCTCTACCTCTCAATTTTTTGTTGAACTCTTCCAGAAATTCTTGTTGATTTGTGTTGAATTAGCATTTTTCTTTGAGGCTTTGGTTGTAGTGATTTTCACATTTCTGAATTAATATCTGGGTCTTTCTGCCACATTATTACCTTTTATGGTCAAGTTCTTTTGTGTTGTTGATTCATTTTCCAACTCTATTTCTTGGTTTTAAACTTTTAGTTAAAATTAGACTTTATATTAAAATCTGGATTGGGTGAGGGGAGGCACTGTATCAAGCTTCAGCAGACATTTTTGTGCTGCTCTTTTCAGAAGTATTTTTTGGGGATTTGTCAGGTTTTTGTACTTCCAAGATGGTATGATTCTAGGAAAAGTATAATCATGGATGTTCTACTCTAAGTTCTGGATCCATAGTGCTTAGGGATTTTACAATAACAAAAGTATTTTGTAACTCTTAAAATGCAGAAGGAAAAACAAATTTTTATGTGCTAGACATAAAAATGTAGAGATGTAAAAGCCAGATTTCTCATGTTAGACTCAATTATCATCAATTGTACTTAAATATCTAACTATGCAAAAATCATCTTTAAATGAAGAAGTTTGGCTTGTAAAGGAAACACACCAGAATAAATGACTATATAGAAACAATCTAAAATGACAGAGAGAAAAAATTGCCTGTTTTTTTTTCCTAAAACTGAAGTATCTAGTATCAACAGTATATGGTGAAGAATCTTTCCCATGGGTACTCAGATATGCAAAGGACTCAATATTTAGCCCAGATGATGTCAACATGCATGTATTACAAAAGTTTATTGCATTCTTCATCCAACTTTATTCTTCCCAGACAAGCCATTTTCCAGAGGATAGGCCATATCTTCTAGGTATGGCCTAGGAAGTGGTGGTGGTTCTCAACATTTGTTTTTGTAAGATTTTGAGTTCCAAAATTTTCTCCCTCTTTGTCTTCTGTCTTCCCTCTCCAAGACAACAAGTAATTTGATAAAGACAGTAAATGTACAATCATGTTAAGTTTATTTCTATAAGGGGATTCTCTAATATTATTTATCATTACTCTCTATAACTATTCTTCTTGCCATAATTATAAATTGAAACAAATTCATTATCCAGACTTAATTAATTACTAGAAATGATCATTTACTAAGGTGATATTTATAATTTTATTAAAATACATATTTATTAAGGTAAATATTATCACAAAAATTTTTCTAAGTGTGTAATACACTCTTCAGTACATATAGATTCCAAATCAAAATAAACTCAAATTTAGAGAGCATATGGGAAACATTTTAACTCACATTTCCTGTAAGCCATTTTGCTGAAGACCTCAAGATGTTTTTCTTAGGCATAACGTGGTTTTTCTTTTGGGGTAGCTATATGGTGCAAAGGATAGAGCATTGGGCTTGGAACCAAGAAGACATCTTCATAATTTCAAATTTGGTCTCAGTCATTTACTAGCTATGTGGCCCTTGGCAAATCACTTAAAACTGTTTTTCTTTGTTTCTCCATTTGTAAAATGAGCTGTACAAAAAAATCACAATTTATTCTAGTACCTTTGCCAAGAAAACCACAAATGGGGTCATAAAGAGTTGGACATGATTGACCAACAACAAAGTTTTCTGTTAGGCTATTTTTGGGTGTTGAATCTACATATATTCAGTCCTTGCCTTATGATTAAAGTACTTTTTCAGCTATTCCTGAGTTGCTGTTAGAATTCTTATAGAAAGATGATGATCCAAACTTTTTTGATAACTTTCAAGTTAATGAGATCTTCCTCTGGCAAAGAAGAGAGGCAATTAAAAAATTAATATTGAGACTTGTGGTTGTCTTCCTTCCTCTTCTCAACTGATTCCTTCAAAGGAGTACAGCTAGAATGTTCTCCCTCAATTGTCAAACACTTGAAACTCAAAGAAATGAACCAATGAAAGTATGTAACATTTCATCCTTTATCTCTTTCTGGTTTTGGCCAGATGAGGACCTTGGGAACTTGGGACAGCTGAATGATTTGGGGCTTTTTCATTGGTTCTCTAGCAATATTTCTAAGAAAGCAGCAAACAGCTGTGTTTGTATCAATAATAGAAGAAAAACTAGATGACATATAAAAAGATGGATTAAACATTGTACAAGCATCCCAAAAGAAAAGTTCCACAATACTTATGAGGAATTTTGTTCAGTACCACACAAAGAGGAGGATAGGACTTCCAGCAACAAAGAGCAGTATCTTATCCCTTTGCTATTTTTTAAGCTTGAGCCCACTCTCCCACAAATTTTTTGTGTATTGGTGAAATAGTATGCCATAAACATTGGGTGATATTTTGTGCTAACTATACTAACATAGTAAATGTTTCTCTCTAAAAGCTACTTTGCCTAAATAATGAATATTAATTGATAATCATGTGGAGAATACAATGCTGGAGACTCATAAGCTATAATAATATAAACCTCACACATTCATCCTTAGTGTCTCCAGGACACTAAGACAAGATATATAGCAGTCACACTCTGGGCTTCTATATGTCAGGGCAAATTGGAGTTTGGAATAGTAACCCAAGATTATGTGGCACATGAATTTATTTAAAATTATATATGCCTAGTATGCTCAATAAAAATGATCTTTCTATAAAGATCAGTGCCACAGTAAGTCCTTCAATTCACCATCATTTAAAAATATCCTCAGGCACTTGTGGTCCAGTACTGTTTGAACTGAACTTGAAGGGTTTTTAAAATTTTGTTTGTTTGTTTGTTTGTTTGCTAGCCCAATTTGCTACATATGAAACCTATTGGCCATTTGGGGGACTGACAACTTTCCTACTGCTCCTTTCAAAGCAATTCCCAAGAAAACTAGGGTAGATTATCTATGCGCCATATGTGCTGTTAAAATAGAGTTGTCGATGTACTAATCAAGTGGTTTCCATGAGAAACATGAGGCTTTAAAAATATGAAAAATTCTCCTAATTGTGGTAGGAGCTCTAAATAGTAAAACTACACTTCAAACTGTCTTTTCTTTTTAGAAATGTATACCATGTGGCATATCAAATGTCTTGTTGTAGAAACACAGGTGCTGTAAAATCCATTACATAAGTTGGCTTGGAATTTGGAGGAAAAATGCAAGTTCTTTCACTTTTCTTGAGAAACCTTAAAAATCATTGCAGGGTTTAGAAGAAAGATGCTTTGTGTTCTGTCAAGGCTGTGTAAGTGTGGGAGTAGTGACATGCACTTTCTGTGCCCTTTTGCCATGGCAGATTGCAGGGAAGAGATGAGAAGCACATACTGCCCTCCCTGTACAAAATGGAATTAACTAAGGGGCATCCTTATTTTAGGCACAGCTTCCAGGATAATTGAATCTGTTTCTTTTTTTTTTCCCATTCCAGGAAGATGACTGATATGGAGAAATTAACATGGCATTCTGTTTCTTTTTAGTGCACCTGGCATCCAAAGCCAGCTGGTTGAGCTTTGGGAGTGGTTATTTTACAAGAGAGAAAATTTTCATAGTTTATTCAATTTCTCAAAGGTGATTACATGCTATGGGTTCCACGGGATCTGTAAGAAGTCTACCAGTAATCTAGGAGTAGTTTATTGAGATTCTAGCTATATATTGTTAAAGTACTTATTCCTTACTATATTTTTCTGTTTGCTTTTATGTCTATTTATCCTTTTTCTATTTGTGTGTGTGTGTATATAAATATATGTATGTGTATATAGATACATAGTGATCCAACAGTCTTAGTGTTGATGATCATTGGTATCATGAAATGATAACATTGATATCAGTAATAATGATAATATTAGAAACAAGTAGGTGGTTCAGTGGATAGAGGACTAGAGTGGGCTTAGTTAGAAGACCTAAGTTCAAATATCATCTCAAACCCTTACTAACTGTGTAACTCTGGGCAAGTTATATTATCTTAATTTACCTCAGGTCCGTTCATTGTGAAATGAGTTTAATGATAGCATCTACCTTCCAGGCTTGTTACAAGAATCAAATGAAAAGATATAAGGGGTGTAGTGGATAGAGCACCTGTCCTAAAATTAGGAGGACCTGAGTTCGAATGTGATATTAGACATTGGGCAAGTGACTTAATCCTAATTAACTTAACCCTAATTGCCTTGCATATGTGTGTGTGTGTGTGTGTGTGTGTGTGTATGTATGTATGTGTAAGCAGAATGCCTGTCATTTAGTAGGAACTTAAATCCTTATTTACTTTCTATGCCACTTTTATTTCCCAAAATATGCCCATGAAAGAAATATCCTATGTAACAAAAATTTTGAAAAGGGAAAAATACTTATTTAGTAAAAGTAATCTATAAAATAGTCAAATTTGATATTACATGCTGTGTTCCATGACTCATTATTAGAAATATTTTTAAGAGCATGATTTCTTCTGCACATAAATGTTCCTGGAAAGAATATTGCTCATTGAGGATACACATGCAAAATAATAGCATGTGTGTATGTATATCTATTGTTATAGTATTATAATTACATATAATGTATAATATCTAATATTATATATTACCTTATTGATACAACAAAAATAGCTCACATTTATGTAGTGATTTAAGGCATACAAAATACATACATTATCTCATTTGATGCTTGAAATGCTGAGGTGGATTCTGTTATTATCCCTATTTTTCAGATTAATATGGCTAATAGTGATCATGAAATTTACATATAATACCTCAAACCAGACATTGATGCTATTTTATGCTTTTTAATTTTTTATTTAAAAATAATAATCTATGTAAGGGATGAAAAGAATTAGTAAAGTTATAGATTTGAAGGAATAGATAGAAGTTTTGAAATAAAAAGGGGAGACTCTTTCAGGGGCAAAAGAAGCATCATATATCTTTACAAAATATGAAGCTTGAAGAACTTTGCTCAACTCTATATAAAAAGGACAGCCTGTCCACCTTCACCCCATTCTTCTACCCCTTCAGCATGCCCCCTACAAACTATTATCTTTTTTTTCTGAGCCACTGACTTACATGAAACTCCAACAGGAACCTTATGAATATATCTTTTATCATTATAAGTAAGGTTAGGAACTCTCACTGAAGCAACTCTTCTCTGAACTAAGAATATAAAGCAGGAGAGGTTAGAAGTCTCTTTTCTCTTTCTTGTAGGTGATAAACCTTATTACTGAGGCACTCAGATAGTCAAAGAGAAAAGGTTTCTTTATCTTGAAGAGTTAAGATTTACAAATAATCCAAGCATGAATATAAGGCAATCGATGTAATCAGGTAGTAAATGGTGTGATAGTTGTAGGTCTTCAGAAATTCAGAGAGGGAAGAGACCAGTATAAATGGAATAAGTGAGTAAGGGAAATTAAAACAATTTAATTTGACAAATACTTTTAAAGCATTTATTATGTTATTGATTTATGAATGAATGAAGTTAGTATTTAAGGTATTATATAAAAATGAAAAAGGATAGCTTCCTTGCAATGTTGTCAAGGTATTTATAACCTAATAGGGGTGGGATAAGTTATATTCACATATAAGTATGATAAAACATAGATTATGACAGGGGCAAAGGAGAACTCTAGATAAACTGCTCTAAGAAAAAAGTAGTAGGAACTGAAAAAGATTCTTTGCTGCAAGTTTCTTTGATAAGGGTTTCATTTCCAAGATATATAAGGAAATGATTCAAGTTTATAAGAATAAAAACTATTATTCAGCTGATAAATGGTCAAAGTATATGAACAAGCAGTTTAATAACTAAATAAAAATACTCTAAATAACTAAGAATCAGATTATCTGTTTTTTAATTGAGCAATGTGAATATAATAAAAACAATGAATTATTACCATGGAAATCCATCTACTAAGGATTTATTTTATAGAAATGTAGAAAATAATGACTATGTATCTGGAGATATCTGGGTAGAAATATTGGGGGTGGGGGAAACAGGAAGAAAGGGTAGGTAGCACCAGATATACAAATATGTTACATACTGTAAAATAGAAATCGCAAAAAAAAAAAAAAATAGTACTGGTTAAAAAAAAGTTAAGAAGAAATTAGGTAAGTCTCAGGAGAAAATATAATAGTATAACAGTGTCAATTATGGAGGGAAAATACATTCCCTTTTCTTTTTTTTTTTTTTCTGCTGAGGGAATTGGGGTTAAGTGATTTGACCAGAGTCACACAGCTAGGAAATGTTAAGTGTATGAGGCCAAATTTGAACTCAGGTCCTTGTGACTTCAGGGCTGGAGCTCTATCCACTGCATCACCTAGATGCCTCTATATCGCTTAGCTGCCCCAATAAGAATGCAAAATGATTGAGACCAAAATGTTATACCAATAAGCTACAGTAAGCTCTAAGTCAATATATGATGTAAACTTAGAAAGGCTATATCACAAACAAATCAGAGAGAAGAAGAGAACTTTTATAACTAAGACTAGAGGGAAAATACTTACCTAAACCTGGAATACCAATATAAAATTCAGGTTGTCCTAAAAGTCTTAATGCAACTATTAAGACAAAATTGCATCAAAATTTTTGGGACATATACAGAAAATAAAACAGACTAATTTGATTACATAATTTTGAAAATCTTTTGCACACACTAACTCAATGCAATTAGTATCAAAATAAAAACAAATAACTAGGAAAAATCTTGTTAACAAATTTTTCTTATAAAGTTTTTTATCCACTATATACAAGAAGTTGGTGCAAATATATGAGAATATGAACTATTTTCCAGGGGATGTGTGGTCACAAGATATGAATAGGGAATTCTCAGAAAAAATGCTATCTATTAGGAACTATGTGAGAATTTGTGCCAAATCATTGATAAGAGAAATTTAAATTTTAAAAACACTTTTGAAAATCTATCTCATATCCATTAGCCTGATAAAGATGATCAAACTTCAAAATATCAATTTTTGATGGGTCTATAGGAGAAGAGACCCATTAATTCTATTGGTGGTGCTCTGACCTTTCTTCAATCATTCTGGATTTCACTCCCTACATCATTAATCTATGTCTATTGTTCAGCTTACTGGTAGCATTAATAGATATATACCTAACAGAGGTCAAAGAGAAAAGGAATGGACTCACACACAAAAACATTTGTAGTACAATGATTTGTTGTTGTAGCAAAGCATTGGAGCATATGGGTGCTCATCATTTGGGGAATGAGTGAACAGATTGTTGTCTATGAATGTAATGGAATTCTATGTGCTAGATAAATGTTTATTGACTGACTGGAATATTATTTAGTCAGAGGAAAATGATGAATTCAGAGAAACTTGTGAAGTCTTGTATAAAGTGTTGAAGAGTAAAAAGAGCAGACCTAGGAGGGTCTTTGTGCACATTGTGCACACATTACAACAGTAATGTAAAGGGAAACAACTTTCAAGACCAAGACCAACATGCAGTCATCCCTTTAGACTTCAAAAGTTTGATAATGAAACATATTTTCTACTCCTTGGCAGAGCAGTGCTAGACTAGAGGTGCTGAATATGGTCAAATATTTTTCATGACTTATTTGTTAAAAAGGAGAGTTTCTGTTAGAGCAAGGGTGTGAATTAATAGCTATTCAGACTTTTTTTAAATATGAAAGAAAGGAATAATAATTGATAAGAAAAAGAGCATATAAGAAAGAATGGTACATAAATAAGATAATTTGTTACTATTATGGTAAATTTAATATGCACTTCCTTTTAAAAGAAACCATATTAATAAAAGTTCAGTTTCCTTTATCTTCTCTTTTTTGTTCTTTATCCTATTAATTGAAGTGTTTATTTTTATTAAGATTAAGTTCATAAGAAAAAAAAGTTTATATTTTAAAAAAGACTGGTGTTTGGGAGACTTAATGTACTTTACAAGGTGTTAAGTAATTTGTACTCTGGAAGACATCTGAAGTATTCTTACTTCCTTTGACTCATTATAGATATCATAGGATGAATCATTTAAAATATAAAGTGTATGTAAATCACTTCCAGTGTGAAATACATTTGTCGTTTATTTTTATGACAATTATTTTTCTAATAATGTTTATTATATAAAGGATTATATAGATTCATAAATACAGAAGAAAGTTATATAATAATTTACTTTTTTTCTTAAAAACTGGTTAAAAATGATCAACTTAATTTGCCTTTCTCTACAGAATCAATTAATTACCAAATATTACTATTTTAGTTGACCTCAAAAGCATATAATCTTATACTCACTTGAACCACCTCAATAAAAAAATCTCTCTATAACATAACTAATGAATGGTCATTCATTTTAGAATGAACAGATAAATATTTCTAGTATGAAGAAAACTCTTTTCCAAAGCAGGCTACTTGACTTTGGAATGGCTCAATTTCTTAAGTATTTTTTCCTGAATAAAATTTATATATTGTTCCTACTTCTAACTTCTGTGGTTGTATAGATCTATTATCTTGTCTATGTAATGAAAAATTAAATAATTTATGTGATAAGGAATCAGATAGTTGAAGTTGTATTTCCATTATAAATTCTTTTCTCCACTATTACCCTTATTTGGTTAAAATATTTTTTGCTCTCCCCCCACTTTTTCCCAGTTACATGTAAAACATTTTTATATTTGTTTTTAAAACTTTGAGTTCTAGATTCTATCTCTTCCTTCTCCTCTTCCTCTCCCCCATTAAGAAAGCACATGTGAAGTTGTGCAAAATATTTCTATAAAGTCATGTTTTGAAAGAAAACATAGATTTCCCCCCCCAAAAAAAAGAAACCCTCAAGAAAAAAAAATATATATATATATACACACACACATATATCCTCTTCCTTTTTAAAAAAAATCTATTTTGGGATACATGCCTAATAGTGGTATGGTTAGGTGAAATGGCATGCATGATTTTATAGCTCTTTGGGCATAGTTCATATCTTTTGATCACTTATCAATTAGGGAATGGCTCTTTTTAAAAAAAATTGATTCAATTCTCTATACATTTGAGAAATGAGGACTTCATCAGAGATACTTGCTTCAAAATTCTTCTTATAATTGCTATTGTTAACTGTATTTTCTCCTCTTTATTCTATTTTCTTTCTCCCTTTCACCATGTCCTTCCTCAAAAGTGTTTTGCTTATGATGACTTCCTCATCCAATATGTGCTCTCTACTATTGCCCTCCACCCTTCTCGTATCTTCTTCCCTTCCTATTTTCCTGCAGGGTAAAGTAGATTTCTGTACTCATAATTGAATGTACATGTTATTTTTTCTTTGAATCAATTCTGATGAGTTTCTACCTTCCATCTTCTCCCCTTTTTTCCTTCATCTGTAAAAGCTTCCTCTTGCCTTTCTTGTGGCAAATAATTTATGTCATTTTACTTCTCCCTTTTCCTTTCTCCCAACACATTCTTCTCTCACTCCTTAAATTTTATTTTTAGGTATTATTGCTTTATATTCAATTCATACCTGTGTCTTCTGCCTATATATACACACCTTCTAATTGCCCTAATAATGAGAAAGATTTGTGAGTTAAAAGTATCACCCTCCCATGTAGGAATGTAAACAGATTAAACAATATTAATTAACTTCCTTATAATTTCCATTTCCTGATTACCCCCTTATGCTTATCCTGAGTCCTGTATTTGAAAGTAAAATTTTCTATTCAGCTCTGATCTTTTCATCATAAATGCTTGAAAGTCATCTATTTCATTGAATTTTCACTATTTCTCTTGAGGTATTATATTCAGTTTTGCTGGGTATGTGTTTCTTGGTTATAGTCCTAACTCCACTGTTTTTCAGAATAATATATTCCAAGTCCTCCAATCCTTTAATTTAAAAGCTACTAAACCTTGTGTGATTCTGACTGTGGCTTCACTATACTTGAATTATTTGTTTCTGAATACTTGTAGTATTTTGTCCATGACCTGGGAGTTCTGGAATTTAACTATAATATCCCAGGGAATTTTTATCTTAGAATTTCTCTTTAAGGAATTGATTATTGAATTCTTTCACTTTCTAATTTACTCTCTGATTTTAAAATATCAGGAGAGTTTTCCTTTAAAATTTCTTGAAATATGACATCTAGACTCTTTTTTATCATGGATTTCATGTAGATCAATAATTTTAAATCATCTCTTCTAGAACTATTTTCCCTGTCAGTTGTTTTTCCAATGAGATATTTCACATTGTTTTCTATTTTTTTATTCTTTTGATTTTGTTTGATTGTTTCTTGATTTCTCATAAAGTCATTAGTTTCCATTTGCTCAATTCTAATTTTTAAGGAATTGTTTTCCTCAATTAGCTTTTGTACCTCCTTTTCCATTTGACCAATTTTGCTTTATAAGGCATTTTTCCCTCATTAGCTTTTTTCTATTTCCTTTTGCAACACTCTCATTTCTCTTTCCCACTTTTCCTCTACCTCTCTTACTTAATTTTAAAATCTCTTTTAAGCTCTCCCATGACCTAACACCAATTCTTATTTTTCTTGAAAGCTGTGAACGTATGAGCTTTGACTTTGTTATTTTCTTTTGAGTGTGTATTTTGATCTTCCTTGTCATCACACTAACTTTCTATGGTCTGTTGTTACTATTACTTGGATTTTAACTCTTTGTAAAAGTAGGACTCTGTTTCCAGGGTGGAGATTTTGTACCGATTTTAGAGATCCTTCTAGTGACTTGTACTGTAAGCTGGCACTGCCACTGGAATCTAAATATGGGCAAAGTAATAGAGCTGTGCCTTATTATTAGCAAAGAGAGCCATACAATCTCCTTCTGACCAGCTGTTTGGCCCCCTTATCTGTGGGCTGGAACCTCCAAAAGCTGCTATTGCTCTTGTTGTTATGGCTGCTGCTGTCACCATCGCTCTTGATTCTGTGGTTCCCAAAGCCTGATTCTCTCCTACTGGGGCTCCTCTTACCACCCAGTGTGACAAACTTTTCCTGATGATCTTCCAAGTTGCCCTCAGTGTCTGTGGGATGAAAGCTCTGGAAACCACAACTGCTGCCATTGATTCAGAGGCCTGAATGCCTGATCTTGATTTGGTGAGGCTGGGTCTGTGCTAGTAGGACTGTATTTCAGTACTATCCTGATGCTACAGATTTTTCCTGCTAACCTTCTAAGTTGTCTTCGATTAAATATTTGTTTAACTCTATTTTTGTTGGTTCTAATGCTCTAACATTTATTTAAAGTCATCATTTAAAGGTATTTGGAAGGTATTTTTAGAAGAGCTCATGAGATTCTCTGCCTTCACTCCACCATCTTGGCTCCACTCCTGTTCTTTAAAAAAACCCAAACAAACTCTAACTCTTTTAAGAATTCTTATTGAGCTTGTATTTGATCTATATTTTTCTTAGAAGCTTTGCTTGTAAATGATTTTATGTCATTATCTTCTGTCTTTATATCTTGAGCTTCAGTAACTCTTTATGGCTGTGTTTTCTTTTTGTTTACCATTTTTCCAGCCATCTTCTTGGATTTGGACTTTCTATTTATCTTTTATATTGGTTTCTGATCATTTATGGGCATAATGTCTAGCCTAAGCTTTTATCTTTTTGTGTCCTTCTGTGGTTGCACAAGCCTGAAATTTTTTGCTGTTTCTATGGTGACGTAATCTGGGGAGAGATTTGTTTACTATCCTCTTGGTATGAGCTCTGAAATATCCTGACTCAGATCTGTGGGGTTTTTTTGGGGGGAGGGGGGCACTGTGTGTGGTTGAGTTTCAGTTGACTGCTGTTGGACTCAGTTACTGTTAGCCTTGCAGGAAGTTCTGCTTTTCAGAGTAACTGAACTGATTTGGTCTTGGCCCTCTGCCCCTATTTGTTCCACTGCAAAATTATGTGCTTGGCTAAAGGTAATAATTGAGTCCCTCTGTTTTTGTGGGTTCATAGCTATTTTTTATCATAAATAAGTTTTTAGACATTGTAGCTTGGTTTACACATAGTTGAGGAATTCCCTCATTTGTAACTGTTCCTATTCACTTTGGAGCTATGAGTCAGACCTAGGTAGTAGGTGACAGAACAGATACTTGTTGCTGTTCCTATTCAAAGTGTCAATTCAAGGGCCCCCTGATACTCTTTTATGCTTCAGTTCTTAGAGTCCTAGTGTTCAATCACAGCCCCTTTGCCATGCATGGCTGCTAGAATACTCTGCACCATTATGCTGCTGTTTACCTTAGACTTCTCTATATCCTTATATTGCTCTGGCCTGGAAAAATGTCTTGTGACTTTTTTCAGGCTTTCTTGATTAGAACTTAATCTAGCTTCTATGTCATTGTGAAGAAAGCATATTGGGCAAATAGAGCAAAATTTTTTTTTCACTGTTATCTTGATTCTTTCTCAAGACTTCTTTTTGTGAAGTAAGCCAGATAGTGCAGTAAATAGAATAGTGGCCCTGGAATCAGGAGGACCCGAGTTCAAAAGCCTCAGACATGTACTAGTTATGTGACTCTGGGCAAGTACTTAATCCTATTTACCTCAGTTTCCTCATCTGTAAAATGAGCTGGAGAAAGGCATGGCAAACCACTCTCCACCAAGAAGACCCAAAAGAGGTACCGACTAATTGCACATGACTGATATGACTATAAAACATCAGTGCTTCCTTTAAGTGATTCTCTGATAGTATAACTTCAAGGCCTTTGCCATTTTGATCTCCCTCCTTTCCTAAAATCTGACCCCCAGAACTGAACACAATTCTCTCTAGAGATACTATCTGACTAGTCCAGAATAGGGTGGGAATTATTTCCAGACATCATGTCTGTTGTAATGCTGCCTAAGATTTCATTCATTTCTTTGGCTTCCCTACCATACTGTTGACTTATATTGAGCTTGTTAGCCATTAAAATAACCAGAACTTTTTCTAAGATGAACTTTCTTCTAACTATACCTCCCCATCTTGGATTTGTGAAGATAATTTGTTGAACTTAAGTGTGAAGCTTTACATTTGTCTCTACTAAGTTTCACTTAATTTTTTTCTTTCTTTCTTTTTTTTTAGTTTCACAATTTCAAATCTGTCCTAGCCTATTAAGGTCTTTTGGGAACCTGACTCAATATATTAGTTCTTCTTTCTAGTTTTTTGTCATCTGCAGATTGATAACCATTCCACACTTTCTTGTATCCAAGTAATTGGTAATAATATTAGATAGCATAAGTCAAACATAAATTCCTTAGTTCTTCCAGTAGAGATCTCATTCTCAGTTAACATTAAATTAGTAACATATATTTTTGTTTTGGATGCAGTCATTTAATCAGTTTTGAATCTACCTGTTGTCTAGCATACAATTCTTCAATATGTAGCAAAGAGTGCCAGGGATCACAGGCAGGTAAAATTAGACATTTCTAATTTTTCTCCCTCTATTCCTTTCCAAAATAGACTGATTCCTGCCAGGAAGGAAGGCAAGAGATTGGGTGGTATCAGAGGCTGACCACTTTGCTTTCCTTAGAGAAGAGTACTAGGATAGAATTATATCTAGTCCCAGAAATATTATTTGTGTAGGGGATTTATTTTTAGGTTGAAACTAAATTCCCATTTTCTATTTTTAATGTCAAAAGGAGGGCTCCAAATTCTGTATCTTGACCCCCTTTGACAATGAACATATAAAACAAGTAGCAAAGAAACCTACTTATCCAAGTCAAATAGCAAAACAGAAATTGAAGAAAGTATTTCAGATTATATAACAGAAAATCTCACCAGGAGCAAAATAGAAAGTCCCAGATCTCACTCATAGGAGAATTTCTCTGAAATCTTTAGTGTAGCAAGTTGAGAAGAAGACAATGAAAATTCTACATTTTGGCTTCTTCCCAGAGTCTTTCTATCCCTTCAATGACCAGAAGAGAAGTTGAGGCTTTTGCTATAAAATCTAGACTAACTATATTCATATCACTTTCCTAATTCAGAAATATTTTCAAAAAAGGATATCAGAATAGCTCATTTATTATCACTTGTTCTTAACAAATCTAGTTGGTTCTTTGTCAGTCACTTAATAAATTGCATTTTCTACCATGTACCAGGCATTATGCTGAGTGCTACAAATACAAAAGAAGAAATGTTAATAGTCTCTTCCCTCTAAGTTTATATTCCGTCAGGAAGAATGTGTATATATATATATATATATATATATGTATGTGTGTGTATATATATATATACATATGTATATATATGATATGTAAAATTTATACAAAATAGCTACACAATGATTTTGATGGAGGGGATTGAAATCTGTGGGAAATCAAGAAAGACCTTATAAAGAAGGTGGAGCCCTTGGGATATATTTTGAGGAGACTAGGAAACATTCTGAAAAACTCATCTCCATGAATTCAAATCCAGCCTCAGATACTAGAAGTGTGATCCTAGGCAAGTCACTTAACCTTGTGTGCCTTATTTCTCATCTATAAAATGAGCTGAAGAAAATGTCAGCAAGTATCTATGCAAAAAAAGAAAAAAACTCCAAATGGGGGTCACAGAGAGTTAGACATGATTGAAATGAATGAACAATTACAATTATCGTAAACCTTTACTTGAGACCAATATGAATCATACAAATACAAGAAAAATATATAAAATGTAGTACACCTTAGAAATGACTGGAATCAGAAGACTAGGATTGATAATCTGTCTCTACTTGGACAAATCATTTAATTTCCTAGGGCCATAATTTCCTTCTATGTAAAATTAAGGAGTTATACAAAATGACATCTATGTCTTCTTTTGGATAAAAGTCATACTACTATGAACTATGTGTTTTAGGCATTTTTTTTTTTACTGGCAACCAATGCTTAGGAGTCCTGTTAAAGTAATGTTAGTAGGCTAAAGGTTTCCAGATTCATTGGCTTATACTTTGCAATTGGAAGTCAAGGGCTATTCCTAAAGGCCTAGTTAGGTTAGTAACAAAGAAGAATTTTCTGACAGTGAAATTTCATGGTACAATACCAAGAATGACCTGGGAGCTGGCCCAAATATGTTCTTTACTACCCATGTGGCCTTGAACAAATGGCTTTACATCTGTGGACCTTAGTTTCTTCATCTAGGGATGGAAGTAAACGTCCTCTAAAAGTTCCTTCTAGCTCTAAATGTGTGTATGCATAAAAAGTGCAGGGTTTTATAAAACAATGCAGATCATAGCAAGGAAAACAGAAATACTTTATTCTACCATCTGTATATTTCATATTAAAATGATTTTGGAAGGTACTATCTTTTCTCAGTTTGTTTCTCATTGTCTATGCAGTCCAAGAGCCTAGTTCAGTATTTATCACTTTATAGATATTTATTTAATGCTTGGTTAATTCAACTGAAAGATTCATGTGTCGCATATTCTGGAATTCCCATTAAGAAGCATCTCAAACAGAGGCAAAATAGTGTCTAAAAGCTTTTGTGTTTTTGATCTGGATTTCATGGTTAAACCTTCATTCTTTCAATTTTATACAGGGATACTCTATCTTTGAAACAGGTTGTACACCAAAAGTTCACATTTAAGTTACTTGGGAATTGGAATATCTCTTCCCTTAAAAATCACATTTATAGATCAGGCAATGTCTTAAAAGATCTGGGACCATTTGATTTTTGTTTTTATATGCCTGGTAAAATCATCTTGGCAGAGAGGCTAAACTAGGTTAAGGATAACCACTGGACATCAAATTCATTCATGACTTGGAGGGAGGTGTCCATTTCAAGCATGTGAAGACTTCCTCCTCATCTCCTCTGCTGGAAGGGGGATGAGCACAATTTGTTCCAAACAACATGAAGCAGGTGGATTAGCATTTGGTGAGACATGGAAAATGTCATGGTCACCCATTGTGCCTCAGGTCATTGACAGTCATCTTGACCTTTGTCTTGTCAGTTTACTTCATTTCCTGAGAGAGTAATGCTGCCAACTTTGTACAATTCTGTCTTACTTAAATCCAGTTCACTGGAAAGCCAAGGAATTATCCTATTGATATTCTTCTTCTTTACAAAGAACAGAATAATTATAGTTTATTCTCTAGTTAGCCTGTTCAGCATCTATAAAGCATTCTATTACTTTACAAAAAATAGCTCCTGGCAAAGAACTTTCCTCAAACAACACAGGAACACACACACTCTCTCTCTCTCTCTCTCATTGTTCTACTGATACCCAGGCCACATTTCTTTTGAAAGAAATTTTTACTAATTCTTTAGAATGGGCCAAGAGAATCCTTTTTTTTTTTTTTTTAATAAAAAGTTTAGTTTTTAAGTTTTAGCTAGGTTTGTGCAAAAGGTCCAATCTTTCTTAAAGCTGAATAGTGTTTATAAAAACTTTATAATAAAAGACCAAAATGGAAATAATCCTTGTCCTCAAGACCTTCTAATAGGGAGCTGTTACACATGATATGGCTTCTTGGAGTCATAGATGAGAATATACAGCTATATAGATCATCTATCATTTATTGAAGGACTGGACTTATGAAGCTATAAATTGTGGTAGGTGTTAAGTGCTGGACTGGGAGTTCAAATTTTGCCTCTGATACTTATAACTGTGTGACGACACATTAAGTGATTTACTCTCTCAACCAGTTTCCATATCTGTCAAATGGGCACAATAACAACATCATTCTATACCGTTGTTGTGAACATTAAATGAATGTTAATTAGTGTGAGAAAGGGATATTTCTTCAACCAAAACAAGTCTCTTCTCTGCAACTTATTGGTATTTTTGTCCTTCATTCTCAAAGGACTGTAACATCTAGGAGGGATATGCAAATAAATTCGATTTATGTGAGGGAAGGCTGTGCAAGGTCACCTGCCTCACTTTCCTCTCCAGAACCATCTGGGTCCAGTGCCAAGATAATAGATTCAGATGACTGGAGATGGTCTTCGATAAAATGGGAGACCTTGGCCTTTTTAAGCTAAAGTCTTCAACACTTTTCAGTTTGACTGAGGCCGTACCCATTCAGGGATGAAGAGTAAATAGCAATTGAGGCAAAAAAAATTCTCGTCTTCTCACTTAGTCCAAAAAAATCTAAATAAATAAATCAATGAATGAATCTGGGAGGGAAAGACCTTCCGGGCAACTTATAGACTTGTCTCGGGCCGTTAGTGGTCAAGTGATTCCCCCGGAGTCACCGATTCAGTATCTGTCAGAAGCAAAACTTGCAGTTGTGTGTTTACTGCAGGCACTCTGCCTTATGCAACACTGTCGCTTTCCGGGTTCCCCCAGTTAACCGTGGACATTTTCAGTGCACCTTCTGGGCTTGAGTTTTCTCATCTGCATGAATACCAGCTGGCCCCTGAGGTCCATCCAGGCTCTTCTTTTATCACACTTAACGGTTCCTAGCACTTTTTCTCCCTTTTCCCAAGTCTAGCGACTTTCTAACGCCAAGCCCCAGCGAGCCCTCTCTGGGCTCAGTTCCGGGGCTCAGCGACAACCTCTTTACCCTCCCGTCGCGGCACACAAATGCTAGCTCCCCCGGAGGGCGGGATCGGGGTCGGGAGTGGGGGATGAGAGGTTCCCTCTCCTGAAACCGGACAGCTGTCCCAGCGGGAGCAGCCTCCTCCTACCAGGGGCCCCGGGGCGGAGCGCAGCGTAGCGCAACGGTTGAGCAAAGTTGGAGAGGCGTGCGAGTGTGCGGGCGGGGCCGGGCAGCAGCCTGGGCCCAGCTGCAGGAGCCGTCCGACCCGACGCAGCTGTATCTCGTGCCGCGGCCCGGGCCGGGCCGGACCTGGCTGCCGGGGCCGCCCTCCCTCGCGGTTGGCAGAGCTCCTCTGGGGCGGAGGGCGTGGGCTCCCCGGCCCTTACACTTGGAGTTGGAACGAGGGCGGGGACTGGGCCAGGGGCGGCCCCGGCTCCCTTTGTCCTGCGGCAGAGCTCCTCCCGGGCCCGAGGAGGAGCCGGGCTCGGCTGGGCTGGGCTGTACTAAGAAGGAACGCCGCTGAGCTGAGCTGAACTGAGTCGCGGAGGCCTGAGAGCGGAGCAGCGGTGGCGGCGACGGCGGCGGCTGCATCCCAGGCTGGCCGGGATGAGGGCCCGTGGCCGCCCGCTCTGCCTTTGGCTTTGGTTGTGGCTCTGTCTGCTGCGGGCCCCCGGAGTGTCGCTGACCGCCGGGCCGGCCCCAGCGCAAGCTGAAGAGCAGCCCTCCTGCAACGCAGCCTTTGACCTCTACTTCGTGCTGGACAAGTCAGTTCCAATGCCTATACCCTTACTAATGCCAGTGTCGCTGCGGTTCTGGGGCGGGTGAGAGGTGCGGGTGGGATTGTTGGTGGGGGATGGAGAGGCTTGCGGGCGGTCAAGTGTGCCTGTGAGGGCTGCGATGCAAACAGACTGTTGCTTTTTCTCAGATGCTGGTAACTGCCTCTAGAGTCTTAAATGCTCTCTGCCTCTATGGAGGGCGGGGCCGGGAGCAGTAGTTGGCCGAAGCTGTTCTTCTGGTACCTTAGCTTGGGGCCAATTTTTTGACCCTGAGACCTTTGCGAAAGTGAGGGGTGCTCTTTGGCTGACCTATGGGACAACTCTGCCAGCGACCATGGAGTCAAGATGGGGGTGGGGTAGGGAGTCTTCGTTTCCTCTCTTCCTGCTACAACTCCTTAAAGTTGATCAGTTTGTAAATTCTTAGCACTGAAACTTCACCAGAGATACACCAAAGTCCAGACCCAAAGTGTTTCTTGTCTCCTACTGGGAAAAGCGAGAGGAGAGATGGGTTGATAATAGACAAACTTTTTACTCGGGTCAACACAGTGGACAGCTCTGTCTCTAGGGAAGAGGAGCTAGCAAGCTTTCTCTCCACTTAATGTAATCCCCTGCTAAATACCCAAGGGAAGAGGCACTAATAAATTTAACTGGTTCGGTATCGAAGCAACAACCAGTTTGAAATGTCAGTATAACAAGCCTATGCTTTGATTCCTTCATAGGTCACATTCTAATTGTTTCAATTTGTGTAATTTTCAGATCTGGAAGCGTTGCACAAAACTGGATCGAGATCTACAATTTTGTTAAACAGCTTACCGACAGATTTGTGAGGTACTTCCATTTCTCTCTCATTAAAGAAAATAGAAAATTGCTAGAAATAAATAGTTAAAAAAAGACACTAAGTAGAACTTTATCTGAAGAAATCAAAGACGACACTCTTTCAAAGTATTAATTTATTTTGATTTCCAGAATTCTTAAGACATAGCTGAACTGGATCCACCTCCCTGACAATCAATAAAGAGATTCAGGGAGAGAAGAAGAGAAATCAGTTTATCAATTCTTTTTATTAATTTATACTGAGTCTTTGGTTGTTTCAGAATTTTTTACTGGGTGCCAGAAACTTGTATGAGACTTTTGTAGCAGACTCTTCAATGCTATCTCAAATGCTTTTTCCTTTCCCAGTTTGCTTTTGTTTTATATTTCATTTACATATTTCAAAACATTTTATCATTAAATACATTTCTTTTATCAAGTTGTTTTTTAACATATTAGAGTTTCTGAATTAAAAGTGTTGAAACATGTGTCGCTAAACAAATACCAAAAAAGGCCCTTTTTGTGTGTCTGTTGAAAGAAAAGATTTGTTTACATAATGTGTGGGTGTGTTTAACTCTTAAAATTTAACTCTTCTGTATTTGTCAGTAAATTTCCCTCTAAAAGGAATGACTTCTATAAAAAGCAATACTATTAAACTTAGCTTATTCTGTACATATCTTTAGAGAAGATAACTTCCTAATAGCATTCCTTCTTTAAAAGTAATCAACAAAATATCTGAATTGGTTAGGTTTCCCCCCACCCTCTGCCATGCTAAATAAGATGCAGTAGACAACTGGAAGTTTAACTGTCTAATGGAAAGGACATGAAGAGGAGCTGTATCATTAAATATTACTTCCTTCATTCTTGTTAGTCCAAATGTTTTCTGTAAAGCAGGCTTGGATGATCAAAACATTTTGAAAGTCATTTTGCAAGTAACTTCAAACAATCTGTAGAAGCCTAGGAAATCTATGCTTTTAGTTATTGGCAGCAGATCAGCCTGTTCTGTAAAACAATGTATGCTTATTGCTTGTCCGTGAAAAGTCATCTACACTTTTGCTTTGAAAAGTCAACCTTAACACTTTTTTTGATCAGTTTCTGAAATACAGTAAGGTGGCCTTGTGGAAATACATGAGAAAGTGAAATAAATAGATATTTCTTTTAAAAAGAAAATTTAAAAATAGGTCTAGACTCATATGAAAGGGACAAGTGAGAGTTCATAGGTTCTTAGACACAGAGATAGGAGGAATCTTGGAACCTTGAAGGAAACAAGAAGATGATCTAGTTCAGACTTGTCATTTCCAAGTAAGGAAACTAGCTCTCTGAGAGTATCAATGACTTACTCAAAATTATGTGGACAAATAAACAGTAGAAACAAGATTTGAACCTAGGTACCTTGACTACAAATCCAACATTTTTTCAACCCAATGATTTTAATCCAACAAATCTAGCACAGATTGGATTCTATTCAATAATAATAATTAATTTATTTAGCACTCTTAAAAAAAAAGAACATTTTCCTTGGCATTAGCCTGAGAGGGTCAAAATCCATGCCTCCAAACTAGTATTTTCAATCAGACCAACTTTTGCTCCTTATCAAGGAGCTGAGTCACCAAAAATAAGCACCTGATGACATAAAGGATCAAATGAGAATCACACCAGTTTTCGCCAAAATCCCCAGTTTTCTTCAAAACATATAACTGAGGCAACATCTCTTAAATAAGGGCTTTCTAGATCTCTTTTACTCTCCTCCTGCATGTGAGTGTTTGTAAGTGTCAACATCTGGAATAAGAAAACCTGAATTTGAATCTCAGTTCTAAAATGTACTTCAGGTTGGCCTAATTAATTACTTAATTTCTGGGCTTCATTTTCTTCATCTCCAAATGAAGGATTGGACCAGATCACTTCTAAGGTCTCTTTCAGTTTTAAATTGATGATTTTATGTTCTTTGGCCTCTCCCCCATAATCAAATGAAATTTATTTGATGGGAATGACTTGTTTTGTCATTCTTTTTCTAATACCCAGAACTCTGTCCTTGTATATAATGACTACTTGTTGGATTGAATTGAATACTCTTTGTAACAGGATGTCCTTTATGATCTGAATTGCTCTAGAAATCAGTCTTCTTTAACATAGAGTTCATTATGCAACACTCATTTCCTTAGCTCTAACCTTCTGATAAAAGGGGATGGGAACAGTCTATGCCAAGAAGATAAAAGATTGCTAAAAAGCATATCTGAGTGATTTAAATGAGTTGTGGAATCAGTACACAACTTTTGATTTTCAATAATGATTTCATTAAGTATTTCCCATGTAAGAACCATTCTGTAAAATGTAAAAAAAAATTATTTTTCTACTGTTGGCTAGATATAAATGATGGCAAGAATTGTTTCCTGTGGGAAGCATAATTGCTGGGATCAGGAAGACTGGAATAATGTAATTTAAAATGTGCTTTGCACTTCTCTCTCATATTTTTCATTGTAGTATTTAAATGTTTGATTTTAGTGTTCACTCAAATTTGAACAGTTCTGGAGGGATTTTGTGAGGGTATTTGTTAGCATTTTAACTATTTAGTCAAATTTTTTGTTGGATGTAATTGAGTATCACTGGTAATCATCTATCAAAAGAAACTGATAAATTATGGTTAATAGAACTTAGAGAAGAAAACATTTCCTGAAAAAGAATTTGATATTGGCTTGGAATTTTTTTCCTAGTGTAATATATTTCTGAGTATAGGATCATAGCAAAATACCATTTACAGAGAAAACTAAAACAAAGTCCCATATAACTTAGGTAATGATAGTAACAGTTTAAAAGTGTCCTGGGGGGAGGGAAAGGGTATAGGGTTAGGAGTCATCTGTGGAGAGAAATTCCACTGTGGAAACTGTTTCCACAGAAAAAGAGTTCAGCAACTCTCTAGACTTTATACTCATAAACATTTGTCTGGAGATATTGGAAAGTTAAATGACTGTGAGCTAGCTCAAGGTCCCACCACTAGTACATGTCTTGAATCTACACCTGTTTTTAACTTTAGTACCATGCATGTCTTGTCCATTTATGAGACTCAGATCATTCAAGGAAGCCTGTTTAAATGTAAATATGTATATATGAACATATGGAAAATATGTAAATGTACATACATTAAAACAGGTTTCCTTGAATATATATATGTGAAAATGCATTTATATATATATATATATATATATATATATATATATATATATATATATATATATATACTCTGTGAATGTCTATACTATATTATTACCTCTTTTTCAAATATCTAACCATCTGGTTTCTTATCTTTCAGCCCTCGGATGAGATTATCTTTCATAGTGTTTTCTTCTCAAGCAACTATTATTTTGCCATTAACCGGAGACAGGTTAGTACTATCATTTCACTAGAAAGCTTCTTAGTAAGGAATGATGTTAGTAGAATGATTGATATTTTTAAGTAATGATTTAGCCTCTCAATAGAGTCAAGAAAATGTACAATCATGCCAATTATCTGTACTAATGGAGAGGTGTGAATAATAATGAGCTAATCTCAAAATTATATTTTTATATTTAGAATTTTATCTTAGGTGTTTTATCATTTGCTATTTTTCTTTTCTTATATCTTCCTGTCTTGTCCCTCAAACACACACACACACACACACACACACATACACACACATGTACACTCATATACTCCTTAGTCATAAGTCCAGTAAACTTGTCCTAGAAGGTTCTGGGTAGAAAGCAATCCACAGGTTATTTTGGATAATATTATAATTTAAACCAGATAGTTGTTACATTTTAAATTAATTGAGTTGATTGCAATCATTTCAGAAAAAAAATTGTAAATCAGTGAACGTTATCTTACTCTTAACCCAATTTTTGCTGAATGTGGATTTATTTATATGAATAATAAGAAAAGCTTAGTTGCTATTAAAAATTACATGGAAAAATTCTACATAAGATTTAAAAGATATGACTTTCATATAAACCCATAGACATACATTTTTTACTTCATTATGTTTCATAGGCCACTTGACCCATTTGAAGCCTTTTAGAATTTGGTTATTTATATTCTTTGAATTAAAATTGTGTTTATAGTACACTTCCTATGTAATCAATAACTGATTAGCATAGCTTTATTTTTATTTTTAAAATTTAAATTATCATTTTATTAATAAAACTATCATTTATCTTCTCATCTTTGCACATCCCACTTCTTCCCAACTGAATAACAAAAAAAGAAAAGCCTTTTAACAAATATGTATCATCAAACAAAATTCCCATGTTTGCCATATCAAAAAAGTCAGTCTCATTCTGCAGTATGAGTTCTTCACTTTCAGGAAATGGGTAGGATGTTTCATCTTCTGATCTCTGGTAATCATAATTCTCAAGTCTTTCAGAACTGTCTTAAAAAAAATCATGTTGATCTTATTGTATAAATCATTTGTTCTGCTCACTTCAGTCTACTTCAGTTCTTAGAGTTCTTCCCAAAATTTCTCTGAAAAATATGTATTTCTTGTGGAACAATAATAGTCCACTCTATTCATTTACCATCTTTTGTTCAGTCTTTCCTAATAGGTGGATACTTTTCTTTCTAGAGTTTTGGTATTACAAAAAGAGCTGCTATCTAAAGCTGCTTCTTCTTTGACTCTTCAGGGTTATAGTCCTAGAAGTAATAGTTTCTCTGGGTCATTTTTTGTGTATAGTCACAAATTGTTCTCTAGAATGTATGGACCAATTCATAGTTCTATCAGCAGTCCTTTAGTTTTTTTTCTGTTTTCCTACAAACCCTGTAGCAATTGTTATCTTTCTTTGTCATCCTTGCTAATCTTAATGGTGTGAAGAGGAATCTCAG
The DNA here is from genome assembly GCF_902635505.1 of Sarcophilus harrisii. Lineage (NCBI taxonomy): Eukaryota > Metazoa > Chordata > Mammalia > Dasyuromorphia > Dasyuridae > Sarcophilus > Sarcophilus harrisii. The sequence goes on from NC_045431.1 coordinate 153,958,947, forward strand.
AGTTGCTATAATTTGCAATTCTCTAGTTTTTATACATTAGTAGTGTTTTTTTTTCCATATGATTGTAGATATCTTAGGTATCTTTGTTTTGAAAACTGCTTGTTAAATGTTCTTTGACTATCTTTTGGGGAATGTCTTTTTCTTATAAATTGAACCAATTCTTTATATTTTTGTGTGTATATATACACACATAACATGAGATCTTGTATGCACATATAATATGAGAAACTTATTGTAAATATTTTCTCCCTAGCTACTTGTTTACTATTTTTTAACTACATTGGTTTTCTTTGTAGAAAAACTTCTTAATTTTATAGAATTAAAAAATTCTTTATTTTATTATCTGTGAATGATTCTTTGTGTCTCTCATTTTGTCACAAATTCTTCTAATTCTAGTTGTGAAAATTTCTTCCTGGATTCTCTAATTTGCTTATATATTTATTTTGGTAAACAATGGGAAAGACTTAATATAGTTTTAGAGGAAAAATTCCCTAATCCACTGGCTTAATGTTAAGGTGTATTTTAACTTGGACAGTATAAATGTTCCTGAAAAATTACACATATAAATTGTTTTAAATAAATTGATTTTTTTTCAAAACATTCCAAGGAATTTTATTAGATAAAACAAATCCTGGAGTACAGCTTTGTATGGATCAAAGATTCATTAATTAATTCATATCAGCCATTTCTGAATTTATCTAATTTGTAAGCTTTTAACAAAATTGGTGCTTATTGTATTATGAACAGAGAATAGTATTTAAGCTCTTGTTCTGCCCATTGGTACTCTGCTGTGATATTATCTTTCAGGTTTCTTGGAGTATAGATGCTCTCTGGTGTTGTTCAGTCCATCTTTGGTGAAAATTTAATTTGTGTTTTGATATGCATTCTTTGTCTTTATGTAAAAACACTCTTTATAAATTATAAAGGAAAAATAGGAGAGATTTTAGGAATACAATGTAGAAACCATTTTTATAAGTTGCTGGGGAAAAAAACTACTACATAGCTTTATTAAAAAACTCTATTCTTGTAAATTCAGAACTTCTAGTTGTAAAGAAACTTAGTTCAGAAAGAAACAATACTGGTTAAACAGATCAGATTTCATCATTTCAGTCCTATATTTTCTATTGCTCTAGTACTTTTTCAAATACAAGAAGCAACATTTTCCACATTTTACAGTATTGCTATAAGAAGTAAAGATGAAGCAAAGTTAAAAACTAAATCCTTGTGGCAGGCCTTTGTCTCCTATTATGAATCATTGTCTAGTAAAGAAGTCCTCAAAATATCATATTTAACATGGCAAGAAGCCATTAGGAATGATATTCATATCATTTAATAGTATTTCAAATTCTGTCCTTAGTTATCTCCATTTGAATGTCCATATTTAGTGGTTGTAGGAAAGATCCACATAATAATTTCGAGGTTCTTGTCAGTACGGTAATCCTTGTTTAGTGACATTTTAATAAACATACCTCTTTTGAACTTACCTATTTCTCTTGGATCTAAAATCTTAGTATCAACTCTTCACCCTTATTCATCTCTCTTTTTCCAGTCATTTGCTAGATCTTGCCACCACAATAGTTCAGTTCACATTACTTCTGATTGAGGTTCAGTTAACTCTTCAAGTGTCTTTTTACACTAAAACATCTTCCCCATGGCTACTAAACTGATTTTCTGAAAGTTTAGGTCTGATTATAACACTGTCCTACTCAATAAATTTTACTTGCTCATTATTGCCTTTAAGCATCAAATATCAGCTCTTGGGTTTTGTCTTTAAAACCAACCTGCCTTTCCCTTCTTGTTACATTACTTAAGTTCCTCTGCATTTCAGGCAGAGTGCCCTTCTTGCTCTTCCTCACATACAAGTACTTTATCTGTCATCTCTGTGTCTTTGTCACTTTATTTCCACTTCATCTTCACTACCTAGAGACCCTTGTTTCCTTCAAAAGTCAGCTAAATTTATGCAACAATGTTGTGAAAGTTAGCTCTGTCCTCTTTGCTTCTCCCTTTGTTTCCTGCTGCCTCTCTCACCCCAACCCCCTGTCACCACAAACATCACTAACATCATGTCTTGAATTTGGGAGAGGCCTTACTCTCTTTGTAGACTAACTGCCTTTCCCTAGATAGACTGTGAAATTCATAAACTCATACCACTGGTGAAAGACATGACTTGTTTGGCTTCTATGATTATTCGGTAATCATAGTAGCCACAGATGCAGAATCCTACATGTTAGCAGTTCTATGAAGAGTGAAGCAGGATGCGGGGATTTCACCACTTGGCTTTGTGAAAAAGCTTCTAAAGAATGACCAGTGAGAGACCTATTCAGCTCTCTTCTATTGTATAAATCTGCAATATTTCCTTGCATAGGTTGCTAACATGACCTTCATTCAGAAAAGAATGTAATAGTGATGAAAACTCAAAGGAGTCCTTTAGTAGTTAGTGTAATATTAAATTCTGACTCTACCAAGAGTTAAAAACAAAACAAAACAAAAAATTCTGCTAAGTTGAATTACTTCAAGATGATCTACCGATTGGCTCTGAATTATCTTTTTGTTAAGTTTTTCTAGATTTACTGATGAAGAACACTTTATGTATTGATGATCTCTGGTCATGAGATGTAGTAGTGAACTGACTAAGAAATGTTATTTTTACATTATAAAATCCATTTATGTAAACTTGAATTTCAGTTGTCTTTTTTTCCCCCTCTTTTGGCAGCAAAACATTAGTGCTTGAGGACACGCTGCCACTCATTTCTGGCAAGCACCAAATATTTGGTTTATAATCTGCATTCAGACATAGTCAGTTTCAAGTTGTTTCTGTAGATGCTGAACATAAATATTTATCTAAAACAAAATCCTACTGTATGTAATTGACTCCTTCATCTGTGGAATAATGAATTTCTTCTTTTGTGGATTTGACTAATTAATTAACAAGTATTTGTCCTGTATTAGCAGGGTGCATTGTAATAGATTTTGGTGGGTAAGTGCAAGGAATACAGAAAAAATAAAACATAGTCTCTCTCATTAGGAACTTAATATGAGCATAGAAATGTACATACACACATAACACACACATATAGACACACACCTCCTTACAAAAACCAACCAAATTTGCTGAAAACAATTTCAGAATGGAATTTCAATAATGTAAAAATGATATATCCTGGAGTACAAGATGAACTTTAGAGGTTAAAATTACATAGAATCTTGATGGAGCGTTAGAGAAAAGCTTAATGCAGAAAATAAACTTTTAATTCCAACTTAGTAGAAATCTGTTAAGTTACTGGGTTACTTTGAATGGTTCATTTAACTTGACCACATTTCCATTTCTTTCTTGGTAAAATGAGATTGGTAAAGTATGTGATCTCTTTAATTTAGTTTTGAATCTTATGAGATTGTGTGTGTGAAGTGGGGACATGGGTTGTCTATCACAGGAAAAAAGGAATCATAGGTGTGTACATGGAGAATTGTCTTGTACAAATGAAAACTTATTCAGTAAAGTGGCAGTTCTGTTAGGGCTTTGTGTCTCCAGTGTCTTGTCAACAGTAGCTACTTATTAAGTAGCTGATTTTGAATTTTACTTTGCTCTGGTTAGGCCATATTTGTACCTTTTAAGAAGGGGCTTTGATAATTTGAAGGTTGCTCAGTAAAAGGCAATCTGGATGATAAAGGGTCTTGAATTTATGTCATGTAAGTAGCTTTTGAAATAACTAGGAATATTGATCTAGGAGAAGAGAAGACTTAGGGAGAATGTGAAAAGTGTGTTTATTTATTTGAAGTTAAATAAGATGGCAAGTAGAATATGTTTATTCTTCTTGGCCCTAGGAAGCAGAAATAGGAACAGAATTAGTTCAAAGTTGTAAAGATTTGATGACTAAACATTTTAGGCTCTAGTCTAAAAACTTCCTAAATGAGCTACTTTAAAAAATGATAAGCTTTTTTGGGAAGTAGTGAGTTCCTACTCCCTTTCAGTAAAGAATGAATGGACATTTGTAGGGGGGATATTCTTGTTCTGATATAGTTTGAATTGAGATTTGAATCTGAGATTTTGTGATTCTGAACCTAAAAGATGCTCAGAACTAAATAGAGTATTCCAGATGTTTTCTGAACAGGACAGAATATAGCTGAACTAGATTCTGTGCTTTTCAAGGCAGCTCAAAATTTTGTTAACTTTATTGGGTACTCTTTTAGGCTCTTGCCATATAGAGCATGCAATTTTATTAAATCTCCAGTTGAATAATGTAGCACCAGTTAGATGCATAGGACAGATAGATGGCATTCTTAGAAAGACTCACCATTCTAAATTCAAATTTGTCCCCAGACTGTGTGAGTCTGGGCAAATAACTTCACTCTTTTGGCCTCAGTTTCCTCATCTGTATAATGGGCTGGAGAAGGGACTAACAAACCATTCTTGTATCTTTGCCGAGAAAATCCTAAAAGGTATTGCAAAGAGTTGGACATGAATGAACAACAGTAGCAAAACTTATCAAGGAATGTTATTTTGAAATTTGTCTATCCTGTTTCAGAGTGCAAGAAGTTGTTTCCATGCTAGACTATTGTAGCTCCCATTAAATTTAGAACATTGGAGTATCACCATTCTCTCAAAATCAAAGTAGATTTGATGGGCTTTAAATATTTCTATATCTGTTGCCTTATCTTGCAATGTGAGTACTTTGATATTTGGAATTGTGCTGACTTTTGTTCTATATATTTTAGCTACTAGTATTTAAATGGGAATCTAAACAGATGTACTTAATAGTACTTCAGTGGTTTTAAGATTTCAGTATGGATATTCACTCTACTGATATAATTTGTAGTTTGTCTGTACCTTCTCATATGTGATATTTGCTCATTCTCATTCATAAATTCTCCTTAGCATCTCACCTACTTGAAAAACTTCCCCTGATACATATATATAGTAATATCTCTTTATATATATATTATATATAGAACATATATATTAACATATACCTAGAGGAAGGATCTCAACATATTGTGTATACTTCCTGTGGAAGATTTATGGAAGAACATGAAAGTTACATATGATGAGGTTTTGATGAGTTATGATACATACATTAGCGAATGTTGCATTAGGGAAATGACAGGCATATATGAGTTGATAGTTGTTGATGTCTTTTGGATGAGACTTCTAGGGTGGTAATTTTGCTTGTAGTTTCTTTTTCCATTTTTTTCTTTCCTTTGAGATTTCTGAAAGGTGATCTTTTGGTTCCTTCAAAATTATGTTGGATCCAGCATCCAACACTGTGATGTTGATCATGTCCTAATTTCATCTTTGTAAGTGCTACTTATATTAATGATGACTTATATGTGTAGCAAAATATACCTATCTGGATATGTATTTTGAGTTAAAATGAAAATAACTGCTTGGGGTGAAATACTCTCTTTTTTGAGATGTAATGATGATATTGTTGACCAGGATTAGTCGCCCCTTTTCTCCTCCCACTGGGGAATTCCTCCTTTCTAGTCTTTGCCTGTAGCGCTACAAAGATCATTCTCTTCCTATTTGTTGATCAATTGAAGAAAATTTGAGGGAGGCCACTTGTAGAGACGGCCCAGATTTGTTCTTTGCAACAGAAAATGAAACCTCTTAAATTGAAGACAAAAGAAGAGGAAGAAGAGGAAGAAGAAAGAAGAAAGAGGAGAAAAAGAAGAAGAAAAGAAAAAGGAGGAGGAGGAGGAAGAAGAAGAAGGAGAAAAAGAATAGGGGGAGGAGGAGGAGGACAAAGAGGAGGAGGAAGAGAAAGGAAAAAAAACTAACCCAAATCTAATTTAGTTCATCCTATTGAAAAATTAAAAAAAAATTGTATACAAAGTATACAAAAAATTATTAATCAAACCCTATATAAGATTCTTTCTCAATTTGACTCAGTTCCTAGCTAGGAGAAAGTCTGGCATTTTGGGGCATTAGATTGATTGTATCATATGTGTGTGTAGATAGGTATAAAATTAGAGAAATTCATAAGAAAATGGAAAGGTAATTTTATGGAACAGAATAAGCTTTGAAATTATCTTTTGAATGTCTTGTGCAAAGAAAGGTGAGGAAGGAAAACTCAGGTTCTCAGTTTGGTACTTATTCCTCCCATGGAATAAGCAGCCACTCTCCCATTCTTTCCACTGTCCAGAGAACTTGTCAGTGCTTGGTGTTCTAGGAATATCCCAGTTGCTGTGCTAAGAACTCAGGCTGTTTGGAGATCCCAAAACTGCTTTGCTACAATGTTTAGCTCTTCATTCTCCAGCTTCCCTCTTCAGTTGTCATTTCATTTCCTCTTTTGAAATGTGTGTATCCTTTGCTGTCACCCCTATATGCTGCTTCTGCTTTTGCCTCAAGACTCACTGAAAAAAAATGTGGTTGTATTGCTAAGTTTGATTGTACACCTAAGTTTCACCTTAAGTGCTATTTCTGCCTCCTCCATAGACATGGGAATAGTAGAATCAGAGTCCATAGATCATTTGTAATGAGAATAGATTTTTAAAAATAAATACTGGGAAAATCTATATAATATTTTATCTGTTTATTGCTCTTGGAGTGTTCTGATATAGTTGTGTAGCACTCCAATTTTTCCACAATTAAATTGTGGAAATTTCTTCTTCTTTCATGCTTTTATGTAACTCTACAATGTCAAAAAACAAAACACTAAGTACTAGCTAGGGGAACTTTGCCTCTATATATCATACCATAACAGGGAACTGGGGAGCTTCTATGTAAAGGAGAATAAGGAAGTCCCCTCACAGAAACCAAAGAAAAGTGACATTTTACATGGTGAACCCCCAGCTACTATAATTCTCTTTGCTACCACCATTATCTTTTCCTTACTGCAACCCTCTGCTTTCACACTTGCTTCTCACCTATTCCACTCCATTCTATATCACATCTCTTTGCTGAACAAATAAATTATACTTTACTTTAAAAAAAAAAGTATTATGAATTGGGTGGTGAATGTGAGCAGGATGCACTATATAACAAATAAATAACTTTGAAAAAGTTAAAAGGTATCCTAAAGGACACTGTTGATTTTGGATTAAAAAAGATAATGTAGCAAGAGTGAATGACAACATGTGAAAAGTTCAAATGCCCCCTTAGGTATTTTGTGATATTAGGACAAATTTAGAAAAGGTCTTTAGTTACATTTTGGTTGGACTCCTTATTTTTTTTTTTTATTTAATAGCCTTTTATTTACAGGATATATGCATGGGTAACTTTACAGCATTAACAATTGCCAAACCTCTTGTTCCAATTTTTCACCTCTTACCCCCCACCCCCTCCCCCAGATGGCAGGATGACCAGTAGATGTTAAGTACATTAAAATATAAATTAAATACACAATAAGTATACATGACCAAAATGTTATTTTGCTGTACAAAAAGAATCAGACTCTGAAATATTGTACAATTAGCTTGTGAAGGAAATCAAAAATGCAGGTGGGCATAAATATAGGGATTGGGAATTCAATGTAATGGTTTTTAGTCATCTCCCAGAGTTCTTTCTCTGGGCGTAGCTGGTTCAGTTCATTCCTGCTCCATTGGAAATGATTTGGTTGATCTCGTTGCTGAGGATGGCCAGATCCATCAGAACTGGTCATCATATAGTATTGTTGTTGAAGTATATAATGATCTCCTGGTCCTGCTCATTTCACTCAGCATCAGTTCGTGTAAGTCTCTCCAGGCCTTTCTGAAATCATCCTGTTGGTCATTTCTTACAGAACAGTAATATTCCATAATATTCATATACCACAATTTATTCAGCCATTCTCCAACTGGTTGGACTCTTTATGATGGGAAGGCATGGTTGAAAGTCATCTGGGGTAGCGGGGAATGAATGAATTGAGAACCAAATTGTATAGAAGAGGAGGATATCCAAAACATTGAGATCACATTTCCATTTGTGTATCTGAGTTTCAGTGTGGTTTTTGTGAGGCTCAAAGAAGATGATATGTATCAAATAGTATGCAAACTTTGATATAATTATATATTATGCCCATATATACAAATGTAAATATAAAGAACAAAAGTAATTTTTTTGTCAGATAAAAGATGTGGATTTTAATGTTATCTCTGACATTGATGACTTCATGACCTGGGCAAGTCTCTTGGGCTCATTCCCTTACAGCTCTCCATTGTTCTTGCTATGATTTTACTAGTATGTGTAACTCCTATCAACACAGAACTTGACCCCTGCTCTGCAAATTAAAACAAAACAAAATACCAAATAAACAACAACAAAACTTTTTACTCAAAAAAAAAAAAAAGACAAGTATGTATTTTCACTTCATCTCACCTAGTTTACACCTATTACAAAAGAAAAACAAAACCCATGTAACATATCCATAGACAAGTCAAACCGAACTTTGTATTGGTTGTATCCAAAAATGTATGTCTGACTCTGGATCTTGAGTAAGTGATTTATCTGTTAGGCAGATAGAGAACATGCTTCATCAGCATTTTTCTGAAATTGTCTTCTATAATCTCATTTGTCAGAGTTTGTAAGTTTTAAAAAGTTGTTTTTCAAGTGTCGTTTTTATATAAATTGTTTTCCTGGTTCTGCTCACATTTTACTTGATAGCACTTTGTGTGTGTCCCTTTAGGTTTTGTTGCCCAACTGTCTTTCATTGTGTTCACATAGCATAATTTGTTTGGTCATTTTCTAATTAATGGGTGTGCCTTTAGTTTCTAAGTCTTTTCTCCTCCAAAAAGGAACTGTTATAAATATTTTTGGACTTGTGGATTCTTTTCTCATTTCTTGATCTTTTAGGTGCACAAGCTTAGTGGGGTGACTCTGGGTCAATGGGTTGCATTTCTTTAATTTGGAATTTGGAACATTTTACACATCATATGGTGTTGATAGCTTCATTTTCTTTCTTTCTTTTTTTTATTTTTTTGAAAATTGGCTATATTCTTTGATCATTTTTCAACTGGGGAATGTTTCTTATTAAAAATTTTAACAAGTTACTTATTATGAAAATGAGATTGTTATCAGAAAAAAATTGCTACAAAGATTTTTTTCTAAGTTTAGCTACATTGATTTTGTTTTAAGAAAACCTTTGTAATTTTATGTAATCGAAACTATCTACTTAATGTTCTGTTTCTTTTTATTCTTTGATAATGTTTCATCATGACCTCTTACTTTATACATAGATCTGAAAGTCAAATTTTTCCTTCTTCTTTTAAGCCACATCCATATAGAATTGCTCTGAAATTTAAGAAATTGCTAAGGCCCAAAGAGCTTAAGTGATTTGTCTAAGGACTTGAGTCATTAACCTTGTTAGAATCATGACTTTCTTTGGCAAGCTGATGAAATCTTTGAATCCCTTTTCAGAATGTTTTAAAACATAATAAATAAAAGATGAAATTTTAATAAGAGATCAATTATGTTGAAATATAGTTTTCAAATTATTAAAACAAGACTCCTGATTAAAAACTCTTGCCCTCTGGTTATATAGGTATTACATATCAGAATCAGAATTTAAATCCAGGTCTTGCTGATGCCAAGGCCCATTTTCTTTTCATTATGTTATGGCTACCCCTTCTGTTGAAACTTTAATGCTTTGTGTTTCATAGACATATAAGCATAATTGCTTCTATAGTCTTATAATACTAATTTTATAGATAAGTGAACAGGGGCCCAGCAAGATTAATTTAGTTGTTTACAATCCACATGGCAGCTTCTTAAGGTAATATATATGTATATGTATATATATATATATACATGTTTTTTATTACTAATATTAAGTATCTATATACTTCAGCAACTGTACATTTATTGTAGGCATTTGTAAAGGTTAATAAGTTAAATATGTAGAATATAGATTATAAATATAAGAGCTTTAGACAAATGAACAGTTTATATTTCTTTTGAAAAATGTGTTATTGTTTCATTTATAAATCTATTTTGTGATATTTTAAAAATTATATTCACAGAGCAAAAATCACTGAAGGCTTAAAAAATTTAAAAGAAGTCAAACCAGCAGGAGAGACATATATCTATGAAGGATTAAGATTGGTAAGTGTATTATACCTGTGATTATGGGAAAATGTGCTTTCTCTTTTTGTCTATAGTAAACAATTTTTTTTCAAGATGAAGGGAACTGACTTGTGATTTCATTGATTTAGGGAACTTCTAGGGGAAAAAAATGAAAAAATACCACAAGATTGGAGAAGGACAAATATTTTATTTATTGATTATATGATGTTTATTTTTTTCTAAATAATATTTTATTTTCCCCTAGTCACAGGTCAATAAAAATTTTCACATACAGTTTTACAACATTTTGTGTTTTAGGCTTTTCTCCCTCCTTCCCTTCTATTTCCTCATCTAATGCATTTGATATAGTTTGTACATATGCTATCATGTAAAATATATTTCCACATTAGTCATAATTGTGAAAGAAGAAACAGATAAAAAGGGGAAAAAAAGAAAACATGAGAAAGAATAAATTAAGTTAAAAATGTGTTTCAATTTGGATTAAGAATTCATTGATTCTTTGTCTGGATATGCATACCATTTTCCTTTGTGAAAACTTTGTACTTATAATCATTGTGGAGAATTATGTTGCTGAGAAGAACTGAGTCATTCTTAGTTGATGATCATAATATTGCATATATTATGGATAATGTTCTTCTGGTTTTGATCATTTTATTTTCCATCACTTCATACAAATCTTTCCATGTTTTTTTTTTTTCTGAAATCTGTCTATTCACCATTTTTTATTGCAAAAATGGTATTCCATTGCATTCATAAGCCACAGTTTGTTCAGCCATTCCCCAGCTGATGAGTATTCCCTCAATTTCCAATATTTTACCACCACAAAAAGGGCTGCTATAAATATGTTTGTATGTAGACAAACTTTTTGTCTTCTTTTCCTTTTTTAATTATCTTTTTGGGATATGAACCTAGTAGTATCATTGCTGTATTGAGGCATACACAGTTGGTTGCCTTTGGGGTATAGTTCCAAATTTCTCTACTGAATGGTTGGATCAGTTCACAACTCCACCAACAGTAAGTACATTAACATCACAATTTTCCTACATTCTCTCTAGAATTTATCACTTTTCTTCTTTTTGTCTTATTAACTAACTTTTTAGTTGATCTAGAGCAAAGCTTCTTAAGCTGAAGGTCACAACTCCATATGATATCATATAACTCAGTAGGGATTGTCATGAAAAATACAGCAACAGTAAAAGATCTCTGAATGTAATGAGTAAAAAATAATTTAAAAAATCAAACACATAATCAATCTTAGTTGTTTCTGGTACCACTTGCATCATGTAACTGCACATTCATGAATACTCCCTAAAAACACCTGGGCTCAGATTTGAGATGGGGTTGTCTAAGAATTTCTTGGGCAAAAACAGGTCACAAGAGGAAAAAGTTTAAGAATTCCTGCTCTAAAATTTTCTAAGTATATCATCTGCAGAGAGTGTAGTTTTGTTTCCTCATTGCCCATTGTAAGTCTTGATTTCTTTTTTGTCTTCTATTTTTCCATAACCTCTGATCCTTTTATATTGCAGCTAGCAAATCCTGTGTAATTCTGATTATGACTCCTTGATTTGAGTTGTTTCTTTCTGGCAACTTATAGTATTTTTTCTTTGACTTTATAGTTTTGAAATTTGGCTATTCTGTTCCTTGAGTTTTTTATTTCGGGATTTCTTACCTGATGTGATTGGTGGATTCTGTCAATGCCTATTTATCTCTTTGGTTTTAGGATATCAGGATAGTTTTCTTAGATAATTTCTTTAAAGATGCTGTCCAGATCCTTCTTTTGATTATTTCAGATAGTCCAGTGATTTTGATCTTGTCTTTCCTGGATCTATTTTCTAAGTCAATTGTTTTTCCTATGAGGTATTATACATACATACATACATATACATATATATATATATATATTACATTTTTTTCATTCTTTTCAAATTCATTCACTTGTATTTGTTTGATTGATTTGTAATTTCTCATACTCATTAGTTTCCACTTGCCCAATTATAAGTTTTAAGGTGGTGATTTCCTCAGTGAACTTTAGTACTTCCTTTTCCATTTGGCTAATTTTACTCTTTAAGGAGTTCTTTTCTTCAAGATTCTTGTATATTCTTTTCCATTTGACCAGTTCTATGTTTTAACAAGTTTTCTAAGTTGTTGACTCTTTTGCTCATAATTCTCCTCCTGTATATTCTCATTTCTTTTCCCAATTTTTCTTCTCTCTCTCTTTGTATGATTTTAAGTTCTTTTTTGAGGATGTTCCATGAGTTCTTTCTGGACTTGAGACCTCTTTTTGTTTGAGGTTTCCCTCATAGGTGTTTTGACATTATTGGCCTCTTTTGAGTTTATGTCTGTCTTACTCTTCTCTGTCACCATAATAACTTTCTATAGTCAACTTCCTTTTTTTTTGCTTTTTTTTTTTTTTTTTTTTTTGCCTGTATATTTAGGCCTTTCCTCTTTCTTTTAAATTTAAGTTCTGCTTCTGGGTTAGGAAAGAGTATTGTCTCAGACTTCTTATGCCAGTGGCTGCAGGCTATTTACCTGGTACTGCAATGATGTTGTGCTGAGGACTATGGGGGAATTCTTGTGTCTGTTATTGTACTGAGCCGGTATTTTGGGGGAGGCCCAAAAGTTGAATGTGTTGAGGCCCGAAGGGGTGTTCTGCATATCCTTGGGGCTACACTAAAGCATGTGGCAGTCTGACCTCTGAAGGTTTTCTGTTTGCCTTGAATGTGCTGAATGTTGATGACATTCTTGCTAGCAACTGCCTCTTTGCTTAAGCACTTGTAGGTTGGGCATCTATTTATTTGTCTAGGGCTATGCTGAAGCCCTTGATGGTCTGCTGATGGAGATGCCAGTTTGCCCAGAGTTGTACTGAAGCAGGTAGAGATTTGGCCCCTGAAAGATGCCTTTTTGCCTGGAGCTACATTGAAATATGTGGTGGTCTGGCTGCTGGAGTGTACCTGATTGCTGATGGCTACACTGAAGGCATGTGGGAGATCTCGTGTTGATATTAGCATGTTCTACCATACCAGGACTTAAGATTTCCTGCTGGTTTGGTGGGGTGAGGTTTGCTGCCAGCTTGCTGGGAAGCTTCCTATCCTGAACTGCTCCCCAACCCTTTACCTAAGTGAGATGAACACTTTCTGCCAATCTCCCAAGTTTTATGGGCTAAAAGATTGTTTCACCCTGTTTTTTTCCTGATTCTGCTGTTTTAGGACCTGCCTTAGAGTGCTAGTTTATAGTTGCCCAGAAGTGAACATGGGAGAATTACAGTATTCGGTGTTTACTCTTGTGAACTTGTTATCTTGCCTTCTCGTAGTTAGCATGGATAAATATTGTCCTGATTTACTGATTTTCAAAAAAGAGAAAAAAAAAAAAAAAACAGAATCTGTAAGCTCTTGGCCAGGGAGCCTAACTTCAACTCCTAGGAAAATTCCCAAAAGGAACATTAAAGAGATAGGTGAATTATATCTAGGGAAGTAGGGATTACAAAAAACAAGCATAGTTTCCAGAACAGCTCAAACAGCTCATGCCAGACAAAGAATGGGTATGTGGTAAATATAGTTTACCTAGATGTTAGCAGTCTTTTGATAAAGTTTCTCACACATTTTATCATGGATAATCCAAGCACAATTGCTTGGATAATCATACGCAAAAAGTGATTGTCCATGGTTTAATGTCAGCAGAGAAGGAGGTATCTAGTAAAGTACCCTAGGGGTTTGTAGTTAGCCCTGGGCTATCTTAACATTTTTTACAGGCTTAGAAAAAGGTCTAGATGATTTGCTTATCTTTGCAGATGACACAGAGCAGGGAGAGAAAACTAATCCAGTGTTCACATGTGAGGAACCAAGATAATCATAACAATATTTTGATTATCATGGGCTTGAATCATTCTGAGACAATGAAGTTCCAAAGAGATAAATGTAGTCTTGTATTTGAAATGTAAACTTACTGTAAATAGTGACTGTTTCATTCATTGTGGTACTTAATAGATATATGGTGATTTGTTGATAGAAAAAATTATCAATATATCTATTCTGAGAAAAGATCTGGGTATTTTTAGTGGTCTTGTAAGCCATATATGAATTAACAGTACAATGTGACAGCCAAAGTAACTAATGCCAGCATTAAGGACATAGTTTTTAAAAACAGGGTAGTGATAATCTTAGTATAGTGTTATTTCAATACACCAAAGATTGAGGACATTGATAATCTGGAAAATGTTCTGATACAGAGAACCTCAGTGGTAAAAGTATTTGAGTTTGTAACATATCAGCTTGGGCTGAAGGGACTGGGCATGTTGATTGTGGAGAAGTGTGCCCATCTTAGTTAGCTTCATGTATTGGAAGAGCTGTCATGTGAAGAAGGGCTGTGATTTGTTGTGGTATTGTTTTTTGTGTCCAGGTTTTTAACTTTTCAATTTGATGCTTCTGTGAGACTCTCTCTACCAATATAGATCAGCAGCTGTTTCACTTTGGGAGAGTGCCTCGGGCACTGAGAGGTTGTTATTTGCTTAGGGTCACTTAGTCACCATCTCAGGCTTTGAATACAGGCTTTCCTGACTCTAAGATTGGCTGTCTAGCCACTGTGCCACATTATTTTTTAGGAAGATAACAGTTATGAATAGTATATTGAAAAAGTACTTTGTATTTAGTAGAGGCTTAATGAATGGTTGCTGAATGAGTAAGTGTATCAAACTTAAAGATAGAAGACTTAACCATGCAAACTTTGAATCTCACTTGTCAAAAATGGATATAATAATAGTTTTACTATTTACATGATGAGGATTGTTGTGAGGAAATTATTTTCAATAAATGTGTAAATGTAAGTTATTCTTCTTGTGATTATATCACTTCTAAAGTTCATAATATTTATTACATTGTAGAGTGTTATCTCTTTTATTGGTACTACAGGATAATTTTAGAATAGTTGTGATAAGCTGTGGTGGATCTAAAGTAGATATAAATACTGTAAGTGACAAAAAAAAAGTTCATTTGAAAGGATATCAACCCTGGAATTAGGAAACAGGTTCAGATCTACTTCTAGTACTCACTACCCATATGACATTGGGCAGATCACTTCAGTTCCCTAGGATTTGATTTTCTCATCTATAAAATAAAAGGATTGGACTAGAACATCTCTGACGTCCCTTTTCATCTATAGTTCTATAATCCTGTGATCTTTAAAAAGTTTTTCATTTTATTCATAATAGTAAAACATAACACATATATTACTAATATTATATGAGAATATATATGAGAATAATATCTGAATATATTTATAATTATGTGATTATTCAATTAAATATATGCATATATATGATATTTGCATAAAATAATCAGTAAGAACAGAATTTAAACTGTCAGCCATTGTCATTTTGATTTTGTAAAATTTTTTAATTTGCTATAAAAAATCCGTAAAGAATAAGTATTTAGCTATGAACAGGAAATGTTTCTTTTCATTTTCAGGCCAATGAACAAATTAAGAATGCCGGAGGATTGAAAACTTCGAGTATAGTGATTGCACTGACGGATGGAAAGTTGGATGGTCTGGTGCCCCAGTATGCAACAAAAGAGGTGAGTCTCAAACTGAAACTCTGAAATATGTTCTGTTGCGTTTTGTCATGGAGCTTTGCTTGTGTAACCTAGTGTTTAAATAATGGCTTTCTTTGATAGGCAGACATATCCAGGACCCTGGGGGCCAGAGTTTATTGTGTTGGAGTTCTTGATTTTGATCAAGCCCAGGCAAGTATATCAGATTTATAGCTTTTTCTCAGTTCAGAGTGATGCATTCTAGAATAACTGTTACTGAAGTATAGTGAAAACAGGATTCATGGAGATTTCTATTAAGATATTTTATCTCCTATGTCATAAATCAATAAACTCAGTGAATAGGGTTAGTGATTTAGAATGTATCTGTTATTGTAGAACAAAACATCTCAGAAATTAACCTTTCACCAATTGATGAGGCCAATCTATATATTTATTTAATTTTGGGGGGTTGGGTTTAAAATCTCTCTCCTTAAAATAAACTTTGACTAATATGGATTTTGCAAAGAGTAGGTTTTACTTCAATTTTCCCTGAGTTTTAATGCTTATCTTTTATTTTTTCTTTTCCCTTTCTGAATTTTGGAAGTTTGCATGATTTCAATAAACAGATCCAAGTTTATCTACCTCAAAAGTGCCTTACATTTAATTTTGCAGTAAGGGATGATTCATGTAAGTTGATGTGTCCTTCCTTAGTTTAGTGAGGATAATTGACATAAATCACCTTGGTTTACAAACCAATCTTATGACCATCTGTTGCATTTAATTCTTAATAAATATACCATATTGCTGTATCATTGCAATTGTGACAATCTTATCTTAGGATCACTGCTTAAAATTTACTAAGCTTTAAGTACATCTCTATCATCACATCCTTGTCAATCAATTTTTTTTTTTTTTTTTTACCATTTTTTAAAGCTTGAAAAAATTGCTGATGCCAAAGATCAGGTATTCCCTGTCAAAGGAGGATTTCAAGCCCTTAAGGGAATAATTAACTCTGTGAGTACTTTGACTTTGTGGAGAAAACTTTCATAATTATATACATAGTTTGAGTTGACATGAGGTGATCTGGAAAACAAACTCATGTTGCTTTTGTTTTGAAGAAAGGGAGTTATGTGGAAAATATAACTTTTTAAATGACTGTATTTACTGGTTATAAATTTATTATTTACTGATTGTTGTTTAATATAAAATTTCTGCATTTAAATTCCAAGTGAGATACTGATAATTAAGGCATAATCTCTAGAGGAATTTGTGAACTTAATTTTGTGTTTTCAATTATAAAATTTTCAAGGAGATTTTGTTACCAATCATTTATTCCAATGGTGTCAGTGGGGCCATGACTTTGTACTTAAATCCCTGCAAGCTGCATATTGAATTAGGTTTAAAATCTAATGTGTCTATGTTTTCTTGTACTTTGATTTATTTTGTTAAATATATCGTAGTTAGATTTTAATCTCGTAATCATACTGGGGAATGTTATAGGGCCTTTATGGACCAGGCCTGTGCTCGACACCTTTGAATTACTCAACAATTAAGTAAGAGTGAACTGGAAAAAGTAGCATCATAATATTTTGAACCTCAGAAGGGGAAAGGTTGTTGAAAGAATGAATAAAGCATTTATTAAGCTCTTGCTGTGTATAAACCACCATGCTAAATACTACTCATACAAATAGAAAAGACAATTTCTGATCTCAAGGAGCTTGCATTCTAATACAAAGAGACAGGATGTGTGGAAAGTTATAATTGCAAGTCATACAGAAAGGTTCTGTGACCCTTAATGGTGTAACAGCAAAACATAAGTTAATGTTTCTTTAATGTCATTTCTCCTGAGAAAATGGCATCAGATTTTGATGGCAAACTATTTGACAGTGCCAAGGACTTTGGAGGCCAGAACTTTTTTCTGGGTCTTCATTAGCTGGGGTTGTAGCACCTGCCAGAACTGTGGCTAGGATGTATCTATGCAGAAGTTTGCCCCTGGGACTAGAGCATTGCTATTCCTAAGGCTCTTGGGTACATCTCTATCAGCGACTGAAGGGAGATGGACAAGCCAGTGGTAGTGGTGATGGATGGCACATACTTCCTCTTGTCTTTCTCATATTTGTCTTGCTTGTTTGCATTGTTGAATTATGGTATTGGAGCAACTGTTTGGAAGAAACTAGGCAGCAAGCATTTATAAATTTTTTATTATACTCCAGGCACTATGTAAGCACTGGAGATAAAAAGAAAAAAAAGGAAATAGCCCCTGTCCTAGTTTAGATTACCTTCTAATGGAGCATGTAATGGATGCATATATCAAATATGTGAATATTACATATATACATATACGTATATATAAATAAAAGTACCTTTTTAATTTTGAAATAGATTTGGCTTGCAGAGCTTCTTTAAGAAAGCATAATTCTCTTAAAACATTTTCAGGAGTTGTTTGAGAATGAAGTATTTTTTTATTATGATTAATGACATTATTTTTCTAAAGTTGAACTATCCTGGTATCCCTGATATAAACAGAATTCAGTCATAATAAGTCACTTCTTGGATGATATGTTGTAGTTTGGTTAATAAGATTTCATTTAAAAATTTACATAGTAAGATGAAGGATTTGGGTAAAAAGTCCTTTATTTTTTCAGTTTTTGAGAATAATTCATATAGTATTATTTTGATCTTTGAAAAAATTCTCTTCAAACTATAATGGAAACATCAGATTATTTTTCTCCCACTTGGCCATCTCATCCCTTCCCACTTCATGTCAACCCCAATGTAGTTCATTTACAACTAGTTGTATTTTTTTTTTGAGATTGGATTATTTACGATCTCTAGTTGTTTTCTGGTAGTTTAGATATTTCATATTTTTGAAAGTTTTCCTCTCTTTTGTCTTCTAAGTTTTATTCACATATAATTATGTAAATTCTAATATTTTTATTTCTTCTGGTTTTCTTGTGACTACCTTTTTCACTTGCTATTTTATTGATTTGATTTTCTGCTTTCTTTTTAGTCAGATTTGCTAAGTTTAATCAAATTAATCAATGAATTTATATTTTAATTGATAACTTTTATTATAGACTTTATGATTTTCAGTTTATTAACTTTTTGTCTCTAATTTTCAAAATCTTTTTTTTTTTTTTTTTTGGTATAACATAACATCAGGAATACGTGGCTCTTCCCCATTCCCACCCCTAAACTGTAAAAATAATTTAGCCATTGGTCTGGGAACAAGAAACCAGGGACTCAAACTTTTTCACTATACATATGCTTTCTATTTAAAAAAATAATTTTGTGGAGCCCAGAAGGTTTTTTTATTTGAAATTAAATTTGTCTCTTTCTGACATTTATTAGATATACCTTTCTAACTAAGGGAAGAAACACTTTTGAAATAAAAAGCAGAACTTTCAGGCTTCTCTAAGTAGACATTTTTTATTTTTGTTTTTGCTTTACTATTCTTATCTGTGAAGGTTAACAAAAATTATCATTACATATTTGTGACATTACTGTATTCATCAAACTAAAATACCAGTAAATACTATGTATCTTTTAAAGCAGAGCTTTTCCTTTAACTATTAACTCCTTCAGGAGCAATAATCTTAATTTCATCTGACCTTTAATTGTGATCTTAGGAAATTCCCTTAACATTTGAAGGAAACCCTCCAGAATAAACACTATTCAGAATGGGTTTTATTGAAGTGGACTTTTTGTAAGTTTCAAAATGTATTTTTTAAGTGGAAAGTATTAATTGTTTTATTTAGAAGAGACTTTTCAGTGCTTTAAACATTTGGTTCCATTATGAAACAGGACTTCTAGTGGACAAAGAAAGATATATTCATTAGTTAAAGAAGTATTGTGTGTTTAATAGTAATAAATGGTGTCTAAAAGTCTTTCGCACTTTTTTCTATATTCATTAGAGAACAATAATGTGGCTGTAGTATGGTTTTGGTAGGATGGGAATTGGATTTGAAGCCAGTGCTAGGTTTGAATCCTGAACCTGTGACTTATTGCAAATATATTTTTGGGGAAGATAATTTCTCTCTTATTTTTTTATCTTTAAAAGGAGGAACATAAACTTCATGACCTCTAAGGTATTTTTTCCAGTTATTAATCCTGTTGTCGAATTAGTTGAATATGGCACAATTCTTTAAAAATATTGTAGGTAACTGTAAAGTTGAATTTCAACTAATCAGGTATACACTTGTTATGTGTTATATATACTGTGCAACAAAGACAAAACAAATGAACAAATACTACAAGAAGATATAGTTTTAGTTTTACAGCAAAATTTCATATGCAGAATATACATTAACAGTTGAGATTATACTAGAAAGGTAAAAATACAACAAACAAACAACAAAAAGTTTCCTACTGACATTCTATTCTTTCTCTAAATATAACAGGTGCATTGTTTAGAGGTTAACTTTTGAAATATCCACAGTTTTTGGTAATAACTAATCCTTCTTTTGTTCTGCCCTCCCCTCACTATTCTTCTGGATTTGTGGTCTTGAACCTTGTCTTCCCATTGTCCCCAGGTCTAGTTGTTGACTAGTCATTTCTGTGGCCACAACTTTTCTCTCTTTTGTTCCTTAGTCCCCTTGCATAACCACAGTTCTAGTTAAAGGCACAGTATGTGTCTTTATCACATACGGTCTGACTGATAGTTTGGATGGTGTCTCAGTTTTTTAGTTTTCCCCTTCTCTAGTATGCCCTTTCCATAAATGCCAACTTACTCTTCAAAGATATTCTTACTTGTTTATGTGCTTTCCTCTCAGTATAATGTGAGGTCTTTGAGGTCCCAGTCAATATGTAAGTGCAGATTTGGTGAGTTACTTTTGGAAATGTATTATGGAGAGTTCTGCTTCAGAGCAAGTGTAGGTATCTGCTGACTGTTTACTGTAGGCTCACTTCGAGGTTATGTAAAACCTTCTAACTGGCTGCTGACAAGAGCCTAGAATGGACAAACTCTTTCTCTCTTCCTTGGTGGCATTTGGGTCAGGAGGAGGAAATGCCATGGTCTCAGGATAGGAGGAAGGAGGGAGAGCAGCTGCCTGTTTCTACTGCCTTATTTCCCCAACTGGTTTCCATGTGTCTGTGAACATATGGCACCACTGTATCTTTTGTCCCTTTGTATTTACCAGATTTGGCCACAGCTGTTACCAGCTCCAGTTGCTGAGGGGACTTTTGATGACTCTTAAGATCTTTCCTGTGACCACAGAAAAGTACATCCCTCCCCATGACATTTATACTAAAGAAATCCCTTAGATGAATTTTATCCTCTCTTTTTTCCACATTTTTTTCCCCTCATCTGACTTGAAATTCACAAGAGAAAGTTAAGCTGTAATCCCTTGTTCTGGGGACTCTGATCAGCTAACTCTTCTATTCTTTCTATCACAGTTTGTTCACACACACACACACACACACACACACACACCCTTTTACATGTCTTTGAAGTTCTTTGTTCAGTATCTGCTACAGTCTGCTTACACTTACCATGTGCCTTCTGGGTGACACCTCTCCTTGTTTCTTCAGTGGCAGAGGTGTTTCAGGCTGAACTGGGAGTAAAATACTCCTATTAAAAAGGCAGGTCTTGGCTGCCATGGTGTAGGGATGAAGATCAGTAAAAACGCTTTTCTGTTTTTTAAGTGTAACTTAGTCTGCTTCCTTTTAAGTTCATGTTCTATCATGCTTTAAGATTTACAAAATGTTTTTCTTACCAAAACCTTCTCTAAGATAGGCAGAATAAATGTTAATATCTCTATTTTAGAGCTGAGGACATGGAGTCTAGAACGGTTTGATATGCCCTTGGCACTACAGCTAGCATGTCAAAGAGACAGAAATTCCAGTTCAGATCTTCAGGAGTAAGTCCAGGAGCCTTTCCACTGTGCCATGCTATCTCTGAAAATCACGACAACTCAATCTGGTGACCTAACCTGCAAGATTTCTTCTATTGTTACAATATAGCTTATTCAAAAATAATTTCTCAGTGTACCAGAGACAGGAGTTTTAAATTAAACCTGGTATCTTTCCAAACTATGTTTTAAAAAAAGAAAACCAAATAATAGCACTGGTTTGTCTAAATTAAAAGCAAGGGACCAAAAAAACCCCACAGTTATGAACATTTTGGTTTTTACAAATTTAGTTCCTTTTTCTGAATTTTAGTTGATTCAGAAGACTTCTAGTTTTCAATTCCTTTTTAATGCTAATACACACACATATAAATATAAACAATAATTTCATCTATTGTTAAAGGTATTCTCTCGTATTTTGGATTATCAACTCTCTCCCTAGGAACACAATTTTTGCAATGGCTCCAGTCATGCTTCACTTCCTATGTCCTTAGATTCATTCACCATGACTTCCCCTGCTCCTTTCCAAAACCCTTTCCAAAGCACCCTCCTGAAGCTCTCTACTCTTTGGATTAGTGACCCCTTCCCTTGGGACTGCCATTTTGGGAAGTACCACAGCCAAATGTATCTCACTTATGTCTAGATCACTTTCCAGATTTTTTCTCCTCTGTTTTCTTTCTTCTTTCCTGCTACATTGTCCCCTGGGAGAAATCTCTGACTTGCTCTCTTTATTTCTTTCTTGACCCACCATTTTGTCCATACATGAAAGCTCTTTTCCCTCAGTACAGTTCCCTTGTATTGGAAAATATGTTATATTCTCTAATGTCTTGAAAATGTTTATTTGATCTCACTACTGGCTTTCCTACTAGGGTTTTGTCCTAGCCAGCTTGTCTTTGTGGCTTAAGTCCTTGAGAAAATAGTCTATAATTGCCTCTTCTATCATTCTTTTTTTCAGTTCTTTACAGTCTGGCTTCCAGTTTCCACTCTGCAGCCTTTGAAAGTGTTGATCTCTAGAATTTTGTGAGACTTCATTGTCTTGGTTCTCCTCTGTCTCTGTTTCCAATGCTGGCTCTTCACTCCAAAGCTCTCCTCTAAAACCCTTTCTCTTTTTACTTTTTACAGTCTATCTTGGTCATATTTTTGTACTTGGTATAATATATTATCAGATTATAGAGGTTCAATTAATCATGTATACACACCCACATACACATATATACACAAACATAAAAAGAGCTTTACATCTACCTATACCTCCCATACAAACGCCAAGTAAAAGCAGTTTCTCAAGGTTGTTAAAAATAGTTCATGAAACTAAAATCCACTAGCAAAGAGATGAAAAGTAAGCACTTAATAAATGCCTTATATATCAAGTTATCTATCTAGTAGACTTAGGATATCAAGGTACTTAAGGTGTATAGAAGATGAGTTCATTTCCCATTTTTCATACCCAGTTGTAAATTTTCTTTGGGATTTCATGTCAATGAACTAATTAGGAACCTTCTTCCTTCTAAGAAGTAAATGTTAGATGGGCATATCCTGTTTTTTCAGTACTCTGCTAGGCATTGTGATAGAAAAATTATTTTAATTTGAAGAAATGAAGCAGTTAGAGGTTGTGACTTTTTCAGGGTTATACACTGAGTAAGTATCTAAAGCCAAATTTTTATCTGTCTTTTTGACGCCAGGGCCAGTGCTGTATCCTCTGTACACCTAGAGCTCTTAAATCTTTTTCAGAGATCATAGCATTACATCTCAATTTATCTAGAGCTAGAAACACCTCAGGAACCATCTGGTCCAGTCCTTAATTTTATAGATGAGGAAACTGAGGAAGAAGGAGATTTTGGCACTTGTAATACACTCTGGGATTAAGCATCAGAACTGGAATCTGAACCCAGATCCTCTGACTTCAGAATCAGTATTCATTTCACAGCATTGTTTTATGTAATCAGTTTCTAAACTCCAAGTATAAAACTTGATTGTTATCCCTAATGAACTTTATTCAGTTCAGCCTAGTCTATTAGACTCTCAACATTTTTTTATGTTCTGACTCAGTAAATCCTTTCCCCTTAACTTTTGTAATGTACAGACTTGATAAGAATATCATCTGTATCTTTAGTTCAGTCATTAAAAAAAATTGTTCAACATTATGGGATCCCACCTGATAATTTTGCTGTATATTTCCTTTCAAGTTGCTTTTGAACACTGAAGAATTCTTTGAGGATGGATATTCAACCAATTCTGTCTAAATCCATCTAACTGTACTATCAGCTAGCCCATATTACCATTTAAAAATTTAATTGCGTGAGATACTTTATCAGACATTTTACTAAAATCTAGGTAAGCTATAAGCATACCTGCTGTGCCATTTAGTAACCCTGTCAAAGAAGGAAATGAGATTAGTATGGCGTGACCTGTTCTGATAGATCCATTCTAGCTATTTGTGGTTTTTGTTTCTTTTCCTTATCTGGAAGTTTGCTAACTATATCAATATGTTTTGAATCCTGTCTGGAATTATCATCTAGCTTTTCCCTTCCTTCCTTCTTTCCTTCCTTCCTTCCTTCCTTCCTTAAAATATCATTTTTAATGCAAGTAGTATTTAAGATAATCAATAGAAATAGGGTTTATGTTGGAACAAAATGGAAAGAGGCTATTAGTAATAGATCACATAGTTTATTAAAATGAAGTCAGTAATACCTACTGAAAGCCTGAATTAGGATGATGGAAGTGAAGACACAAAGGATAGGATGAGAATAAGATATTTGAAGGAAGATTGTATAAAATTTATTTAACATTAGGGTGTAAAACAGAGAAACATTAAAGATTCTGAGTCTGGGAATCATTGAGAGAAATAGGATAGAAAAAGAATTGGGATTGAGAAAAAGGGAGATGGTTAAGTGTCTTGTTTATGAATTGGAAATGATAATGAGGGCCTAAATAGAATAACTTTTATAGAGTTAAAGATATAGGACTGGAGCTCAAAAAAGTAGTCAAAGGTTGATGAGAGAACTGATATTCCCTTCTCCCTTTTCCCATTGCATGTTTCCTGAATATAAAATTTAGGCAGCTGCTGAAGATAAATCAGGAGAAAATGTTTTTTTTAAGGATGGGAAATGTACAAATACATATATGTATTGTGTGTAATTGTGTGTATATAATTATATACATTTACATCATGTAATTATAATGTCCTTGACAATGCGATTTTTTCCCATTTGAATATTTATAGAGAACTTTAAAAATGCCTAATTATCACAGTTCAGTGAATAACATGGAAAATAAAATAAAAAACTTACCAATTTACAAAAAAGAAAATGACAATGAAATGATTTATTCTTTAGATCTATTTCCAGAAAAAAATTATCTTTTTTTTTTTTACAAAGGAGAATGAATTAATTATGTATACTTAGAGGGAGATGAAGCAAAAATGATTATATTTCTACAAAACCTATTCCAAATGAATTTTAGAATTTACCTGTTGATGGCAATCATCCCTGAGAAAAGTAAAGCCTGAATAGATTGCATGTAATTAAAAAAAGAAAGAACAAAACATGCTGATGAATATCAAGTAAGCATAAATAGCTACAACCTTGGATAATTTTATTTGTTTTTAAAAATTTTTTTTGAACATTTTGCCTTGACACATTATAACTTTTCAATGAACATTACTTTTAGAAGCAAATAAAATTGTGTAAGTTAGTGATTATAACTGACCATGTAATTTTACATTTTTATAGTTTGTCCTGTGTTAACAGGAAAGGCACAGTGTTTTAACTGTGATGATTTTGAGCTTCTATTAACCATAGAATTTGAGCTGCTGTTTTAGGATCCATTAATATTGGTATCATTCATATGGCTGTAGTTGTTGAGTCTGTTTTTCTTTTGATCTGCTTTTCTTTCCTCTGTCTCAATTCATTATTAAGTAAATTTATTAATTAAAAAATGCTAAACTTAAGTTAACTTGCCAAAAAAAACTTTTTCACATACATAATAGAATACACTAGATGAAATCATTTTATACTATTTGCTTTAAAAATTTTTTTTAATAAATTCTGCACATTATTTTCTAACTTATCCTCTTTGCCTGGTGAATTTCCTTCTGCTCTTTTATGGTCATTAAAAAGCAAAAAGTCACAATATCCCTCTTTTCTGGCATCACTTTTGTCAGTCTTGCTTCCCCCTTCTCTCCAATGAACAGAAAAGAGATGTATACAGAATAAATTTTATGGAGATAATAAAAGAAAGCCAATAAAATTAAGGACGGTCAGAAAAGACTTTCTGCAGATGGCGGAATTTTAGCTGGAACTTGAAAGAAGCCAAAGAAACCAGGAGGAGGAAATGAGGCTGGAGAAAATTGGGAAACAGCCAATGAAAAGACCCAGATTCTAGAGAAGGAATGTCTTGTTAGAGCAATAGTAAGTAAGGAGGTCAATGTAAATGGTTCTAAGAATACCCAGGAGAGGGGAATATAAAGTATTAAAACATTGAAAAGGGAGGAGTGTTGTAAAATGCTTTGAATTCCAGAGAATTTTATATGTGATTCTAAGGTGAGAGAGAGCCAGTGAAGTTTATTGAGTGGGCTGAGGGTAGAAGGTGGGGGTAGAATGGGGTCAGATCTGTGCATTAGGAAGATGCATTTGATGGCTATAAGTAGAAGATGGGCTGGAGTGAGGAAAGAATGAGGCAGCCTGTAGAAGGTGTAAGCTCTGGAGAAATATACTTGAAACAAAGATACAGCAAGGTGTTAACTCAGTGGAATTGATGAGATGATGGTTCTTTAGTTCACAGATATACTTAGTACTTAGCATGGTGATATAATGGTGCTCTAGTTCACACATACATAGTAGGCTGTAATAATATAATCATACCAAGGTATTTAAGTTCTAATAAGGACTGGAAATGGGACCTTCCACCATTTTTGACCATCCTCCTGGTGGCTCTTCTGCCTCCTGCACTCCTCCACTAAGATCAAGGCTGATCCCAAGGTCCTCCGGAAAACTAGCCTGAACATGACAGCAACCCAATCAACAGGATATTTATTTCCATATTATAATTTTGAGATGATGAAGGCTTGCAGCAGAGTGATGGCAGTGTCAGAGGAGAAAGATGTCATATAGGAGATGTCATAAAGTTTAAAAGGGTGGGACTTAACCACTGACCAGATATGGTCTTCGCTATTATGTTTAATATTATGGATAACAATATTATGGACCAAACAGTGGTCTTAATAACTTACCAATCAATCTTCAAGAATTTATATGCAAACATATTCTATTAAAGCCAGCAAGCGTTTATTAAGGGATTACTACATGACAGACATTATACTAGACACTGAGGGAACAAAGGCAGACAATTCAGTTCTTGCCCAAGAGGAGGTCTTCTATGTTCTACTGGCGAGAATGATGGCTAGATTAAGTACAGTGTATTTGTGGAGGGGCAGAACTAGCAACTTGCGGAATGAGAAAAGACCTGGGGTGGAGCACTTGACTTGAAGCTTGAAGGGAGATTGGGATTCCAAAGGGAAGAGGTAAGGAAAGGCATCATTCCAGATATGAGTGACAAGCCCATATGCAAATAGGCCTCCTTGGCTGGAACATACGATGTATGATGGAGAGAAGTTTGAATTCAGTTTACAACCATGAATTCACAGGAATTAGCATTAAATGTTAAGCAGAGGACTTTGTAATTTAACCTAGAGGTAACTGACAGACTTTGAAGCTTTTTGAGGAGAGGAGTATCGTGGTCTGAGCTATGTTTTATGAATTCTAGTATATAATCCCTGTTTAGGGAGGATCAGAGAGAGGAGACTTAAGACAGGGACTAAAGGCCCAAACTAGTAAGATGGGTGAGAGATTTTTACTTGTCAGATTTTGTTTAGCTTTTGTTAGTAATGTTCCATAATAGACTCGGAAGTCGGAAAATTAGTGTTGGAGGGAATATCTATGATTTTTTTTTTTTTTCTGATACAATTGGGGTTAAGTGACTTGCCCAGGTCACACAGCTAGGAAGTGTTAAGTGTCTAAGGTCAGATTTGAACTCAAGTCCTCCTGACTTCAGGGCTGGTGTTCTATCCGCTGCACCACCTAGCTGCCCCTAATGTCTACAATTCTCAATAGAAATTCTTATAATTAAGGCATTTAATTTAAATGGGACATATGAAGAAAGAAATATTCTATTTTTTGAGAAAGGCCCAATTACCAGTAGTTAAATATAGAATGAGGTTGTAGGGACAGTGCCAATCAGTGCTTTAGATTCAAGTGATCCTTATTTCTTTTTCACAGCCCCCTTAAAGAAAGAAAGTTTTGGGTGGGGATGGGGTTTTTTCTCAATATTCCTTATTGTTGAGCTTTCATTTCTAGCCCTCCCTCTCTGTTCTCTTTTGGCATGTAGATTTGTGGCATATGGATGCCATCAGCTACCACAGCCTGAACTTGTGGGAACAACTCCCTACACTGTTTGTAACTAAAGCTGGAGCCTGGTAGTATGATGTGATTAATTAGGATAAAAACTCATTAAAATCTATGTTTTTATGTGTGCCATAAAAAATGCCATACATTCACATCCATTTTGCTTTATTTTTTTAATTTAATGATCATTTTAAATAATATTAAACACCAATACAATCAATTAAACATGCATTATGACTATTTACATATAAATAAATGCCATAACCTTTTAGTTACTCTCTCCAAGATTTGTTAAGGATTCTTTGTCTGTTCATTACCATTCACTGCCTCATATATAATTGTAATTAGTATTAATCCAGCTTTTTTTTTATTCCTGTCTTATGGTTCTACATTAATTCCTAAAGTTCTTTCCATGTTCATTTTATTCCTCACATTTGTCCATCTTAATTGTGGTACATAATGCTAATGTACTATAATTTGTTCATCTATTCTTTTATTGTTGCTTCCAGGTTTTTGCAATAATAGATAATGCTATGAAAAAGATTTGAACAGATAGTTTAAAAAAATTTGGTGCATGCATGGATGTATATGTATATGTGAGATAATACTTTCAGGGTTCAACTCATAGATCTAGACCTGAAAAAGGCCTTAGTGGCCCTATAGTCCAAGGGTAGTGAAACTTTTTTTCTGCCAAGGACCATTTGAATATTTATGTCATTTATGGGCCATACAAAATTATCACCTCAAAGAACTCAAGCAGTAGAAGGTGGTTATCACTGGTAGTTGCCTTAGCAGAGCCAAACCAAATGATTTAATGAGTCTTATATGGCCCGTGAATTGGACATTTCTCTCCCTTGTTATAGTCTAACCAACTAAACTTAAAATGAATGACTAATGCAAAATTTGACCTAACGTATTCCTTCTAGTCCAATATTCTATGCATCATTCCTCTTTTTTAACTCTAGAGATAGCGCTAGGTCATAATTTTCAGGATAAAACAGAATCATTGAGTCAGTGTATATATTATTTTGGAAACTCATTTTTGAACTCCTAGATTATTGTCTTAAGAAATTATACTAATTTACAATCTCATCAGCAATAAATGCCTTCCTCTATAGCCTCACCAGCATTGTTTGTTTCTTTGCTCTTAATTATTTTTTGCTAGTATGAAGAGAAGAAAGTGGTACTTCAAAATTTTTAATGTTTTGATTATTAGAGTTGCTGAACCTTTTCAAGTGATTATTAATAGTTTTTCTCTAGTGAAAATTATCTTCTCATATTCTTTGACCGTTTATAAAAATGTAAGAGTGAATCTTTTGAAAAAATTTATGAGTTCTTTCGCATTTCAGATGTCAAGTTTAAATTTTCCCTGTATCCATTATTTCTGTTGCAATTTAAAAATTTTATTTTAATCAATTACTGTTTTTTGTTATCAATGATCTACTTACCAAATCATCTTTCAATTATTATTCCATGTAAATTATTCTTTTCTTTCACCTTTTTTATGCCTGGGTCATATAACTGAAATTTATTAAGGTGCACTATATGAGGTATGGGTCTAAATTGTTCTCTTACCAGTTTATCATTTCTTAAATAATTCTTTCCCCAATTTTTGTTTGCTGTATAAATTTTTCAAACCTTAATATTTCACCTATGCAGCTGCTATCTCTACTCTCTTTTACTGAATTATTTCTATATATTTTTATCTACTACTATATAGTTATTCTTTTTTCCCCCAAGAGGTCTATTATAACTAACTTTTCTAAAATATATATTTTCTTAACTTTTTTTTCTTTGTTTTGTGATTAGATTTACACAGGTTGAGATTTACAACCTCCACTATTATAGTTTTGCTTTTTATTTTTTCCTATAACTCAACTTTCCTCTAAGAACCTGGATGGTATGCCACTTGGTGCATATATGTTTAATATTGATATTACTTCATTGTCTATATTATTTTTACCAAGATGTAGATTCTTTCATTATTTCTTTTAATTGGATCCATTTTTTGCTTTTACTTTGAGATCAGGTTGGCTATCTTTGCTTTTTTACTTCATCTGAAGCATAATATATTTTTGCTCCAATTTTTTTAATCTTTACCCTGCATGTATCTCTCTGCTTCAAATGTGTTTCTTGTGAACAAACATATGGTTGGATTTTGTCTTTTGATCCATTGTGCTATCCACTTCGATTTTATGGGAGAGTGCATCCTATTCACAATCATAATTATGATTACTAACTCCATTGTATTTCTTCCTATTTATAGTTTTCTCTCCTTTCACTTTTTCATCACCAGTGTTTTGTTTTTGTCCCCCACCTCCCTCAATCTGTCCTCCCTTCTATCAGCTCCCTCTTACCTTTTCTTTTTCCTTTCTACTCCCCCCCATCTCTATAGGATAAGATAAATTCTTATACCCAACTGAATATGGATGTCATTGTTTTTAAATCAAATCCAATGAAAGTAAGGTTCAAACAATGCTCATCCCCTCCTTCTTTCTCCCTAATGCAATGTCTTTTACACCTCCTCATGTGATATAATTTGTCCTATTCTGCTTCCCCCTTTCTTCTTTTCTCAGTATAATACATTCTTTTACCTCTTGTCTTCTTTAAAATATCATCACATTAAAGCTAACTTCTACCAACACACTCTATTTGCCTTAATAAAAATACAGTTCTCGAGTTACAAGTTTCATTATTTACTCTAAATCAAACACTATTTTCATATCTAAGCACTACATCTCTCAGTTCTCTTTTGTAACTACGAGTTTCTCTCTCCTTCATTTAAAGGATGGATAATCTTCCTTAGTTACCTAGTAATCCCAGCTTTAATTTAACTGTACTGTAAAGCCTAGGGGTAGGAGATGTTCAAATTATAATTTACAAATCTTAACCTCTTAATTTTTTGTGCTTCTTAATTTGGACTGTTTCCATTTTTATCATGAAAAATCTTTTTCACTATAGAATATTCTGAGAAAAATGTTTACAGTATGGCTATAGGATGTACTTTTTAGGTAGTACCAGCTTCTAAACATGATTGCTACGTCCTAAGCTATCTTTTGAATTGTTAAGTACAGTATCACCAGGTTTAGAGGATTATATCTGTTATTTAAATATGACTTACATTTTTAGAGGAAGAAAGGTTTTCTTTAAAAAATAAAAAAGTCACTTAATGGCAGCCAGATTCCCATGTAGATAAAAGCTGTTAATTTCCATTGTAGTTCCTACTTCTGGAAGAAATGAAACACTTGGATAGCATAGACCTTTTGTTACATTCTGATTATCTGATAAAGATGATCCTTTTACAATATATTTATTGTTTGACAAAAAATAGTTACCTAATTTATAGTCCTGCAGTCAAAGTCCTCAATTAGAGAAATGAATCACTATACAGCCCAAAAACATGACTGAAAGAGCAAAGCATGAAATATGTTTGGAACCAGGTCTAACATGAGCCTTTCTTCTACTGCTTTTGTAGAATAATTTCATCCCTAACTTAAGAGTAATTCTCAAGTTTGTACAAATTTGACCAGTTTTGGCTCCAAGATACTTCGCTGCCATTTGTTATTTAGTGTACAATTAAGCCATGTGCTATAATCATATAGCATGACTACATTACAGTAAATTACAATTAGATTCATTCCAAATTAATTTAAAATGTATCAAATGTATCCATGATAAAACTTCATTTTGATGCTATATTCAAGTCAAGCTACACAGCAAAGGAAAAACAGAATTTGCATTGACAAAGAGATCACTTTCATCTTTTGCCAAACATCTGCATTCAACATTGGACATGATGACAGCTGGTTCCTAATGTTACATTCATGGTTAATGCTAACCAAAAGCAAATAGAGAATAAGGAGCAACCATCTTTTCTTGGCCAAAACCCTTGTGAAAAAAGTTATATAAGATTACAGAAACCCTAACAAGTAAGAACATTTGAAATATTTTAGTATTAGAAAATACTCTAATATATAATTGTTGCTTTGGAATTAGTAACATGTGATTAAAAGCAAAGAGTACATATTCCTACTTTTTTTTAAAGTTTGAATGTTTTCTTCCCATTAGCATATTGATGCAAATGTTTGGTTTTTGCACTTGCAGATTAGTTGAGGGTTTATTTTTGCTATAACCTTTCTTAGGGCTTTATTCAGAAAGAATAAGCTTTAATAAGGATAGTTTCAATTATAGGATAATTATATGTCTTCTGAAAGAAATATAAAACTTAGTAGTTATTAGGTTGATGTAAGATATTTTAAATGGAATTTGGGACTCAGAGCCAGAAGTTATAATTTAGGATTTTTAATTAATTAATGAATAAAAATAATTATTAAACATTTATTCTCAGAATTTGCATAACATGGGGCAGCCTCCAAATTCATAAGTATCCTACTTACAAATAACCAATATAATACAAATGGCTCCTCTATGTAGTCCCCAGCTACTGTTGTCAGGGGAGGCAGTTGAAACTCATAGAAAATATAGAACTTCAGACATGAATGAAAGAAAGATATTTTGAAAAATAAAGATAACTAAAAGGAGCTACGACTTGAATAAGAATTCCAGTTAGACTGACCTTGAATAAAAATGCTTAATGACTCAAAATATCTTCTATGACCTTGACCAAATTCTTTCCTTTTTTTTTTAATACTTTTTTATTGTTATCTTGTGATTTGACATCATCATTTCTCTTTTTTTAAAATAACTTTTTATTGACAGAACTCATGCCAGGGTAATCTTTTACAACATTATCCCTTGCACTCACTTCTGTTCCGATTTTTTCCTCTCTCTCCCTCCACCCCCTTCCCCAGATGGCAAGCAGTCCTATACATGTTAAAGAATTTACAGTATATCCTAGATACAATATATGTGTGCAGAACCGAGCAGTTCTCTTGTTGCACAGGGAGAATTGGATTCAGAAGGTAAAAATAACCAGGGAAGATAACAAAAAAAATGCAAACAGTTTACATTTCCCAGTGTTCTTCTTTGGGTGTAGCTGCTTCTGTCCATCATTGATCAATTGAAACTGAGTTAGATCTCTCTGTCAAAGAAATCCACTTCCATCAGAATACATCCTCATGCAGTATCGTTGTTGAAGTATATAATGATCTCCTGGTTCTGCTCATTTCACTTAACATCAGTTCATGTAAGTCTCGCCAATCCTCTCTGTATTCATCCTGCTGGTCATTTCTTACAGAATAATAATATTCCATAACATTCATATACCACAATTTACTCAACCATTCTCCAATTGACGGGCATCCATTCGACATCATTTCTCAACATGTCTCATTCCTTTTCCCTCTTCCTTCCTATTGAACCATTTCTTATGATGAAGGAAAAAAAAAGAAAGAAAAAATTTTATTACAAAATTCATGAATAAAAATGTGATATTATATTTAGTATTGCAAAACGTGATCCTTCATTTCTGCAAAGAAGCAAGGGAAAGTGCCTCCTTATATCTTTTTTTGGAGCCAATCTTATTATAATTTCCACAGCATTCAGTTTCAGTGAATTTATTGCTAGATTCTTTCCAACTACATTTTGTAATCATTGTATATGTTATTTTTCTATTTTTCTGCTTACTTTATTTTGTATCAACTTGAATAAGTCTTTGCATGCTTCTCTGTATTCATTATATTATATACATGTACCACTATTTGTTTAGTCAATTCCCAATCAATAGAAATCTGATTTGTTTTAATTTTGTATCCCCCACAAAAAGCTTTTCTATAAATATTTTGGCATAGATGTAACCTTTCTTATTGTCATTTATCTCTATAGAGTGTATCTTATATTAATAAAATCTCTGACTCAGTGTATCGTCATTTTGGTCATTCTTTTTCCATAATTTCAAAGCATAGGTTTACTAATTCATTTTTACTATATTGTGCCTATATTTCCACAACCTTTCCAATATTGACTGTTCTGAATTGTTGGGCTCGAACAAGTTCAGGGTTATTTTAATTGGCATTGTTATTATTATTAGTGACTCAGAACATTCTTTATTAAACTTTTTTGTGCCCTTTTATCGGAATAATTTCCCTGCTTTTTTCTCTTCATTACTTCTTTTCCTGGCTATTCTAAATTTTTATTCTCAATTTCATGGTCAATATCCTTATTTATTCCTTTTTTAATTTCCTTATGTTCCTCACAGGGTTAAAGACAGTAAATCAGATTTAAAATCCCTGTTCTAATGAATTTCTATGTTTTTGTCTTCAAAGAAATTGCCCCAGTACTTTTTCTCTTGTGCCTTACCTCTTAGACACTCATAAGGGAAATAAAACAGATAGAAGTGGTACAATATAGAAATTATGTTGTTTATCATAAACTTTACTTTTGCTTTCTGCCCTTTGCATGATGATATTCCTTTTCATTGTCCATGACAGGTCCCTTCTACTTTTCTGAGGGTCAGCTGTTCTTAGGAGCTGGCAATTAGGTGACATAGTAGATAGAGTGCTGGGCCTCCTGTCAGAAAGACCTGACTTCAAATTCAGCCTCATATATTTTCTATCATATATGTTCTAGGAACATATTTTGTTCCTGAGTAAATTAGCCACTATCTGCCTCACTTTTCAAAATTGAAAAATGGGGATCATAGTTTACTTTACAAGATTATTATGAAGATAAAGTTAGAAGCTATTTGTAAAGTATTTTGTATAATACCTGACATAAAGTAGGTGCTTCATAAATGTTTGTTCTCTTCTTCCCTCCCCTCATATTTCCCTTCTCCTGAGGAATGATGTTGTCTATACAAACACAAAACTTTCTTAGAGAAGATAGTCTTCCAGTGTGTCAATTCTTCTTAAATTATATCCATTGTAAAATCCCCATCTGAATCGTTAGATTCAAGCATATATTTTTCCCCTATGGGAATGTTCTTTAATGGGACCTTCTCCCTACACTGATTTGAAACTGACCTTCTTCCTTCATAAACCTCCAGTTCTTCCCTTCTACTGCTTCTCCCACTTTCCTCAAGGTCTTCTTGTTGACAGACTTTAGGATTTATTATTTATTACCAATGGACTTGATAAAAGTATATATATTCTACTCAATGTTTTCCCTCCTGTTTCCCCATTTATGGTACTCTCCCACTCTTAATTTTTCTGTGATATATATATATATATATATATATATATATATACTCATAGAAAGGTTCTGAGTTTTACTGCTTATTTCATTTCTAATTCTTCCCCTTCACTTCTCCTATATCTTTAAATTCTTTTCCCCTTAGACTTACCAAAAAATTTTCTTGATTTTCCCCCCCTCCCTTATTTTTTCTTTACTATGTAGGTAAATATGGTTTTGTATGTGTGTGTGTGTGCATACATTTATTAATATATTTCATTCTTTCTTTGGTAAATTATATTTACTGCCTTTCTCATATTGCTGTTGTCTGGGAATTAATAAAGAAAGAATGAGCATCATAATAGAAGCAATCTTGCTAAATAAGATGACAGGAGATTGAATCAGGAATATCTGTAGAGTGACTGGTATTGGCATGGGGGAACCTCTTAATTGTAGCCTGGAATAAAGGAAGAAAAAAAATGGGGAATGATGTTAGAAAGGTATTCAGAGAGGGAGAAAGGGAATTATGAATAATGACTTCAATTTTTTTTCATTAAAGTATGAGATGAAGTTCTGAGCTGTGAAAAGTGAGGACAAGGAAATATATGGGATGCTTGAGAATAGAAAAGGTTTGTAAGTGTCACTATCTGAGAGGGAAAGAGAATCAATTAAGGAAGAGTAGAAAGATTGCATTACTACATTTAAGGCCTAGGCTGAAATGATGTAACAAATGTCTCCTTGACCCTATCAACGTATTTTAATTCCTTTTTTTGGAAAGAAATACATTTATTGGTAGTCAATTTAATAGTTATTCAAATTCAAATTCCATGTATAAATACTTTATTGAAAGGACTATATTTGTTTAAATTGAAAATGCAGTACTTTAAAGTTGAAAGAATGATGCTATAACATTTCATTTATTCAGTCTCAGAGAAATGAAGTGTGCCACGTCTGTAAATTTTCTGGATAATTGATGCTTACCATGTAAAGTAGCAATTTAAAAAAATTACCCATTTAAGACAGAAGTCTTTCTATTATTATATCACATATTTCTGCAACTTTTATTTATTAAAGCTTTTTATTTTCAAAACATATGCATGCATAATTTTTCAACATTAACCCTTGCAAAACTTTTGTTCCAAATTTCTCTCCCTTCTCCACACCTCCTCCCCTAGATATTAGGTTATTTAATCTAATATATGTTAAACATGTACAATTCTTCTAGACATATTTTTATATCAGTCTGAACACACAAAAAAATCAGATCACAAAGGAAAAAAATGAAAAGGAAAACAAAATGCAAGCAAACAACAACAAAAAGAGTGAAAATACTATGTTGTGATTCACACTCAGTTCCCACTGTCCTCTCTCTGGATGTAGATGGGTCTCTTCATTACAAGACCATTGGAATTGGCCTGAATCATCTCATTGTTGAAAAGAGCCATGTTCATCAGAATTGATCATTGTATAGTCTTGTTGTTGCCATGTATAATGATCTCCTGGTTCTGCTCACTTCATTTAACATCAGTTCATGTGAGTCTCTCCAAGCCTTTCTTAAACCATCCTGCTGATCATTTCTTATGTATCAATAATATTTCATAACATTCACATACCATAACTTTTTCAGCCATTATCCAATTGATGGGCATCCACTAAGTTTCCAATTTCTTGCCACTACAAAAAGGGCTGCCACAAACATTTTTGTACATGTGGGTCCCTTTCCCTCCTTTATGATTACTTTGGGATACAAGCCCAGTAGAAATACTGCTGGAACAAAGGGTATACGCAGTTTGGCCTATTGGACATAGTTCCAAATTGCTGTCCAGGATGGTCAAATCAGTTCATAATTCCACCAACAATATATTAGTATCCCAGTTTTCCCATATTCCCTCCAATATTTTTCATTGTCTTTTCCTGTCATCTTAGCCAATCTGAGAGGTATGAAGTGGTACCTCAGAATTGTCTTAATTTGCATTTCTCTGATCAGTAGTGATTTAGAGTATTTTTTTTATGTGACTAGGAGTGATTTTAATTTTTAATCTAATTTTTAATTGAAATTTTTTTTTAATTTTTAAGCTTTTGGGTACAAAGTTTTTCTCTTCAATTTTGCATTCTTTTAGAGTGGCATCCTCATTGAGGATTTTGCCTTCACAAATTAATTTCTGGCCTGCTACTAAAAAGGCATCTTCTCCTTTTCAAATTCAGTAATATCCTTCAATTCTTTAACCATCTCCACTGGATCAATGTTGATTTTGAAGATCTTTTGCTGGAGAGTCTTCAGGGTGATGTGCATGGTGTCTCTATTACCCACAGATCCTAAAGTCTGCTTTGTGTTGCTTGGCCTCTAGCTTAGCATTTAAATGCTAGTGAAAGAGGTGAATAATAGAAATAATCCAGAGGGTTAAAGTTTGGTCAGGCAAGATCAGCAGTAGAACAAAGGAACCAAGAGATTTAGGAATAGAGAACAGTGTAGGGTTGAACTAATTTATTACTAAGGAGTCAAGATTAGAAGAAAGGGACAAGAGGATATCTAGAGCAAGGATAACTGTCTGGAAAAAAACATGAAAACATGGAGAAATTTGGAATCACGTGAGGAAGAAGAATGAGTTTAGTATTAATAAAGATGGAATGATAGAAGATAGACCAGATAGAGAACTTGGGGACTCCAGAGTATGGAAATAGATAGATCATGTCTAGCAAGGTGAAGGGTATGACTATCATTGTGTGAAGCTAAGTAGAATGGAGGAGTTGGGAGAAGATTAAGAAACTGGTAAGTTTGATTATTCAAGGGTATGTTAATATGGGTGTAGTTCCCTAGTATAAGGTAAAAATTTGGAGTGGAGACTTTGAGGCATACATTGAACTCATTGAAAAAGGAGAATGAGTACTGGGGGATGAGATTTGGTTGGGAACAATGAAAAGAATACAGATTGGATTTAGGGACTCTCACAGAGGAGAAATTTTTTTCTAAAAGTAATCTGGAAGTAGTCATGGAAGAAACAAATATTGTCACTTATCACAGGTATTCCCTCTTTGTTCCCATTAGTGGGGAGAGAATGAGAGAAAGCTCAACTAATACTAAACAATGATCCATTATCTTTCAGGAGACACAGGATTCAGCAAGTGCCCAAAACTGTAAAGAACGGGTGGAAAAGAGAAAAGAGAGATTTGGAATCCCAATAAGCATGGGTCACGTAGATCTGGAGTGGAGCATTGGTAGAAAAAGAACTGATGTGGATAGGGATGAAGCATTAAATAGTTGGTGTTGGGAAAAGAGGTGGGTTTTGAGTCAGGTTCAGCTTCAGCAGGATAGGGAAAATAAGAGGAGATGGGAGCACATAAATCATGGAAGAATGAGTCCAGGCAGAGAATCTTCATGTGGAAGGAACTCTGGGATTAAAGACAGATCATTAGAAGTTTGAAGAATTTTGAAGGTGCTTCTTCATGGAAGGCAAAAACAGGGCCTGGAAATCCAGTCTTGAAGATGACAGTGTTGCCTTGTAACAAATACAAGGTTGGCTTGGGAGGATTGGTTCTTACAGTATCTCGAAGCCAGCCCTGGGCTGCAGTGGGGTGTATTTTTGGTACTCTCATGTCTTTGGATTTGTTGGTGAGGTTGAATCTTAGTAGAGTATTCATCAAAATTCATCATTGATCAGTCAATAAATATTTATTAAATGCTTACTGTGTACCCCCTTAAGTGCTTACTCTGTGTGGCTACTTAGTACTGTGATAATTACTGAGTAATACAGAAACAAAAATGGAAAAAGTCCTTGTTCTCGGAGAGCTTATATTTGAACATGAAAAATAGCAGGTGTCTTTATAAGTGTATACAAAATGTAGAACATTTGTTGTTGTTTTTGAGGAAGGCACTATTAGCTGGAGGCATCAGGAAAGGCTTCACTTAGGAAATGTTGGTCTTGAGCTTTGATGGAAACTAGCGTTTCTCATAGATGGGAATGAGGAGGGAGTATATTTAGCCACAGGAGATATTCCACTCCAATTCCACAAAGGAGCCATGCTTCCTTTGAGGGGGAATGGGAAAGGAAGAGAGCAACTTTGTTCGGTTCACTAGTTGTGTTTTATGGACCAGGTCCCAGGCAGGACCTGCTGACTCAGACATGGTTAAGAGGCAGAGTGAGACATTAGACAATTAGATGAGAGGAAGCAAGTTAGACACAGAATAAGAATGCACAATGCAAGCATTTAGAGGGCACCGATAAACTTAGGACATCTGTAATGGGGGGAAAACCCAGCCACACCCACAAAAACAACTCAACAAGGATAAATCCCTCATAGCAAAAATGGCAAGCAATGGGGAGATTTTCCAAGTAGCTATTTATAATGCTTATTATTATATAGACAGGCAGCTGTGGCAGTGGCCCTAGTAACCTGAATATGCCCATTTATTGCAATTCTTGTAGTGATGCTGTTTAAAATCAATTACACATTAATATAAAGGAGTTCAGTCAGATATTTTCCTCAGCTGAAATTGACCATAATGAATTGATAGAATTTTTCATTTGGAGGTAACTGAAGGTAAATGTTACTGAAGGTAAATGTTTTTGATATATGTAATACAAAATAAACTTCAATAGGATTTGAAATAAACAATATAACAACATCCCTTCTTCCTCTGATAAGGCAAACATCATGTTACCTTGCCTCACCTCCAAATCGCCTGCAGAAATAAGAACACATATTACAGTGAGGTTTCTTAAGTGAGCTGGTCATACTTTCAGCATGGAGCTTTTAGCAAAATGTGGTGCTGGGAAAAGATGTTGATGCAAATTGAAGTTGTCATTAATGTCTATATCTCTAGAGATAGCATCATAGGGTCATATAAAGCTCTGAATGTGGAGTCAAAGGATCCGCATTTGAATCCCACCTTTTCTGTTGAGTGTCTTTGGGTGAATCCTTTAAACTATCTGGACGACAGTTTTCTGTTTTGTTGATGGAGTTGAGTCAGTTCTTGTGCTAATGATATCAAAATATTTGGAAATACTTTAGACCATATATCAAAAGAGATCAAAGAGATCTCCTTTAAATTAATTAATTTAAAATTAAATAATAATTAAATTATTTAATTAAATTTAATTTAATTAAATAAAAATTAAAAATAAGTGAAAATGAGTATTTTATTTAGTTTTTCTTCTCCCCCAATTGTCCATTGTATATCATGAAAGAAAGAAAAATTTAAATTATCCTTCAATCTTGTGCAAAAGGGGCTTTTGTAATTCTTCCAAGAATATAGACTATATTATAAATAGAATATCAGGAAAAGTTAAAAGGATACTAAGAATTACCATTTTAGACCATCTATAAACATTAATTTTTAAAATCATTACTCTGAATGTGAACTATTTTTCCAGTGAATTAGTGAAGTAGCATGTTGTTGTGTCAAGACCTAAATCACAATCTTATCAGTATACTCACAATACATGAAACCAGAAGTCCATAAAAGGTTGCAGCTAAATGAGAGGTTTTCCTTTCAGGGTCACACAAAGTAATTGATAGAGTTTGATTATGTGCCCAAAGGAAACAAGAAACATAATTTCATGGGGAAACTGGTCATTTCATTTTGTAGTACATAATCATAAGTAAAAAGGATTACTAGAAAGATAATTTCTCATTGCATGCATCAAATAACATAATATCAATGATGATGTAGAGAAATTCTGTGAAGTAGATAAGATATTCCAAAGCATCTCATTGATTAGAAAAAGACAAACACATTTGTATGGTGAGTTATTGTTAACATTATCACTTCATAAAGCAGCAAAAGCAGAGGAAGTGAAAATAAATCTATAGAAAGCTTGGCTTGAGATTTAACCAAACAACATCATCCCACGAGTATTCTAAACTGTAACTGGATGAAGGCCAAAAACCACATGAAAATGGGCATTTATCAGGATTTCTAGAAACATTAAGGGCAACAAACTGGTACAGTAGGTAGAGTGCTAGGGCTTGGATTCAGGAAGTTCAAATCCAGCCTTAGACACTTAATAGATGTATGATCCTGGGCAAGTCTGTTAATACTCTTTGTCTCAGTTTCCTTATGTGTAAAATGAGTTGGAGAAGGAAGTGACAAACCACTCCAGTATTTTTTACCAAGAAACCCCCAAATGGGATTACAGAGTTGGACATAACTGAAAAATGACTGAACAACAGCTATAAACAATTATTTTCATCAATGATAGTGAAATTACTGCTATTTACCCTGACACCTCAGTTCTTGAAACCTTTAAAGCTTATAAGATCAGTGACATTTAAGAAGATGAAGTCAAGAAAAGTGACTTGACCGAATTAGATCCACATTGGAAATACTCTAAGAAAGAAGAAAAGTCATAGAAAACATTGCTATCTCAAAGGATGATTGATACAAACTAATACAAACAGTCAATGACTACTCATCAGAGTGCCCTAGGCTCTTGGGAAGAAATACATACCATTGCACTCCTGTTTTTTTTTTTAATTCAAACATTTTATTTTTAAAACATATGCTTAGATAATTTTCAACATTCTTCTTTGCAAAACCTTGTGTTCCAAATTTTTTCCTTCCCTTCCCCCAACTCCCTCACCTAGATGACAAGTAATCCAATATGTGTTAAATGGAATGTGTATGCGTATTTATACAATTATCTTGCTGCACAAGAAAAATCAAATCAAAAAGGAAAAAATGAGAAAAAAATAAAATATAAGCAAATAACAATAAAAAGAGTGAAAAAGCTATGTT
Organism: Sarcophilus harrisii; assembly: GCF_902635505.1. Taxonomy (NCBI): domain Eukaryota; kingdom Metazoa; phylum Chordata; class Mammalia; order Dasyuromorphia; family Dasyuridae; genus Sarcophilus; species Sarcophilus harrisii. The sequence continues at coordinate 154,000,517 of NC_045431.1, forward strand.
GTGATCCACACTCAGTTCCCACAGTCCTCTCTTTGGATGAAGATGGCTCTCTTCATACAAGATCATTGAACTCTGGACTGAATCATTTCATTGTTTCTCTGGTTTAAGTATCAGCACCATATCTTTATCATAAAAGGAATTTAGTAGGAGTCCTTTTCCCCCCATTTTTTCAAATAATTTATATAATATTGGAGTTAATTGTTCTATAAATGTTTGGTAGATTTCACATGTAAATCTATCTGGCCCTGGAGATTTTTTCCTTGGGAAGTTGATTAATAGCTTGTTCTATTTCTTTTTCTGAAATGGGACTATTTAAATAATTCATTTCCTCTTCTGTTAACCTGGGCAATTTATGTTTTTATAAATATTCCTCCATTTCACTTAAATTATCAAATTTATTGACATAATTGGGCAAAATAACTTTTAATTATTTATCTACTTTCCTCTTCTTTGGTGGAAAGTTCTCCCTTTTTATTTTTTGAGACTAACAGTTTTATTTTCTCATTTCCTTTTTCTGATCAAATTAACTGAATGTTTATATATTTTGTTGGTTTTTTCATAAAACCAACTCAGTTTTACTTTTTAATTCAAAAGTTTTCTTTTAATTTTATTAATCTCCCTTTTGTTTTTCAGCCTTGGAGATTAGAGATGGGATATCTCATGTGTAAAACAAGTATGTGATTGTGGGTGTCGTTAGAATATAGAATACATGAAGGAAAGTCATTTTCAGTAAGCCTGGAAAGAGAAATCTTATTTTTTATTATTTTTCCACTTAATAGCATTTTAATTTTTCCCTATGTGAGAGATATAGAAGACCCTTACCCAAAATGACTACTCAGAGATCACTCAGTAGAAAGCAGAAATATTGTTTATTAAAACCTCAGGAGGATGAGCCGTTCCATCACAAAATAAGGGAAAGAGAAAGCTTGTGGTAGGAGGGCTAAAGAAGTAGTAAAGATACACAGCTTTTATACAAGAGATTACATCACAAGTAAGAGAGCATTGAGAAGGGGAGGGGGAAGCATTTTTTTTACAGATTGGAATGGAAAGGTTTCTGTTTCCCAGAAATCACTTGATTTCTGGGAAACAGAAAATCAGTCCTTCTGGCTTCAGATAGACTGTTGGTCAAGCTAATAGACTAAATATAGATAAATGTCAAATACTGATAAATGTCATCAGCGCAGCAAATATGTTTCTAGCTGGCCAAGGCTCAAGTAAATATGGGTCTGTACATATTATACAGGTCATAGGGGAAACACAGAAATAATGAAAATAAAATACATAAAAAGAATTCATATATTTCTGTAAGTACTTCACTTTATCTCTCTATTCCACATACCAATTACATATATACTATATATAATGTGTATATATATATATATATATATATATATATATATACACACACATACATATATACACTATATATACACACACACATATATATATATACACACACACACACACACATATATCTGCATTCAGTCAAGATATTCAGGGGGAAAAGATAATTCATTTATTAAATTTTAAAGTTCATAAAATCCATAAAGATAAATCATTTATTATATTTTAAAGTTCATGATCTGCATTTAGACTCCATGATTTTTTTTTCAGGATGTGGATAGCCTTTTCTATCATGAGCTTTTAGAATTGTCATTAATAATTGTATTGCTGAGAAGAGCTAAATATATCATAGTTGATCATCCCACAGTTGTTGTTACTGTTTGTAATGATCAGAAGAAAAACTTTAGCTAGATTCCAAATGGTTTTAAATGGCAAGTTGAAGAGTTTACATTTTTTTGGTGTATATATATGAACTTACTTATCCTGTGCCAGAGACTGTTTGTGACCCTGGACAGGTAATTTAACCCTGTTTGTTTTACTTCCTTATCTATAAAATAAACTAGAAAAGCAAATGGCAAACTACTCCAGTATCTTTCTCAAGAAAACCTCAATGGAGTCTCAGAGCTGGACATGACTGAAAAACAATTGAACAAATGAAGAAGAAAAATAGGTTCAGGAGTAAAAAAGGTTTGGAGAAAGAATAGATAATAGAAAATTATTATCACAGACAGAAAGTAATAGTTCCAGAATATGAAAGTGTAATACTTGTGGGTGATTACAAGATTGAGTGTAAAGTCAACTTAGAATTGAGTTGATTGAGAGACTATGTTGTTTACAAGAAGTAAACTTGAAGTGGAAAGATTATAAAGTAGAAAAATCAATTTTCCACCAGCTCAGATAAAAAAGCAGGTGTAGAAATCATGATCTCAGAGACAGCAATAGTAAAATAGACTTGATTAAAAGAAACAAACCTGGAAACTATATTATATGTAAATGTGTTTTAGATGATATAATATCAATACTGAATACATATGTATTGGATGATTAATAGTCTTAATATTTAAAGGAAAAGTTAGCCAAATTAAGATTATTCAAAACAATAAAATTTAATAATGGTGAACTTGAATACTTCCTCAGACAGATGTAATCAAATATAAACAAGAAAGGCATAGATTTTTAGAAAAATTGTATTCAATAAGGGACTTTTGAGGAAAGAATTAACCGTTATTTTGAGGTCAGAGTATTGTGTCCTAAAGAATTTGAAGTACCAAACAGATTTGTTGTTCTGTTGGTTACCCATATTTAGAGAAATGCTTATTTAAAAGCAATCCAGCTATGCATTGGTTAACAGCTAGACTCAAAAATATATTTCTTGAGTGGAAGATTATTGTACTTGCTATTGTTCCAAAAATTTAAACTCAGGCTTAGTAGGCTAACTTGAACTTTTGCAACAAATTAACATTTGACCTATTATTTGCTTAATAACATATAATTACTGCTGTTGTTGTTAATAATGTAGTTTTTTCTTAACTTTGTGAGCATCATATAAATATAATAAAGTAATATAAAACATAAATACAAAATGATTTAGAACAGCTGAAGAGTAAAAAAAACTGACTACTTTTCTTTGAATAAGAGTAGGATAAACAGTTAATTTTTTCTTAATGCTTAAAGAGCTATAAAATGTAAATGCTAAATGTGAAATTATAAACTTGAGATTTATTTACTAATGATGCATGAGTTGTCTCATATCTCTTTGAATTTCTTTGCAGTAGGAAATCTATTTAGCCATCTGTATTTGTCCTAAACCGTGAGTTTTTGTGTTTTCAGAATTTATAATTAATTGCAAGACTAGATGCTTTTTCATGCAAGCATAGCTTTCCTTCTACTTTTCTAAATCCTGATATCAAAATTGAATTAACAACTGTATAGCCCTTTCAATTTATTCAGCTGTTAAAAAGAGTTTAAGAGCAGGAATCATAATCTTATTACTTTATAAGAATTTTCATTCAGACAGTCATTTCAGGCTACATTATTTTAAATGTTTGCTTCCCAGGTCTGAAAGATTGGTAAGCCATTTCAATCAATTTCAATTCATTAATCATTTGTTACATACCTACTGTTTTTCAGGTATTACATTTACAGAGATGAAAAGAACAAGTCCTGCCCTCAATGATGGGCTTATATTCTATAGCAAGAATGTCAAACTTTTAGTCAGATTGAGACCAATAGCTGTTCCATAGCATGGGGAAACCAACATGTACACATATAAACAAATAAACAAGTATGTGCAAAGTAATTTCTTTGTGAGTATGCACAGATCTAATATGAAGGGCAGCTTGTTAACAGTAGAAGGTGAATTTTGGAAGCTACAGCAGAAGGATAGAGAAGAGAGAGAATCAAATATTAGAGGGATGAAGCTAAAATGAAATTTTACTCATGGTTTCCAATTCAACTAAAATATATTATCAATAAAGTCCCTTTAGTTTATATGTGTATATACACACATATATGTCTATTCTCATTTTCTCTCTCTCTCTTTCTCTTTCCCTCTTCCTCTCCTTTTCCTTCCCCCTCCCTCTTTTCCTTTCTCCTGCCCCTTCTCCTCCCTCTCTTCCTCTTTCTCTCTTCCCCACTTCTCTCTTTCTCTCACTCCTTCCCTCTCTTCCTATTCTCTTCTCCTTTCCCCTTTTAATTTCTGTCTTTTCCCCACTCCATCAATTCTTATATTTTAGTAACTTTAATTCATAATGAATCTTTCAAGAAATTCTTTGAATTCTTCTCTTTTATTACTCTTTTGATTTTTTATGATACTTTAAAATCAATTATTAAAAAGATTATTTCTTGACAAGATACACTGAAAAGTCCCTTTAATCTAAGTGGAGGGGGGTTTTCAGATCCTCAGCTTTATCTTTTCCACATCTCTTGTCCCATTGATATTATTCCATTATCACTTTGTAGCTTTGGTTCCCTAGTCCTATGCCTCTGAGTTGAATTCTCTACTTATCTCTTGGTTCTTTTTAAGAACATCTTAAATTTTTTCCTATTACTGAATGTCCAATTACTTTTTTTTGATATGTAGGCTCTAATTTGTACTATATTTTATTTTGCGGTGCAGCTGTTCTTTGTATTTTGAAATTCTATATTGCGAATTGTCCTTTTATTCACATACAAAAGTTTAATTCTGTGGCATTCTGATTGTTATTCATCTGAAAGTGACAGTTTTTTTTTTCCTTTGCTTTACAAAATTTAATGTTTATGAATCTAAAATTTAATAATAATTTTCTGTGAATGTAGTTTTTCCTCTCATTGCATGAATTTCCTTGATATATACTTTGCCAACTCTTTTAAATATATCTGAAGAATTTTTGTGTCTGATTTCTTCAAGTGTATATTATAGGTTTTTTGTTGGTTTTTAAATTCTTTCTCCCTGTAGCCCGTTATTAATAGTTTTTCTTTTCACATTTTCTCTTCATTTATGTTCTTAATATGTAAGACCTCATGAGTTCTTTCAGTCTTACTATATCTTGGTTTTATTAAATTAGTTTTCCTTCTACATTTGCATTTTGCATTGGTATGTTATTCTGTTTTCTTTATCGAGAATCTATTATTTTAGAGATATTCTGACTTATTATTTTCCTCCAAGTTCCCTATTTTCTTTTTAAATTTTTCTTATGAGGCAGTGGGATGTAGTAGATAGAAAACTGGCCAGCAGTCAGGAAGACCTGAATTCTTATCTTTGAAATATGGTGGCCTTGTAACTTTTTTTAATTCATTAATCCCTCATGGGTCTATGCAACTCTTAAAGAAGTTGGAGAATAGCTTTTGACTTACACTGGTAGAGGAAACTCCTCACTGATAATATGCTAGATAGTGAAATCATAGGTCCAGTAAGGGAAAAAAAAAATGAGTGCTAATTCCTGACTTCATTTTTTTTCAATATTTTCATCCACTTTTTAATTGCTTATCTGAGCTGGAGTGTAGATTCCTGGAATTTTACTTCATTGTCATTTGACATCATTTCTTTGACTGTTTTGATTGCTGCTTTTGTTATAAATGCTTGTTCATTGAGACTGCCTTTTTCTTTGTATACTGGTTTATTTCTTTTCCTCATTTAACTTTATTTGCCCCTATTAGTCACTCTACTGATATATCTATGATGTCTTTCCTGTAAATATGTTTTAACACCAGTTTTCTATTCTTGGGATCCCTTTCCCCCCCCCCCCACTTTCTTGCTCTCTGAGTTGTTCAATGGATTCTTTACATCTAACCTTTTCCTAATGTTGTAGTGGCTATTCTAAGAAATTAAAAAAATTAAATTAAAAACAATTTAAAAAAAGAAATTAATTTGTCTTAAAGTGTTGGAAGATGATAATGTTTAAGAAGTTGTCTGTCCTAGAAGACATGCTTGCATGTCTTTTAACAGGAATGTTTAATGAGTCCCTGGAGGAGATACTTAAGGCACAGGAGGAGACTTTTGTGTTCCTTAAATCATATTTATCGCTTCTGTTTACAGGTAGAACTTGTGTTTTTAGTTACAGAAGTTAATCTTTTAAAAATCTCTATCATTTAAACTTCACTTAGAAAAATATGAAGGATGCACTTAGGAGAAATTCTAACAGGTGTTATTTTTGTAAATAAATACATATTTGTAGACTTGTCTCTATGCAGTTGCTTTGGAGGTAAATTATTAATTTCCACTTGTTTCAAAGGACATACTTTACTACTTTAATTCCCAGTTTTATGTATGAAAAGCTTGGAAACTATTGTGTATTATCTGTTTTATGGCAAGAAGAAATCATCATCTGGAATTTTTGATGCTGGAGTACAAAGCAACCCTAGCAATAAAAGAAGAGTTGTTTCATTCTTTCCAAACAACTTGCTTTGTCATGTGCTATTATTGCTGTTGTTTTTTTTTTTTTAATTTGGAGTCTTGTGCCTTGTATGATGGTCACTCTTTTTCTGAAGGAACTCAGTTGAGTCATTCTTCTGTCCTGATGTTCTTTGGGAGAGGATGCAAGTGTACAAGATACAGACTCTCTGTTTTGTGAAAGTCATATTTGAATCATGCCTCAGGACTATAATCCAAGGGAATTGAGCCCAGAAAGTAGAATAAAAACTCTGTAGCCAAGATAATAGTCATTAATTTATTGGATTCAGGTTTCATCTGTAAGTGGAAAACAATCTGTTTGGATTGCGATTGGTTTACTAGAGTTTGTTGACCTGACTTGATTGCTGGGTATGGCTGGCACTTTTCTTACTGTTGATATTGACCATATAGAGTATAATTTTATTTTCTTATGGTTATGTTGGACATGGAGTATAAGAACTTAAAATGTATCTTAGTACAATAAGAAAGTTTAAGTGAAAGCATAATAAATATGTCTAAAGTAAATATTTCAACAACTAGGGAGTCCAGGGAATAGAATACCAGACTTGGAGTCAGGAAGGCCTAAAATCAAATTTTGCCTCAAATACTTACTAGCTATTTAATCCTGGCCAAGTTACTAAACCCTGTCTGTTTCAATACTCTCAATTGTAAAATAAGGATAATAAAACCACCTACTTTTAAGGTTGTTGTGAGAATCAAATGACATGATGTTTGTAAAACATTTGATTTAGTGACTGATACATATTAAGCATTTGATAAATGCTTCCTTCCTTCTTTCCTTCTCTCTCTCCCTTCTTCCTTCCTTCTTTCCAGAAAATGATATTTTTGTAAAAGTATTTAGCATGGCTTAATTAATGCTTATTTTATTTTTTCATTTATAAAATTTAAAAAATCTAAGCATTATCTGTCATATTAAAATGTCATGATCATTGTATAATTTCATCTATATATTACTTTACTTTTTTCTTTTGTAGATATTAGAAAAATCATGCACAGAAATATTAGAGTTGTATCCATCAAGTGTCTGTGTGGGCCGTAAGTATTTTAAAATTTGTATTTAAAGTAAAATAAAAATTTTGAAACTTAGTTGGAAATAAAAATAGCTAAGTTCCATTTAATAGTTTGTCCTCTCAAACTCATCATTTTGGATAGCTGTAGTTTTCATTATCACAGAATTTTGGAGTTACATAGGACTTAAGTGGCCATCTAGTCCAATTTATTCCACATAAGATCTTTGTTTTTGTTTGAAAAGCTTCAGTGAAAGGGAACCCCACTACCTTTTGCAAGGGTAGTTAGGTGGTATTATGGATAAGGTATTATTAGGTTTGGAGTCAGAAAGAGTCATTTTTCTGAATTCAAAATTGACCTCAGACACTTAACTAGCTGTGTGATTCTGAACAAGTCACTTAACTCTGTTTGCCTCAGTTTTTACTATGAAATAAATTAGAAAAGGAAATGGCAAACCACTCTAGTGCCTTTGCCAAGAAAACCTCAGATGGGGTCATGAAGTGTCAGATATGACTGAAAAACAATTGAACAGCAAAAAGTCTACTTTTGAAGAACTCTGTTAGGAAGTTTTTCCTGCTACTAATCTTAAGCCTTCCTCTTTGTAACTTCCATCTATTGTTCCAAATTCTGCTCTCTGAAGTCAAACAGAAAAAAATTAAATCTGTCTTTCACATAATATCCTTTCAGATATAGATAGACATGATATCCTTTCTGATATAGACAGATGACTATCTTTGAATCCTTGAGTCTTCCTAAGTCTTAAGTCTTCTTAAGTCTTCCTTTGCAGCATCTTTGATCCTCAGATAGCATATACATGAAGACTTTTACCAATCTGATTATTTTGACTGAAGGCAAGAATCAAAAGACACAATAATTCCTAACTACTCATTAAAAGAAGAACTTGTTACATATTACCCATCATCATTTTGATACTTGCGTTAAAAAAATGCTTGTCTTGATATTTGGAAAGTTACTATTTTAAGAAATAGTCAAAATAGTAGTTTCTCACTCTGGTTTCAAGGAACCTAAGAAGCTCATATTTCTAGTAGCTTTATAAAATTCTTTAATTATTGAAGTAAAATTGATTTTAATTCACTCCAAATTAAAAAAAAATAAACATGTGCCTTATAACATTCTATGACACATGAAGGTGCACATTAATCATCTTTGAATTGATGAACAATTCAATCTCTGGCTTTTATATTTTCCAACAACATGGAAAGAACCCATTTGATTCTAGCAACTATCTCTGCTGGTTGTTCCTAGGCAAATTTCTATGGATAAAAGCGTTAAAATTTTGGTTATATTTTAAAGAATATATAAATAAATAAACAAAATAATTCATTAAATTAAACAAAGTACAGTGGAAAAAATGTCAGATTTGGAGCCATAACACCTTAGCTCAGTTCTGTTGGAGAAGAGGTTTAACCACATTATTTTTTCAAGTTATCTCCTAGGTAAAGGTATTCTTATATGTAAAATGAAGTAGTTGCAATAGAAAAGAAAAATGCCCTCCAACTCTAAATAGTACATTAGGCTTTAATGAGTTATTTGTTATGTGTTTAAGATTTTATTCTATGGCTCAATATATTAAGCTTTTTGATATAGTTTTGTAAGATAGCCATGGAGATAACAGTCATTCCTATTGCAGCAGATCAGGGCATTTCTCTTTGACCCCAAGCTTTGAAAAGTTATGATGGACTTTTGGGCAATAATTTAGGGAGGTATTCTGTAGGAAGAAAAGAAGTATATCTTAGATTTACATTTCTGCAATTACTTTTCCATCATTTGTGCAAAGTTGTTGGGACTATCTTTCTATTTTGTGAATCATCTAATCTTTTAAGCTTACCTCAAATATTTTTTAACCTTATATCATCTTATGTAAATCTGTTTGGGCATACAAGTATTATTTTACACTGGTTACCTTCTTCTTCCCTTGTATCCTCTCAAAAACAATGCTAGCTCTAAAGCTCTCAGTCCTCTTAGGGACAGCCCTAATGATAATGATGGGAAACATTTTTTAAAATATTAATATTAGTATAGAGTATTAAATAGATAGCTTATAGGAAAAATAATTAAAACTTAGAATGAATAGTATTTGACAGAAACCATATATGTTGTACACAAGTATGGGGGAGGCAGGGGATACTATTGACAAGAATATGACCATTAGTATTTTTCCAGTTTAGAGAGAATGTTTTAGGATAGGTGAAATCACGTATTCAGAAAAATTAAAACAGAAGTTTTCTTTATCTGTAATGTTTAGGGAGTATAAAATATTGATGAAAAGAGGGAAATTATCATTCTTTTTCTTTACTTCTTACAAATGATTTGATGTGTTATCAGATTTAATTAGATTGTCTGCTGTTCCATATCTGTGACAATTTGTAGCAACTTCACTGCATGAATCATATCCCTGGAATATTTCCTAGATGAAAACTTTTTACTAATAGTTATTTATGTTTACTTATACTTTCTGAAGGAAACTTTTGGGATCAACTAGGTCATCAACCACATTCATTTTAAAGATGAAGAAAGACCTGTAGTAGTGAAATGATGAAACCCTTATATACACAAACACACATGCACACACACACACACACACACACACACACACAAAATGATGGAACCAAAATTCAAATTAAAAGTCTTTGATTACTAATTTAGTGATATAGACATGCTATCCATATAATTAGAGCTAGTAACAATTTAGATATTTTAGAAAATATTTTAAAATGTTGCTTTTATTTGTTTTACTGTCTACTTTATAAAGATTAGCCCAGTGCTTTTTACCTAAATACAGTCATTAGCAATGGCCTAATAGACCAAAGTTAGATTATCAAAAGACAAAGGAATTACATATCTTCTGGGTAGATTAATTGTTTGCTAATTGACTTGAAACTGGTGAAATTTTGAATACTTCTCCCAGGGGAATCTGTTTTGATCCAAAGTAGTTTCACTTGTGTGGAAACAATTCTTATCAGCATAAATGAGCATCTTACCTATAAATTATTGTCTTAGAAAGCTATTTGGGAAACTGAGGAGTTAAGTTATTTGTTTATTGTCTGTCACACACCTATTACATGTCTAGAGAGGACTCAAAGTTTACTTTCTCTATGGATCCAACCCAGAAAAATATTAGTTCACTGAAGCAGGGATTCTTAACTTGGTGTCCATGACTTTGGTGTTTTAAAATATTTTTTTCAATGTAATTAATTTCCTGTTTAATCTGATATATTTTATTTTGTACATTTATAACAACAATAAAAGTTAAGAACTCTTGTCCTAAATGCTTGGAATGAGTTCACATAAGTTAGTAAAAAATATTGCAAATCATGAATCACTATATGAATCCCAGATGTTATTATTTAGAAGGAAACCCAGAGAATTTTATTTCCTCTCTGGATAATAGTTGCTGCGTTGATGATTTCAATTCAGTTTTACTAACCAGTCAACACTTGACAAATACTTTTCAGTATTTCAAAGATGTGCAACTTCGCTGGTGTAGATAATTCCTCCAAAGACATTTCTGGCAACCTCTTTAAAAGTCAGTTGGTAATTTTTCAGTTTGCTTTAATGGTAAGAGGCATCATTCTGTGGCTTACCTGGTAATGAGTTTGGGTTTAGTTTGGGTTGTGTACAAATAATAGAAGTCTAGCCAATCATTGAGCCAGTACTCAGTGCCTGGTTTTCAGCTTGCCAGATCTTGGACTTGTCAAGAATTCCAGGTTATTGCCACTCCACAATTTAATTTAATATTTTTAGTTTTTTTTAAAGCATTGTGCCATTATTGGCTATGTCACTGAGGATCTAAAGATTTTGTAGGTATAAAAATGGAATTATTTTGGTATTGCTAATTATTATGGGGTAACTAGATGGCACAGTGGATACCATCCTGAGCCTGGAATTAATAAGCCATGAATTCAAGTCAGACACTTACTAGTTGTGTGAGTCACTAATACTTTTTGCCTCACTTTTTACTTAATTGTAAAATTGAGATAATAATAATACCTGTTCCCAGGGATATTGTGAGGATTGGAAAAGATGTTTGTAAGCATATGAAAATACCTGGCAAGACATCATCATCACCACATGAAGACATTTAAGCCTGCCTACTTGATACTTCCATTGTCTTTTGCTATTGCTAACTTTTAAAAATATTAAAATGAAAATATTTATTTTCCTTTTATTTTTTTAGAGGAATTTCAAATTGTGCTGACAGGACGAGGGTTTGCAGTGGGCAGAAATGAAAGTGCCTCCTGTACCTTTACTGTAAATGAAACATATACTATGAGTAAGTATTTTCATCGTCCCAGAATTACTTCTGTATTAGAATAAAGCAGAATGAAATGTCACAAAAAATTCCTATTTATTAGAAAGAGATTCTATATTGATATTTTTTCCACTTGTGAAGAAAAAGGAGCATTTCTTCATTGACTCCAGTGTAGTAATTCCTGCAGTTGGTAGTAGAAGAGATGATCTTTAGCATAACTTGTAATTTTAAGACTCAGATATTTAAAGCTGCTTTCAAAGGACAGGCACACACAAATTCTGTTTAATAGGTTTGCTTTTTTTGCTTTGAGTCCAGAGCTTGATCCTATCCCCTGCCTTTTTTTTTTAAAGCAAATTGCAACTTTAATCATTAATCCTAGCCCTCAAATTCACAAACTCCTCTCTAGCTCCATTAGATATTGCTTCTAGCTCCTACACTCTATGACCTTGTTAAATTGAACTCTCTGTTCCTCACACATGGTACTTCATTTTCAATCAATCAATAAATATTTGTAAAGGGTTTATATATTATGTGCCAAATAATGTGATAAATGCTGAGATTAAAAAAAAAAGGCAAGAGGCAATTTCTATCCTTAAGCTTTACTTCGAGTTGCTCACACTCTAAAGGGGAAGATAATATGCAAGCAATTGTATAAAAAGCAAGCTATATACATGATAAATAGGAAATAATTAATAAAAGAAAGGCACGAGGTAATGAAGAGTCATTGGGAAATATTAGTTGGGACAAATATATATCTATACACAAATGCATATATGCATATACATATATAAAACAGAATATAAAATAGTATAAAATTATATACATATGCACACATATGTGTATAATATAAAAATAATAAAAGAAACCAGTAAAGTCATCTCTAGGGTCTGTACCTTTATTCTGGCCATGCCTTATACTTGTAGAATGCACTCCTTTTTCTTCTTTCTAGAATCTCACTTTTCCTTTATGATAGAGTTAATACCACCTGCTTTCATGAGCCTCCTTATTTCTAGTGTCCTCCTTCCCAAACTCCCCTTTATTTAACTACCTCATATTTATTTGTATTCTTTATGGATATTGATATCTTTTTTTGCCTTCATACTGTAATAAAAAGTCTTTGTGAGTAGGGAGTGCTTTTTTCTTTGTGTATCTCCAGTGCTTATCACAGTCTTTGAACTATAGTAGGTGGTTAATCTACTGGTATTTGATTAATTGATGCTAGTCTATATCATATATGTCAACTAGTTTTCTTATGCATGTTATTCTTATCCTTAGTATCACTGGAAGTTATCTCTTACATATTATATTTGACTGCATGACAAAATATGAAGTATTGTTTTCAGAGACAATTTCATATATTTCAGAGAAGGGAGACCTTTAGATTCTGGAAGAATCTAGCCCTTAATTTACTTTTTTGCAGTTCTTGTTAAAAATACTCAGAGAAATGATGTCTATAGGTATAAAAACACAATATAGCTTTGACAATGTTAATTGATAGCCTCAGGGTTTATCCTCCTATCTGTTAATTTTTCTTTTTTACCTATCTTTTTTTGTGTGTACATATTATGTGTATGTGTGAGGTGTATCTCAAAAGAAGTTTTAGTTAAATTAAGTTGCTTTTTAAAAATTTATATGACCCTTGATTGACTTTTCCTGTGGGTCTGTGACCCTTTAAAACATTTTTCCATATCTGGCTTTTGCTCTCTGGAAGTTTATGCTCTGTGTCAACTGGGTTACTTTTGCTGTCTGGCACAGTTTTTGAAAATATCCAGACATAATATTTCTATTTCTCTGTTGGTACTAATTGGTCACTGGTAAAGCTCCAAAATATTGAAGTTGTTGCTTATTTAATTCCTTAGCCTCACCATTTTGATTCTAAAGTATCAGTCTTATAGTTACATTGAATAGTCAATTAACTAGATAAATTAGACATAAAATAAGCATGTTCTTAGACTTAGAAATGTTAAGAAAAGTCTTTGTATGGCATTAAACAAGTCAGCTTCAAATGAGTTTGTGAACAGATTCATCTCAAATTCTAAGCCAAATTTTGACTTCCTTAGTCTACTGGAATAAAAATAATCCCTTTCTCTTTGGAACTCTTAAAGTCCAAAGTCTCATAGATAAATAGTTTTATTTTTATTATTATGATTTATGCTTATTTTAGCAATGATGCAAGAACTATATTGTGAAGCTTTGGAATCTCCCTTACTCATTTAACATTCCAAAAGCATTTGTGTTGTAAACTTCTATGTGCCAATACTGTGGATGCGAATAGACCTTGTGTAGGAGTTGAGATATAGAGAAAGCTAAGGATTTCATGAAGCAGGGGTAAAGACAAAATGCAAAATCATATAGCTAAGAGATGAATGTCATAGCCAGGGAACAATTAGTGGACTAGTTTATCTGGAATATAGAGCATGTAAAAAAGACTAGTATGGAATAAATCTGGAAATATTGGTTGGAACCAGATTGTCAAGAAGCTTTAAATGTTTAACACATTTTATGCTGAAATCAAAACATATCTGTACTGGTTCTTTCCATATTATCCAGGCTGGATATGCACTGGAAATGCTCACTTGTAGGTCACCTCCCAATGGTGATTGATATGGAAATATCAATTTTTGCTCCATTTTTGTGACCTGAGTCATTCTGGCCTTCCTTAGACAGGCAGGCTAGTGATGCTCACTTCCCTCATGGGGACTTACCACATTGGAGAAGAATCCTTTACAGATAAAAGTACCTGACTTAGCCCACTTTACCTTGGAAGTTCTGAACTCAAGCAATGCACCAGCTTTATCTTCTTCAGCCATAGAGACTATATATGTGAGCTAGGCTCAATAGGCTCTGGAAGTTTTAAAGCAAGGCTTGATTGTCAGATCTTTGCTTTGATATTTCATTGTGGAAACTGTGTGGGGGAATGATTAAAGGGAGAGAGACCTGAGTCAGTAATTATTGTAGCAGTAATGGTGAGAAATGATAAAGGTTTGAATTAGGGTGATTTCTGTGTGTAGAAATAGAGGCGAGGCAACACAGGCAGACAAACAGAAACACATATGTACCAGTATGTATAAAGAAAGGTGGAAGCATGGAAGGAAGGAAGGAAGGATAAAGGAAAGAATGGAAAAGAAAGGAAAGAAAGGGAAAGGAAGGAGAGACAGAAGGAAATAAGCATTTATTAAGCACTTTATTATATGCCTGGAAATGTTGTAAGCACTTTACAAATATTATTTCATTTAATCTTCACAATATCTTTGAGTAGGTAGGTTCTGGCATTATGTACATTTTACAGGTGAAGATATTGAGGAGATAGAGGACAATTGACCAATTGCTTGTTAAGTTCTTTTGAATAGATATGATATTCATTTTAAATGTTCATCACTGAAAATAGAAGCTACCTAATAATAGATAGCAATATACTTTGTTATTGTTCAAAGTTTTCCTTTATCATCTAAAAACTTAATGTAATGTAATCCAAAAGATCCTAGCTGCTAAGAGTCTGAGGCAAAATTTAAACCTCACTCCAGGTCTAACATTCTATTTACTGTCCCACCAAGTGACTTTTAAGAAGCAGAAAAAATAATACTTAGTAATCGATTGGATATAATAAATAGGAAAAGTCATAAAACCCTTTGATCATGAATATGGGAGAATGGGGCATCCTAGGTAAACATGGTGAAGGTAAGAGACTTAGGGAATAAATGTTAATTTTTCAACAGCTTAAAATACTGATAGCTTACATAGATGAGATAACCCTATAGGCAATTGGTTATATGAATCTGGAGGTAAAAAAAAATTTGGTATTGGAATGATAAATGTATAAGCCATCAACATAGAAAAAGTAGTTAAAAGGTTCTGAGAGAATGTAAGTACCAAGGAGGAAGGAAATGAACTGAGGACAGTCTCTTGAAGAACTCTAAAATGATCAGGATGATATAGAGAAGTCTTGGAAGGAGACAAAGAAGTGGCTAAAGAAAAAACAGAAGAAGCTCTCTCACTAATCAAGTCATTGATTATCTGGGATATCAGGGAGTGGGCAATCATATCAAGAACTTTAAGCAGATAAGGACTAGGGAGGGATTATATTTTGTGATTAGGACAAAGAATTTTGTGATGAACAAAGAAAATGTAAAGTGAGGAAGTAGAGAATACAGATATATAGATATCTATATATCTATATATAATTTTTAAAAAAAAGTTTATCTTTGAAAGGAAAGAGAGATGAAACAGTAATTGGGTCAGGGCTAAGAGGTCTTGTTTTTAGACAAATTTTAGACAAATTTAAAACACTCAATGGATAGAGGATAATAAAAGGACATTATTAGGAGAAGATCATGTTGGGATAAGTTGAAGACCCATGGAATCAAGTGTCTTGATATAGAAGAATTAAACTTAGTAAGAAGGATCTCATCTTTGATAAGAGGGGATCAGGAGAGAGTCAATGATGATGTTGAACAGTTTTGAATAATGAAGGAAGGAGCTGAGAGTGATTAATTATACTAGTTGTCACCAATCTTAGTGAAGTAGAAGAAAGAGCATAGATGTATAGGGAGAGGAAAGATTAGGAGGGGAGAGAAAGTTATTGTTGGTAGAAATTTTAAAAAATTCTTAACTAAATTTTAAATTCATTTTTTCCCCTTACATCATTTGTATTATTTCTCTATCATTATTTCCTGTCATAAAGTTATGTGTTCATAGAGAATATTGGGCTGTCTTTTCAAAATTGAAAAAAAAGTTAATAATTCATATAATTTCATATTATCAGACATCATGTGTCAATTTTTCTTATAAAAATAGGATAATGAATGCTCTGTCAGGATAGCTTATTGATCATATATGATTGATTTCTTTCTCTCTCTTTCTCCCATCTTTTGCTAATTGTTTTTTCCAAAAGGAAGAAATTTGTCTATCCATATTTCTGTTGGAACACTTACGTTTTCCAAAAAATTTAATCCAGTTTGCATGCCTTACATATGAATTCATGAAAATTTATAGTATCATTTATTAATTTATCAATACCTTATTTTCTAGGTGTAAAACCAGTAAGTGTGCAGTTGAACTTTATACTCTGTCCAGCACCTGTCCTGCATGAAGTTGGAGAGTAAGTTCTTTGTAAATAATAATAATGATAATAAATTAAAAGTATATGTATATATATGTTTATACATATATGTATATATATACCCATATATATATTTATACACACACACACCTACACACACACACACACACACACACACACACATATATACACATAATACATAAAACATATAGACATATGTATTGCAATTATGTTTGGGAAAAATGATACTAAATGGTAAATATGGAATTTTGGTTAAAATATTTCCTTTCTTCCTCATGTAATTCCCTTGATGTACATTAGACAGACTGATCTGAATAAAATACCTTCATTGATATATCAAACACTTATTCATTAAAAATGCAAATGTCTTTTTTCTGCAAATTAGTTGGTTAATGGGGCATAAAGAACTTTTTAAATTTGGGGATAAGATTTAGAGTTGTTTTAAGTCTATATATACATTTAGATTTAAAATAAAATTCCCAATGTAGATACTTGTAATTCTGTCTCTGAAATGAGATTCTAATTCAGTATTTTCTATGATATCTTAGAGCTTAGGGCTAACATGTGAATCAAAATGGCACTTTCTCAGGCCATCTCTGGCTGATAAAAGTCTCTGTGGTGAAATGATTTGTGCTGAGATGTTGTAGGACAAAAACTCCAGTTGTTTCAGATATGACATGGTCATATTTGTTCTCAATGGAAACAGTGGCTTTTTGTTAACTGTCTTTTCACATAGAGAATTTAGTACTTCTTGAACTGTAAAATTCTGTATAATGAAACATTTTCATGATTTTATCTTGATATAAGAGAAACTTTAGGGGAAAACATTGAGAATATATCACTCTTTAATGGTTTTCCCCCAACATTGCTGCTCAGTGAAATTTAGTCCTATTAGTTGCAGGGAATAACTCATCTTTGAAATACTGGTAGTGATAACAGAGAAATAAAGTATTTTGAAAAGTTAGAAAAAAGTTTATGTGAATCTAGATATACATTTTAAAATATTTAATAGATGTATTTTGATATATTTGGATTCCTTTATAACCTTTTGAATTTTATTCTATGTATTTAAAATGGTTTTGGGGAAAGAGTCAGTTTTTCAAGTCTGCCAAATGGATCCATGAATGAGAACAATTCATAGACTCTGTTTTAAATGAGCTAATGGAAGTTAGCAAGAACCCTGGCAAACCTTGAACCACACATATGGGAATTCCAGCTATTATTATTTAGAAAAAGATATGGAGAAGCATGTACACACATGCATATTCACCTACACATGACGAACATACACATACATATTGGATTATTCTTATTAACCTATTTTGTAATTAGGACAGTCATTGTCCCTGTTAGTGTTAAGAATGCCAGGTGGTATTCTTATGGTTTATTTTGTCATCTAAAAAGTATATTATTGCAGACCATTAAGAAAAGTTTGAACAGTAATATAAAGTACATTGCTATCTATTATTAGGTAGCTTCTGTTTTCAGTGATGAACAATTAAGATGAGTATCATTATCTATCCAAAATAATTTAATTAACTTTGTAAACTAGTAGTCTTTTATTAACCTAGTCAATAAATATGGATTGAACATTTATAGTTGAATGAATGAATAAATAAATGGTGCTAGCATTATTGCAAAATGCTTTAATAATAGCTGAATACATGATTTTCAGTAGTAGAGCTGACTATCATTTGAATGCATGTTAAAGTAACAAATAAGAATGTTCACTGACACCTATCATTTGAAAAAGAAAGACAATTTAATTTCATTTTATAAAGAAAATAAGAATGTACTTTTCAAGAACATTCTTGTTGTTTTTTGTCATTTATTCTCATCAAGGACCATGATTTCAGGGAGGTGATTCTGTGACATGCCAGTGAATTAGATTTAAGTGACAGAAGGTTGTGCAAAGTTACCAGTCTTACTCTATCCTTCACAGCCATCTGAGTCCAGTGGCAAAATATAGATAAGTATGACTGAAGATGGCTTTGGATGCTGTGGGGAGACCTTGGTCCTTTTAAGCTGAGGTCTTAAACTGTTTTCAGTTTGACTGAGGCAATGGCCTATCAGTATTAAGCCTAGGTTTAAAAAAAAAAAAAAAAAAAAAAAAAAAAAAAAAAAAAAAGATGAGGCAGAGAATGGTCTCTTTTATCTACTTAGGAAAAAAAATCAGTTTGGAAGGGGAAGACACTCAGGGTTTCTGACCAAAACTGAAACAATTGCTGTTTACTTTCACTCTGAGCCAAACAGATCCCAAATGATGACCAAATAGGGATTGACCCAGGGACCTATTGTTCCTCATTCAATGAGAGCTAGAATGATTTGGTTTAAGGGATGGTTCTAGTCAATAAATCCTCAGATATCTTAGGAGGTTTCCCTGACCAAAATTTATATTCCTTTGGTCAGAGCACTTACCAGAGCACTCACTATGTGAAAAGAGAGAAGGGAAGGGAAAGAACAAAGAAAAGGAAGAAAAGAAAAGAATTTTTCATGAACCTAAAATATATATGAAGCTGGCTGAAAAGTTCTTGAATCTTAGTACCCTTGTACATTTTGCTTCTTTTTAAAATCATTTATTGTTATGATTTATTTAAGGATACTTTTATATTATAAAAATTTACAGATTACTCCAACTTCATAGGAGATCTTTTATAATAAAGTCTTTAACTGAAAATAAAATAGGCCTTCTTTGTTCTACCCCTTCCATCTTATAATTAAAAAAAAAAAAGAGAAATCTATTTCTCTCTCTTCTGTTCCCTTTTATGGGGGAATGTGTGTGTAAAATATATACATAGTTAATCAAAACAAATTTCTTCGGTAGCTACAGTAAATGTAGTTGTGTTTGTGTATACATGTTTTGTTTTGTGTATGTGTATGAAGGGGGAAGGGAGAGAGAAGGAAAGGAAAAGGAAGGAGGGAGGAAGAGAAGAAGGGAGAAGGGAGAAAGAGAGAGATGGACAGAAAGAGAGACAGACAGACATTGAAATTATAGATAAATTGTTCTGGTTCTCCATGTTTCATGCACCATCAATTTATAAAAGTCCTCAAAATTGTTCATTTTCATAACATTAATGCAATTATACAAATGGTTTTGCTGATTCTACTCATTTCACTCTCCACCATCTCCTGTAAATATTTCTACGTCTTTTTTGAAATCATCTATTTCTTCATTTCTTATAGCATTATTATATTCATATTCCCCAATTTATTCAGCTGTTTCTTAGTGATAGGGCTATACCTTTGTTTCTTTTCTTCTTTCTTCCTTTCACCACCACCATAAAAAAGAAAGAGCAGCTATAAATATGTTTGTACTTTATAAATATGTTTTCCTTTTCTTTAGTCTCTTTTGTGTATAAATCTTCTAGTGGCATAGTTGGGCCAAAGGGAATGCAATGAGAGAATATTGAGTAAAAAAAAATTGCACATTTTACACAAGAATATTAGCAAGCCATTTAAGGTCAATTAAACTGTCCAGCCTTGCCAACTCTACTCAGTGACACTGCATATTTTAGGAACATGTTATATAGAAATTTCAGAGTATAAAAATGTTTTATCCAGTTTTCTTTTAATATCTTATTATTATTTTGTCCTCAGTGAATTTTAGGTCTTTTAATCCTGTGTCAGTATTTAGTCTGAACTGCTTCTTTGGTTCCACTGTGTGAGGCAGAACATTTCATTGGTACAGAATATAAGACTTTTGACCTTCTGCATATGCATCCATGTGTGTGTTTTATGTGTGTGTGTAGCTCTGGGCTGGCTTTTCTAATTACTACTCAGTTGGCAGTCTGCTCCAGTCATTGTCCTTTGCCTGACATCTGTTGTCCACAGTTCATGCCGATGTTAGCCTGACCTCTCATCAGAGGATTTAGGCTCCCCATTCTCCCAATCCTTATTTTCTCCTCCTCAACTTCTTAAAGGTGCTATTTACAGTCCATTACCATTGTCTCTAGTGAAATAATTTGTTTGGCCTTCAAAATCCTTCATATCCTAGCCTAGTTCTCCACTTTTCTTATACCTTATGCCTTCTTCCCCTCCCTCACACAATCCAGTGTCACCAGCCTACTTGCCATTTCAAGACCAAGATGCTCCATCTCTTTACTCTAGGCATTTTCTCTGGTTACTCCCATGCTTGGAATGTTCCCCTTCTTCATCTCTACCTCATGGTTTCCCTGCTTTCTTCAATACCCCACCGAAATCCTGACTTCTACTAGAAGCCTTTCTCATTTCTTCCTAATTCTAATGCTTTCCTTCTGTTCATTATTTCCAATTTTTCATCCAGTATGTAGTTTGTACATATTTGCTTGCTTGTCTATCCTGTTAGTTTTGAGCTCCTTGAGAGCAGAGACTAACTTTTGTCTAGTTTTTAGTCTAGTGTTTTTATATAGGACCTAGTATATTAAACCTTAATACATATTTCTTGACTGATTTTATTGTTTCTTCAGAGATGGGAAAAGTAAAAAAATATTCATTATGGAAATATGAATAAGATATGAGAAAAAAACCTATTCCCCAAACAGAAAAATGATTTGACACATAAGACTCATAATGCATATGAATATCTTATCAGTATAAATGTACAGTATAATACAGTATAATTTGAAAGGCTAATATTCAGATCTGGTTACAGTATAGTTTTGGAAACATTGTTAGTCATTTTATATTTCCTTTCCATTGAAAAGTCAACTAAGAAAAATTTCCAGTGGCTGTTTTTTTTGAGGTTGCTTCCTCACTTGGCACAAGCCTCCTGCTGCTGTTAATGTTGTAGTCATGGCGATTGAATTGCCTGATTCAGTCAAGCCCCCCTTTCTGCCCACCTTAGACATTTGGGCAGGGAATGCCCCTAAGTCTGACTTTCTTGTTAGTGATGCTGTCACTGAGATTTCAAGCCTCCAGGACTTTCAAGTTCTTACAAGGCTCTATTCCAAAGGAAAGAAGTCAGGAAAGGAGCCAGTCCTTACACAGGCACAGGTTTGCTTAGGCAGGATATGTACTCACAGCTGTGGCTTAATGGCCAGCAAGGGCATTCCCCCATCTGACCTTCCGGAAACCTCAGAGTCATCCTTAGTTTTCGAAATTGGAAGGAAGAGGAACAGCCATTGGATGAGTTCCCTTCGTAACATACTCAGAGAATACTGGGTCAGTAGCCAGTCATGTGGATTCAACCCAAGGATGAATCACAATTTTCACTAACTCCTCTCTTTATAAGGGTATTTACTAGTCTAAATAAATAATTGGTTTGGGGGGGGAGGAAGGATTTGTGAGGAAGCACACTAAATAATGGTTCAACCTTTTATTTTTAGTTCCCTTTGCCTCAAATAGTCCTTTTTTTAAAAAATTATTTTTAGTTAATTTTTTTTTGCCTCAAATAATCCTTAACCACTTTATTTCTGCTCATTTCATCCAGTCCTGCTTTTCAACAAAATTAGAGGTAGGTTTTGGAGGTTCAGGAAGAAATGGCTAGAACTAGGGTGAGATACAGAGAGGAGAGGAGAGGAGTTGGCTTGGAGTAGACCTAGAGCAGTGTTACACAGGATGAGTTGTTGCTTGGAATGGTGGTATTTTGGATGATGGTAATTGGGGAAGCAGTGCATGTCTAACATCTTATTATACATTAATTTTTTATAAAGCTTTTATACTGAACTTTTTTGTATTATATATTATCATTTCAATAAATGTTAATGTTATGGGGGAAATAATTCCTCCTGAGTTGGTGGGGATCCTTCTGCAAATAAATTAAATTACTTTGGGAAGCCTTTTGGCTTCTTATTTAAGTAATGTTTGAGGTATTAAGTAAAAATTTACAACGTATAGGATAGATTTCAGCCAACTCAATAGCTTCTTTGATAAGAGAAGTAACCCTGAACCCTAAATAACAAAAATGAATAAAAGAAAATAAAATTCTCATAACATTATTTTAAACCTTAGTGAAAATCAGTCAATATTTAGAATATATATGCATGCATGTATGCATGCATACACACATATATAAATATAAACATATGTATTTAGAAGATAGTTATATATAGTTTAGTAGATAGTTGGGAATAAGAAAAGGGAATTATGTATTGTTCTCAAAAATTCAAATTTTTAAAAAATAAATAATAGCTATAACTTGAGCTTTTTGTCACATTTGACTAGTTGTTAAAACAAAAACAACAACCATCACCTATATTAAACATTAAAACTGTCAAAATTTGTCATAGTGATGGCCAAATTCTAAACTCCTTGCTAGAAGTGTTATATTTCTAATGTGAATTTTTAAAATTTAAGTTAAAAATAATGTGATTGTAATGAAATGAATTCAGGATAATAGGGACCTGAACATTTGCTCATTTAGACCTTTGAATATATTCAACTATAGTATTTATACTTAATTGCCTATTCTTGCAAAGGAGAAAAACAATATTCAGCCTAATATATATATATATATATATATGTGTGTGTGTGTGTATATGTATTCACATGCATGGCATATATGCATATAAATACACACACACACATATATATATATATATATATATGTGTATGTATATATATATACACACACACACATGCACACACACACACACACACACACACACACACCCTCTCTTTATAGAGCAGCTAATAAGAGTTCTAGGTCTGGAGTCAGAAGAACCTTAGTTCAAATCTTGCCACAGACTCTTAATACTGTTGTGACTCTGGGAAAATCAATTAACTCTGTTTGCCTCAGTTTCTTCATCTGTAAAATGAGCTACAGAAGGAAATGACAAACCATTCCAGTGTCTTTGCCAATATAACCCCAAATGGGGTTACAATGGATTGGGTACATCTGAAATGACTGGACAAAAACAAAATACTTTGTATATGTACATACATGCACAACACGTACATGCATGTACACACACACATATATATCATTGCTTTTAAAAACTATTGTAATTGACTAATTTTTCTGTAAGATGTTTCAGGAGGGTAACATGAACTCAAATTTAAAGTCAGATAGTTTAATATCCATCCTGTTTTATTCAAATATGTTTTCATATTTATCATTTTAGCAACAATTAAATAGTTCATTCAGTGAAGTTCATGGTGCCATGTTGTGAATGAAAGTCACAAAATAATTAAAAAGCAACATTTTCTCCTAGAGTAACTTGGGATCTGAAGGAGGAAACGAGATCAGACTTAATGAAAAGACATAAAAACACTCAAGACTTAGACATCTGACCAAATATATAGCTGACTATAATTACACAATTATGTATGTAATTATGGAGTTACTGAATGCTGAGTAAGTTTCAAATTCTCTATTGTTCTCAGCATCATCAACTTTCTCTTCATTAGTTTTGATTCTCTAGAGTGCTATGGATTTATCTTGTATTTGAGCTTCTGCCCACTGATTACCTTTTCAAACTTGATGTAATGAGCTCTAATTTACCACTCAGCATTCTGAGAATAGTTGCATACACAGATGCAAATAAACATACTTTGATACTACATATAGTTGTTTTTGCTCTCAGCCTAGAATCAATAAGTGAATAGATAATACATAATAATAATAATGCTGCAGTCCTCAGTAGATATGATATACTGACCACTGTTAATTGAATAGAGTTCTTCAGTATCACTTCATCCTGATTTTATACCTTGAATATGAATGAAGTACATGGCAGTAACATCCAACTTTCTAGATTGGTAGTTAAAAGGCAAAATTAGTTTTTAACTTCATGACCACTGAGAGAATCATTTTAGGAATATTCAGTTGACCTATACATTTGAACTTTGGTGGATGTTCAGATAATTCGGTTGTCTATGGAATACTGAGTTCTTTTATTCCCCTGTAATATCTTGCAACAAAAATAGCTTTTAATTAAAATTAAATTAGAAAGGATATCATTTTTTCTATTTTTTTTGCACAAGTGCTATTTCGTCTATTCATCCAGTAAAAACTCAATATTTATTTTTGAATTTACTTCATGCTGTCTTTGGGCAGCTAGGAGATAGAGCTGATAGAGTTCTAGGCCTAGACTTAGGAAGACTTACCTTCATTGAGTTCAAATCTGGCCTCAGATACATACTAGTTTTCTGATTGTGGGCCAGTCATCAACCCTATTTGTCTCTGTTTCCTAATCTGTAAAATTAGGTGGAGAAGGAAATGGCAAACCACTTTAGAATCTTGGAATAAAACCCCAAATGGGGTCATGAAAAGTCAGACACAACTGAAAATAATGACTTAACAACAACAAACAAATATTATAAATAGATGGTTATGGCTAAATTGGTTAAGAACCTGAACATTAAATGTATTCCCCAAATGGAGTCATCTTGGAATATAGATAGAATCACATCATAGATTTTAGAGTTTGCAAGAACCTTTATTAGATATTATTTAGGGCAATCTCATTTTAAGGTTGAGTAAATAATAAGCGTGACTCTTTGCCATGAGACAAGGCCATAGATAAGCCATATTAAATCAACTAAATGTTTTAATATCCTTTGGACTGTTGTGCTTAAATACATACATAGCCATTAGAGTTTTTAATTGTGACTTTCTGGCTTTTATTGTAACAATTCAGTGGAAACCATGAACAACAGGAATTTAGGAAAAATGTGAGTGACCGTAGTAAGTGTGAATATGAATACTAGATAAAGTTTGTAATATGTTCTATTAAAAGTTACCAGTTAAATCTTCCAAATCAGATCATCTTCAAGCACATATTAGAAATAGTCTTTTGGGAGGAAGACTGTCTCCATTTTTCACCAATGTAAGCAGGGAATTGACCGCAAATTGTTTGGCCATTGATTTTTCTTTGAGAATTATATCTAAGGGATTCAGTTGTAGCTTCATTGCTTAGCTTCAGAGGAAGATAGCCAGAATGGTGAAGAACCTTAAATTCAGGTCACAATTGATTGGTGAATCTGGAAATGTTTAGCTTAGAGCAGAAAAGATTAAAATGGAATTCTGTTAGCTCTCCTCAAATATTTGAATGACTATTCCTTTGAAGAAGGATTGTCCCTTGGAGGACTTCAAGCAGAGACTGGATGATCAATTGTTTTTGGATGTGGATTGGACTGAATGGCTACTTAGGTCCATTTTGAACCCTCAGTTTAAGATGCTGATTCTTACTGAACAGTTGTTCATTGCATTAAAATATATCTTTCTATATCTGTATCTATTAGTAAACTTTTATGAAGTACCTACTATATTCCAGTCACTGTGCTGAGTATTGAATTAGAAGATGAGCAGTTCCTGTTCTCAAAGAACATACATCTTCTTAGGGGAGATACAACCTAAGATAGATAACTCTTTCTCACTAACAAAGAGCTCAGATCTTTTTCTAGCTCTAGGAATACAAATCAATCAAGTTTGTATTCTGGTGAAATCTGATTTTTCAAGGCAAGGAAGGACTGCTGTAAAAACAAAAAAGAATAGATACTTAAATGAAAGTTTATTGAGTGGGCTTTTCTCTGGTTCAGTGACCAGTTGTCTTTGACATAGTGGGTTCCTTCCCTCTTCCTTGGATCTGGTTGAATTCTGAATGCTGGAATTATGGTTGAGGAGACAAAGATAGGCAGTAGAAAGAAAGTTGAACTTGAAATTCTATTGCAATAAGCATCAAGGACTTTAGCCACATCACTTAATCTCTCTAAGTCTTAGTTTTCTTATTTGTAAAATAAGCAGGCAGGACTAACTCATCTTCTATCAGTTACACTCCTGGAAGGATCCTTCCAGCCTTTCCTATCTGTGACAAGAAAAAGTAATGAATTTGGACCCTGAGTGCTTGGGTTCAGATTGTGACTCTTCTCTTTCTTACAGAAGACAAATATCTTAATTTCTCTGGGCCTTATAGTCTTTATCTATTAAAGAAGGAAGTGGAATTAGGCAATTTTCAAGGTCTTTTCAAGCTCATAAGTCTTTGATCCCATAATCTCTTTACAAAAAGATTATATGAAAGAGAATGAAAGATTAATGGCAGTTATTTTTAAAAGATTTCCACCTCCCCCCCTTCTGACACAAATCTTTCTCTTGCTACCCCAGAAAAATTTTAGGAAGGAGACATGCTAGTGATGAATTGAATCTTTGTAGGTAATTTGATGGATCTCACTTTGTCAAAGCACCTAAAAAACGAGATATCTATATTTATGTGCGTTAATAAGGTATTACTATATAATAGGATTGTTTTGACTTTTTAAATTACTTGAGTGCATAGGGACATTATTTTTTAATTACAACTAATATTTGCTTTAACTAATTAAACTTCATCCTTTGCAGTGAATTTATATTCTTTAGATTTTTTTCTGTAGATGACAAGGTCTCTTAAGAGATTTCATTAAAGTCAATGAAACTATACTATTTTATACTTATAAGGTGATGGCTGTTTAATATCTGTTTAACTAGCTTTTGGCCAAAGATTCTAGCCCCTTAAATAGCTAGTTAGTATATGTTTCACATAAATACATTTGGCTCAACATTCAAAGAAAGTTTTTCTTGTATTAGGGTAACAGATGTGGTGATCATTCCTCCTTTTACTTAAATAATTAGCAACATTCTAGTGAAATAATCCTAGACAAAATGCCACAAAGCCAGCTGTGTGATCTCAGAGCTCTCTCTGTGAATGTGTACCTCTCATTCCATCAGCCTGGATCATTGATGGCACTCCATCCTTTGTGATATTTCCTCAGTTGTTTTTAGTTCTATCATGTAATCTCCTAAATTAACTTTGGAATCTTGCCTTTCAGTTTAAAAACAAAACTGAGACTTGACAGGAAGAGAGTAGAATTGAGGGATAGGGATCATGCCTTTTAGCAGGTTACTATTCCTGGTATGAAGCTTGACTGAGCCCTTTTCAGGGCTGCTTATCCACCTTTAGTGTCCACCTCGTACTTAGCTCTTACCTGTGGCTCTAAGAAGCTATAGCATGTATAGTGATGACATCCTAAAAAATACTATCTTGACAGACAAGCAAAACCAGGTTGAGGATAACCAACAGACCGCAAACCCTCAGCGAGTTAGGGGGATATCTTCCCTAAGCATGTGAAGACTTCCCTCTTGCATAATGGACAGATAAGAACAATTGTTACAATGGCTGCGAGGATGGCTGAAGCTCTTAAAACTTGGTTAGACATTGAAACTGAAATTATCCATTGCATTCTGAACTGTTGCCAATTTTTTTTTACTTTTGTCTTAATAATGGGCATGGATGACTTTGGAGATGAGAGTGAAGTCGATGACTGAACAGCTCTTCCTTTAAATCTAATGCACACACAAATCCAAGAAGTGTATTGATAACTTTTGGAAAGAGAAGTTTTGGTTGGGATAATGAGGTGGAAAGCCAGATTGTAAAGGGTTAAGAAGAGAGAAGCAATTCTTAAGGAGATAGAATATTAGCCTTGTAAGACAGGGTAAAGGAGGAGATAGTGGCAGAAGACATCTGAGTGAAATGAAATGAGGAAGAGGGAGAAGTTCATAGGAAATGGCTTCAATCTTTTTTGTTCAATACAAGGCAAGGTACTCAGATAAAAGGGTTGAAGAGGTGGAAGAAGAAGGTAGTTTTGAGAAGGGGAAATGAGTAGAGAATAGGAGAAATGTGGGGTGATGGAATGGTGTGAATTGTTGGATCAAGTGAAAGTTTTGTACTCATGGGAGTATTTGTGGCCAACAGGGAGGGATCAGATAGATGGTAAGAGATTAAAAATTATAAAGAGGGAATGGGGGTGATAGTGGGGGCAGACTGTTATAGAAGACAGGATAGAGAATGAGAAGGAAAATGCATATAATGACATTTTTCTTGGTCAGGAGAAGGGCCCAGCTCTTCATGTAAAACAGAGTCCTATGTGCATTATAAAATATGCACAAAAATAGAAATTAAAATGAGATGAAAATAATTTAAATTTTATTTATATGAAAGTAATTTTATTGTAATTAAAAGAATATTATTAATACATTTATTGATAGTATGCTTCATTATTTTAAAAAATCATGTCTAAGTATTGGGAGATTATTTTTTCTTTTAAAATTAGTATTTAATTTCCCACTAATGACATATAAAAACAATTTTTAACATTTGTTTCGTAAAACTCTAGGTATCAAATTATTTCCTTCCCCTCCCTCTTCATTGAGAAGGCAAGCAATTTGACATAGGTTATACGTTGCAGTCATACAAAACATATTTCTATATTAGTCATGTTTTTAAAAAAAACACATTAAAATAAAGTATAAAATATGCTTTGATGATAATTGTGGAAATATATAGAAGAAATGTACATTTAACATATATTGCACTGCTTGCCATCTAGGAGAGATGTGGGGAAAGGAGGGAGAGAAAAAATTGGAACACAAGGTTTTGGAGGAGTGAATGTTGAAAACTATCTATGCATATGTTTTGAAAACAAATAAAAAATATACTTTGATTTGCATTAATTCCATCAATTCTTTCTCTGGAGCTGGATAACAGTTTTTTAAATTATAAGTCTTTAGGAATTGTTTTTGTTCATTGTATTGCTGAGAATAGCTAAATCATTTGCATCTGATCATCATATGATATTGTTGTTATGATATACACTGTTCTCCTGGTCTGCTTATTTCACTTTGCATCAATTTATGTAAATCTTTCCAGCTTTTTTGAGAGCATCCTGCTAGTAATTGCTAATAGCACAGCAGTATCCATAAAATCATATACACAACTTGGTCAGTCATTCCTCAATTGTTGGACATCTCAATTTTCATTTTTTTTTATCATTGGTGGTGAGATAATGGTAGGCAAGGATTGGAGGGCTGAGGGAGAGATATCAGAGTTTCTCTGCCACAGAATGCTGAGGAGAGAAGACTTCACACTCCAAACTCCAGAGTCCAGGATTTGTATTTAATGAGCTGAGTGGCAGCTTGCCTGCCTCCTTCACTTCTCCTTCTAAAGACCAGGAACTTTGACTGAACCTGAGGCCCTCCTGAAAACTAGCTGGGACATTATACCCATTTCACATTTTTCTTTGAGGTTTTAGATGTAGCTGTTTTGAATTTGTTGTCTTCCTCTGAATTTGTGTTTTGATCTTCTTGTAACCATAACTTTCTGTGTTTAGGATTTTTCTGAATTATTGTTTGCTCATTTTCTAACCCATTTCTTAACTTTATATTAAACTTGGTTCCTGAAATGGAGAGGACACAATCCCAAGTGTCAGGTTTTTTGTGAAGCTGTTTGCTGATCTAGATCTGGAGGTCTATAAGCTTTCAGGTTTTCCAGGGTGATTATATCTAAGAAGAGATGTGTTTACTGCTCTTTTTCCCTCTACTCTGGTGGTTGAGTGAGCACAAGAATTCTTTTCTGCTCTGGAAGTGTGATCAGGGTCCTACATTCCATGCGGTCACAAGCTTTGGTGGGCTGGTACTGTCTTTGTTCTGAGACTGACTCAGAACAGCAAGTTGGATCTGAACATGTGTAAAGCAACAGAGTCTAGCACTGAATACCAGCCAAGAGACCCCTGTAATCTTCATATGACTAGTTATTTCACCCTTACCATCTGTAGACTGAGTTCGAGAATCAACTGCTTCAGCCATTGATTTGGTCACCTGCAAAGCTTGCTGCTGATTTCCTGTGGCATGGAGCCTAAGGTGGACTGTGCTCCACACCCCCAGTGTGATAGATCTTTCCTGCTGCCCTTCTAAGTTGTCTTGGGCTGGAAAATTGTTTCTCTCCAATCTTTTGTGGTTTCTGCTGCTCCATAATTTGTTTTGAGCCATTATTTAAAGACGTTTGGGGGAATTTGGAAGGCTTGGATGAATGTCTGCTTTTTCTCTATCATCTTGGTTCTACCCCATAATTTTTGTTAATAATGTTCATGGACTTAATTTAATCAGTGTAGATGATGAAGTAAATTAATTTTTAAATACTTAAAGCTTAAAAAAGTACAATAATAATAGGTCAAAAAAGTGAATGTAACAGTAGTCACTTTGTCCATTTGATCAGTAGTCACATTTCTTTATGTGCTATTCACTACCTAGAATTTAAAATCAACAAGCAGACATTTTCTCTGTTTTGAACTCAGAAGAAAGTTTTCCAGAGGAAGCTATTAGTTTTTCTTTATGTGGTTCTGCCTAATCATTTTTTAGCTTACAGATCATTTTTGGATTTGGACTACAAAATACAGGAAGTGAAGTAATATGTAGTAAGTATAGAAAGGTAGGTTAGTGCCAAGTTTTGAATGATCTCAAGTGCCAAATAGAGGAGGGGTTTTTTTTTTTTTTTTTTTTGCTTAGCTGCTTGTGTTTGAAGTTAAAGGCAATAGGAAGCTATTGGAGTTTAACTAGTGGAGTAAGGGAGTGACATAATCAAACTTGTATTTTAATCCTACATCACTTGTTCCTAAATAATCAATATAGAGGAGATTGACTAGGGAGAGAACTAGGGCAAGAAGGCCAATTAGGAAACTGTTGCAGGAGCTGGGTAGAGAAAAGGGGACAAGATTCAAAAATATTGTTGCAGTAGGACAAAATAAGAATTGGCAACTGATTGGATATATGGCATGATACAGGGACTAATAGAGGGATCCCGATGTTGTGAATCAGGATAACTAAAATAAAGGTTGTGCCTTTGATAAAGGTAGAGAAGTTCAAAAGAGTTTTTGGGTAAAAATATGAATGCTGTGACCTATGATCTTGTGATCCTATGGGTCTTACGATCCAAATAATAGAATGAGACTGTGAAAAGGGGGGGGCAGGAGGCAGGACATGCTGTAAGCCCTTATTATCCACTCCCTGGGAACACAGAGCTTTCATTGCATGGGGAGTGCTGAGAATAAATGTTAGTAAATAGGAAGATGGAGTGGTATTGGAAATAAGCACTGGATTTAGTATTCAGAGGAAGGTAGCATGTGATCATCTTTCCTACCTCTGATTCCTTTGTACCTCTATGAATCATCTCAACATTCTTTGGGGAGGTCATCTCATACTCCTCATGTTGTAGAATGGTATTCTAGATGAAGGCCATCATTAGAAATTTTTAGCATTTACTGCAAAAGAGAATCATTATCAGCATAATGGAAAATAGCTTTCTTCTCTATTCCTCCTGTCATACATATTAAGCTTAAAAAAACAAAGCTAAATTATTTGGGAGTTCATTGTTTTATGAGGCTCATTTGTATGTGAATTTGGTCCTAAAATGAGATTAGACTGAAAGCTCTTAAGAGAGGTGGTAAATTTATTTAGACTTTTGAAAGTCTATGAATCGACTTCCTTCTTTGGTCATTACTCACAGTTAATATGCAGCTGTCATTAGTCTTTGTATTATTTTGTGACCTTTGGTTGGTAAGCTATCAACAGCTGCCTTTGCATAGCTGACATCTTAAACCTGTAACTTGGCAAGCGGAACAGAGCACATCAGATAAATATACTTAAACATATTTCAGAGAAAGAGAAGCAGAACAGAATGATCCAATTGCCTCATCTTACAGCTTGTTTGATAGAGATAATTTTAGTAGGCATATGGTATAGTAAAATGTGCTTTCAAAAACATTGGCCACAACCTTCTGCCAAAAATGAATGAGCTTGTTTGATAGAGATAATTTTAGTAGGCATATGGTATAGTAAAATGTGCTTTCAAAAACATTGGCCACAACCTTCTGCCAAAAATGAAATAAATAAATAAATAAATAAAATGATAGCTGGTAATATAACCTCTTGTAAAAGGCAAGATTGAAAGGATTTTTGTCTTCATGTTTAAGGATAGAAAGTAGGACATTACTGTATGCTGACAGTTTTGTGGTTTTTATTATTGAGATAAAAGGATCAAGGCAAGTATTTTATGGTTAATTACAGTAAGAAACCATTTTATTTCCCCTCCCCCACTTTGGCTAGTCATCCTGAATCTGTTTTCCTTAAAATGAAGTTTTGCTTAAAATCAGATTGGTAGGTTGATTGATTGCTTCTGTTTCCATTGCTCATGCTTTAAAAAAAATTGTGACTTTAAATTACACAGCTTTTCAAATAAAAAAAGAAGATAATCCACCCAACAGTCATGGATTCTATTATCAAGAGAGAAAGTGATACAAGTCTAATATTTAATCATTTCTTCTGAGCTCTGCATTTAAACAAGCTTTGAAATATATTTTAGTATGCTAGATCATGTGATTAAACAATAGATTGAATAGGTGCATTGGAACACTGAGTTAAATGTTACTGCCTTGTAAATGTGAAATAGGATAATGCAACAAATAGAGTTCTAAGGACTTGAAAAAACTAATGTATCTCCTTACTTCTCAATACATGAAAGAAATTGGAGAGACAAGCCCATAATATCTAGCTAGTTAGATAATAATTTGTGAGCATAAGTCACTTTTCACATATTATAAGGATGTTATTGATAGTTACATTTTCATATCATCCCTGATTGGCAGCATGCATCATCTTACAGTTGGGAGTCCTAACACTGGAGGTAAACACTAAGAGGCATACAATGTCCCAAGGTAGTCCATCTGAAAACGATTACTCAAACGATTCTCATTGTCCTCCAGCTGTTTAATACATTTAAATATCCATTAGCATTTCCCAGGAATATTTCACTGAAAAATTGGTTGTTTTACAATTTCTCTGTGTTTCACTTTATTGTTTGGTGGATCATCTGAAAATATAAAACTGAGTCAGTAATGCTGTTCCCCCTCATTTTATTTTATTTTATTTTATTTTTACTGCATGGTATATTTATTTAAATTTTTTACTTTTCCTCAGTTACATTCAAAACAATTTTTTTACATTTGTTTCTAAAACTTTGAGTTCTAGATTCTCTCTTATTCTCCCCCACACCCTATTAAAAAAGTACACTATGAAATTATGCAGAATATTTCCATAAGTCATGTTGTGAAAGAAAATGTAGATTCCCCCCACAAAAAAGCCTCAAGAAAAATAAAGTTTAAAAACTGAGAGAGAGAATTCTTCAATCTGTATTTAGACACAATCAGTTCTTTCTCTGTATATGTATAATTTTTCATCAAAAGTGCTTCAGAGTAGTTGTGGATCATTGTATTGCTGAAAATAGCAGTCATTCACAGTTGATCATCCCAGAACATTGATTTTATTTGTACACAGTACTTTGCTTGAGTTCATGGAGGACTTTCCAAGTTTTTATGAGAGCATCCTGTTCATTATTTCCCATAGAACAATAATAGTCCATCATAATCATATTCCAAAATTTATTGAGCCATTCCCCCATTGATGGGCATCCCCTTAATTTCAATTTGTTTGCCTTTCTCTGAGGTGAGAGCTGCTAGAAATATTTGTGTATAAATAGATTCTTTTCTTTTTTTTTCCCCAAAAATGTCTTTTGGAATTCATGCTTAGTTAGGTCAAAGGATATGCATGATTTTATAGCCCTTTGGGCATCTTATCTTTTGATCATTTATCACTTGGGGCATAGCACTTTTTTTTTGTTGTTGTTAATGTGATTCAGTTTCCTTTACATTGAAGAAATGAGGCATTATTAGAGAAACTTGCTTCAAAATTGTTTTTACTATTACTATTGCTAATTTTATTTCCCCCATTTATTCTATTATCTCTCCCTTCTCATCCTGTCCCTCCACAAAAGTGTTTTGCTTCTGACCATTCCCTATCCCAATATTCTCTATCTTATATCACCCTCCCCCCTTCTTGTGTGTCATTCCCCTTCTACTTTCCAGCAGGGTAAGGTAGATTTTTATACCCATAGTGAGTGTGTATGTTATTTTCTCTTTGAGCTAATTCTGATGAGAGTAAGGTTCATTCACTCACCTTCTCTTCCCCCCTTTCCCTCTATTGTGAAAGCTTTTTTTGCCTCTTCTTATGGCAGATAATTTATACCATTCTATTTCTCCCTTTCCCTTTCTCCCAATACATTCTTCTCTTACATCTTAATTTCATTTTAAAAATATTATCTCTTCATATTCAACTCACACTAGTAGTAGTCTTCAAGTGCTATAATAAGGATAAAGTCTAATGAGTTGTAAGTACCATATAGGAATATAATTGATTACCTTTTGGTTTCTCTCAAGCCCTATATTTAAAAATCAAATTTCTAGTCAGCTCTGGTCTTTTTATCACAAATGCTTGAAAATGCCCTGTTTCATTGAATTTCCATCTTTTGCCCTGAAGGATTTATAATCAGTTTTGTTGGATAAGCGATTCTTAGTTGTAATCCTAACTCCATTGCTCTCTGGAATATAATATTCCAAACCCTGCAGTACTTTAATGTAGAAGCTACTAAGTTTTGTGTTACATTAACTGTGACTCTATTGTACATGAATCTTTTATACAATTTAAAAGAAAAAAGTTCCATATTTCAACAATGGAAAATAAGGAGGATTTATACTTTATACTTCGTGTGCATTTGCTCTCTGATAATTCTTTTCTCTAGCTCTCTAGAGTATTTCAATAGAAACAAACACAACAACTACTTTTATACAGAGAAAAAGGTATCATTCATTTAACAAAATGTAAGCTGTCACATGAAGATAGAAACACTATAATCACATACACAAGGCTTAGTGCTCAAAAAATAATAGTTATTTCACATTGCATTTACTTGTTCATATATTTTTTCATTCATGCTCATTTTTATACACAGTGGAAAAATTTTGAATGAATAGGTAACACTTACCTAAGAAAGGTCTGGCAAAAGGCTTTATTGTAATTGCACTTCAAATGCCTTCATGTGTCACAACAGGGAGAATCATTAATCAATAAAACCTTTCTTATTTGGAAAAAACAAAACAAAACAAATAAAAAAAGCAATTTAGTTCTTTTATGAGGGAATCTTTCATTAGGGGCATTAATCCCCTCCCCTCCCAATCACTATACTCATTTAACCTCAATTTGTATACTTGCTACAATGTTTTAGTAATTCACTGTTTGGCCATCATTTTGTGACTACTAAATTAAAACATCATAGCTACATGTTAAAGTTGCATTTTTTAATAAAATAAATCATCCATTCTAAGAGCCTAATTAACACTTGGGCAACAAAATTCAGTAACTCTTCCCTCTCCCACACCTGCCCAGAATACCCTCAAACTATTTTAACTTCCAATTGACTAGATGAATTTTTTTGTTGCTTGTATGACCAGACTTAAAAACTTCTGATCTACTTAAGATTCCCAATGAGTAGTGAAGTATTACTTTAAGACATATTGGATTATAAAATGAAAAAAAATACCTCTAAAAAAAGACATATTGGACCAACACATTTAGTTTCAAGTATCCCATTACTTATTTCTTTGTTCTTGAAATTCTCATTTTAAAACAAAACAGGTAGTTTTCCCTAAGTGAATCAACAATGGTCCCTGGGAATGTGCATGGTAAGAGTTCCATGTAAACTAACATAAAAATATCAGCTAATAAAAATTCAACAGGGTAATTTCTCAATTTTATCATTTCATTGAAGACCAAATATAGCTGTGAGTTAGCCACCTAATCTTGCAAACAGCAAATGTGAATGAGTCTTAATCTTTCCTGCAAATGAAGTAATGTATCATTTTTTCCTGGTGAGTTTTAATGAGGATGATTTTCTCATAAAGAACACACAAAACACATATTTTCTCTTTGTCTCTCTGTCTCTGTCTCTCTCTGTGTGTGTCTCTGTGTGTCTCTCCATCTTTGCCTCTGTCTCTGCCTGTCCCCCCCCCTCTCTCTCTCTCACACACACACACACACACACACACACACACACACACTAAAAGTCAGCAACATGATGTGAAAATGTCTACAGTAATCTAAACTTAAAATGTGAATACAGGCTAAAAGTAGACCAACACACAAGACAGTACAGTTCATTCCTTTCATTTTTCAACCTATAGTGTTCAGGATTACAGTCTAGTAAAGAATATAAGCTCCTTAGAACTTATTATCATATGTGTGAAGAACTGAAGTCCAAATCATCTTATTCTACTGAGTATTTGAACATCTCATATATATTTATGCACACACACACATATGCACATCCTTGCTCATAGACATATATATATATAGTATACACAGAGTTTTCAGAAGTAACAGTAGTGAATAGTGTCATCAAGTTCTTGGTGTGACACTTAATCATGGAGGTGACCAGTCTCTATAATAGTTTATCCTATTTAAGTAATATTTGTGACGTCAGAACCAGTCTGATCCTGTGGGAGTTCCATGTTGAGGTCAAGAATTACTTCATCTGTCTTTTCTTGAAGGACATATTTACTTGGTTTTGTGGAGTTCTTAATGCTGCTCATAGTGTCTTCTGTTTGTTTTGTTTGGACATCTAATGTTTCAAACTGCTTTCAAATTTGTCCATTTGTCCAGCTTTCTTCTCAGGGTTCAAGCTCCTCAGTGGAGCATCCATAGACTTAATTACACCTAACACTGATTTAATTAACTTGTTCATTGTCATAGCTGTCCGAACTCTAGCTGCTATATTATCTACCTGAGCACTCATTCTCAAGAATTAATTGCTTGGTTTTTCTGATGAATTGTATTTTCAGCACATATTCATGCATATCTGTATTGCTCTTCTGAATGACCTTTTAAATATAGATTTCTTTCAGTTTTTTTTTTCTTATTTATCACATTTTTTACATTCCTTTTAAGCTCTTTTGGACCAGACTTCAGGTTAAATAGATGTTTTTACATGTTCTATAATTGGATCTGCAATTTCTCCCAGGGCTGGTGGTGGTGCCTATGGGGTACCAGATCAGTGTAGATTATAGGCTGCAAATCATTGGAGCTCCTCTGTTTGCACTTTCATGGAGCTGACTGCCCAAAGTATATTATTTTTGCAAGCATTCTTTCATTTATCAGCTTATTTGCCTTGGATAAAGAAAGGAAATGAGGCAATAATGGCAATTTATTCTTGCTGAAGCTATGATGGATCTTAATAATCACCACTTCCTTTTTCTACTTCTTTGTCGCATCTTTAGTACATTTTCCCAGCATTAAAAGAAAGGAAGTTTATTTTCCAGATACAACATTATATTTATAGAGACGTTTTCTATTGCCTTTTAAAAGAAGTGGCTGCTAATATACTAATTGTTCCTAAGAAATGTTATGAGCTGGCACCATGTCCATGAAACTATGGTTTTTAAAAAGGATTCATACTTCATGAAATATTGCTTGCATTTTAACCCACAGTAACCAGTGTGCAAAATATTCATTTGCTCCTTGCTTTGTGAATATCTAATAAAAGATTTCCACTTTATGATCCATTAAAATAGGTGAAAAATTAAGTAAAATTGTGAGACATTTGCTAGAAGTAATAAATAATTTACCTCCAGTTTTCACAGACTGAAAATTAAACTGGCAACTACTCAAAAAGTTATTAAAATTGTGGTGACTAAAGATATTTTGAAATCAAGTGCTGGTCTTTAATACTTAACATAGCTTTTAAAAAGTTAGTTTTATGAACAATAAAGAGCATAAATTGTTACAAATGGGGTTTTATTTTTGTTCATTTCAAAATTTTCTTTCTAG
Organism: Sarcophilus harrisii; assembly: GCF_902635505.1. Classification (NCBI taxonomy): domain Eukaryota; kingdom Metazoa; phylum Chordata; class Mammalia; order Dasyuromorphia; family Dasyuridae; genus Sarcophilus; species Sarcophilus harrisii. The sequence continues at coordinate 154,038,549 of NC_045431.1, forward strand.
TTTTTCTATGTAAATTGTTGTCCCACAAATCTATATTTTGCCTACAATCTTGCCACCAATGTGTTTAAATAATACCCAGATAAGTGTGTCTATCATAGGTACTATTTAATTATACAAACTAGTTTGGTGTTATATTGTAAGCCACAATTTTTGTAACTGCTTTTACATGAATCCACAAATACTATACATGCCAACATTCTCCATTGACAAATTGGAATATTAAGATTTTGCAAAAGGAAGGAATGTTTTATTTTGTAACTGCTTTTACATGAATCCACAAATACTATACATGCCAACATTCTCCATTGACAAATTGGAATATTAAGATTTTGCAAAAGGAATGTTTTTTTAAATGTCTTTTAGTCCAGCCACCTTGCTACTAAAATGGTTATTCTTCAACATTGTTGGCATAGGTCATTTATTTTTTATTTGAAAACTTCCAGTGACAGGGACTTCTCTCCTTCAGATTGAAGATATGCTCATTTTTGAAATGCCTTAACTGCCCTAGTTACATGTAAAAACAATTTTAAAAGTTCATTTTAAATCTTTGAATTCCAGTTTTTTCTCTTCCTCCCTTATCACTCTCCTGTCCATTGAGAAAACAAGGAGTTTGATGTAGTAGTCATACAAAACATTTCCATACTAGTAATGTTGTAAAAGAAAACTCAGACCAAAAAAAAATCCTCAAGAATAATAAACTTTTTAAATGTATGCTTCCATATGTATTCATACACCAACAGTTCTTTCTCTGAGGATGGATAGCATTTTTCATCATCTGTTCTTCAGTATTGGATTGGATCACTGTACTGATGACAATAAGTGACGTTCACAGCTGATCATCTTATACGATATTATTGTAACTTTGTGTACAGTGCATTTCACTTTACTTCAGCTCATTTAGATCTTTTCAGACTTTTATGAGAGCATCTTGCTCATAATTTCTTATAACACAATCATATTCCATCATAATCACATAGCACAATTTATTCAGTTGCTGTAAAGATTTGTGTGCATATGGGTTCTTTTCCTCTTTTTTAGGTTCTTTTGAGATAAATACCTAGTAAAGTTATTTCTAGGTCAAAGATATGTATGTTTTTATAATTAAGTAATTATTTTCTTTAGTGGGCTTTTGTACCTCCTTTCCCATTTGACCAATGTTAACTTTTTAAGATATTCTTCTTTTTAGTGAATTTTTGTGGCTCTTTTGCCATTGGTCAATTCTATTTTTAATGTGTTTTCTTCAGTATTTTTTTATGCTTCTTTTACCAAGTTGTTCATTCTCCTTTCACAACTTCTTTCATCATCTTATTTCTTTTTCCATTTTTCCTTTCCCATTTTTATGTCTTCCTTTAACACTTCCAGGAATTCTTATTGGGCTTGGGTTCAATTGGCATTTTTTTTGAGGCTTTGTTAATAGCTATATTGATAGTATTATCTTTTTCTGAGTTTATTTCTTAATCTTCCCTGCTACCATAATAGCTTGTTATGGTTAAGTTGTTTTTTTTTTTTGTTGTTGTTCATTTTTTTTCCAATCTATTTCTTAACTTTGAACCTCCATGTGAGCAAAGACTAATTTTAAAATAAAGTAGGCACTGTCCCAAGCTTCAGGCTTTTTGTACTGCTACTTTCAGAACTAGTTATGTGGGTCTACAAGTTTTTGGTGGTTCTTAGATAGTATGATTCAGGAAGAGGGGTAGTTATTGCTCTTCTGCTCTGTACCCCTGTTTTTCTCCATGAGAGAAAGTTTTCCTCTTTTCTTTAGAAAGATGATCAGCTCTATTGCTCCCTTGTGACTGACCCCTGGTATAGTATTCCTCTGTGACCTGAAACAGCAATCCAGAACTGTGTAGTCACGGCAGAGTTGCCAGTGAGCACTTCTAGTATAGGGTCACCTCTGATCTGTTGTCGACCCTCTTTCTGTCTCTGGGCTAAGAAATCCTGAAGCTGCTACTTCTAATTTGGCACAGTCAATCATGTGTGGACTTTCAATAGTTCACTCTGGCATCATAGACTTATTCTGCTTATCTTTTAATCTTTCTAAGGCCAAAAAAGTCTCCCCTCAATATTTTTTGGGGGCTCTGAGACTCCAAAATTTGAATACTAACCTTACTTTAAAGTTGTTTGGAGGAGAATGTTGGGAGAGTCGATTGGGTGGTTGCTCCTCATCTGCCATCTTGGCTCTACCTTTCTATTATTTTGCTTCTGAAAACAATTTGTGATATAAGAGAAAGAAGAATTTGCACTTGTAGCTTCTGGAGTGAAAATGTTTAACAACTATTCTAAAATATCATCTATAGATAATGAATGGAAAGGGAAAAATCATGGATGATTCCTTTTGACCAATTACCTTCCTCCACAATTTTTCCTATAGAATAAAAAATAATTTTTAAAAATTTACCTATTTAGCTGGATAAACCAATTATGTTTTAAAGAGTTTGTTCATCAGAAAATCAAACCCAAAATTAACTTAATAAAGGAAAAATAAACTCTTCACCTGCTTACATCCTGTTCACTTCTCTCCACCCCCAAGAAGTATGATGGGATGTGGGTTGCTGATACTGGGGGTTAGGGGACAATGCAGAAAGAGGAACCTGAAGATAGAGATGCTGAGTGTTATGTCAACTTCCTGGCCAACTTCATAGTGTTGCTAAGCATCAGTCTTGTTTATTGCTAACAAATCAAGAGTAGAAAGAAACTGTTCCTCCTCTGCCATCCTGGCTCTGCCTTTCTACGTGTACTTCTTATGTAGTGTGTGCTGGTGTGCTTACTGAATTTATTTTTCCCCTTTTCAAAACATAGCTTCTTTCTTTTTTTTTTTCTTTCTTTCTTTTTTTCTTTCTTTCGTTTTCTTTCTTTCTTTCTCTCTCTCTCTCTTTCTCTTTCTTCCTCTCTCTCTCTCTCGTTCTCTTTCTCTTTCTCTCTTTCTCTCTTTCTTTTGCAATTAGGGTTAAGTAACTTATCTAGGGTCACACAGCTAGGAAATGTTAAGTGTCTGAGGCCAGATTTGAATTCAGATCCTCCTGACTTCAGGGCTGGTGCTCTGATCCACTGTCACCTAGCTACCCCTATGGCTGATTTCTTATAAAGAAAATTGATTTTCAGGGGATATATTAATCAAGTTACCACCATGTTATAACTAAATAAAGTCAACCTCTGTCAGGTTAAAGAGTGAGTGGGAAATGATAATTAGTCCATGATTTTTGCCTCCTTAATATTCTTTTATCCTAGTAAATTAAAAGAGTTGTGTGATTTTCCTTGTTTTCCTTGTATTTTGATTACTATGACCCTTTTCTCTTTTGTTTGCCCTCCTCAAAATCAAATTGAGGTTAAAATAATTTTTCAACTATCTCTGAGATTGTTTATGCTTATTCTGTCAGAGTAGTGAATACTTTTTGTTTGTTCTCATGGAACATTTTTGCCTTGTATCTTCATAAAAAAATCAAGCAAAATATTATGGTCATCTCTAAAATCTATTTATAAAAGTTTAGTCTCAGGCCTTTTACTTACTGTGTAATAGATATAAAAATATTTTTGTCTGTGGAAGTGTCAATGAATTAATAAACATTAAATGCCTGCTACATGCCACATCCTGAACTAAACTCTGGAGGCACAAAGACATAAGCTTCATTCTGTTGCAAATTGTTAATAATAACATTGCTGTGATAGAAAGTTTAGTTTATCCTAGACTCTCATCTTGGGCTTAGTTCACAAAGACATAAGCTTCATTCTGTTGCAAATTGTTAATAATAACATTGCTGTGATAGAAAGTTTAGTTTATCCTAGACTCTCATCTTGGACTTAGTTTATTATTATTATTATTATTATTATTATTAAATTTGAAGTTGTACTTTCTTTGAAAACTGTAATTAAATCCTATCTCAGCTTGGCTCCTTTTTCTTTTGTGTACCTACCCATAATGTAATGGGTAATGTAATGAGTACTATTTAATTCATTACAAAAAAAAATTTCTTAATTTTTTACATTTTAAATTTTAAACAACCAAAAGGAAACAGGTCTATGTTTCATAAGAATATATATCCAGAGTTTTTCTTAGGGCATTGACAGAGGAAAAAAAAATATTGCTGCACTGACTCAAATAGGAAGTATCTCTAAAGACAGAGAAATCTCAGGCTCACCTAGCTTAGTCCTTGTGTCCTAACTGTCATGTCTTGTTTCTGCTGAGGTAGAGGAATGCACTCAGGGCTCTCACGAGGTGCTACCTTAGATGTCTGAGAAAGAGAACATTATATTCTACATATTGAAGACTGAAATTCAACTCAATCTCACCCACCCCCATCCTCATCAAATCAACTGGGGTGTGTTTGATATACTTGTCTATAGATTCAGTTTGGAAAATTCTCTAGGTTTCTGGGACAGTTAAAAACATTCTCCTTTCAAGATATTCCCCCAGTTCCTTGTATTAAAATCTCAAAATCTATATGATACAATTCTTTTCTTTTTGATGTCAGAAAATTTGAATTTTTATTTTGCCTCAGACATTTATTGTTTCTGTGATTACAAGCAATTTACTTATATTATTAAGCACTTATTATATGCCAGACACTGTGCTAATTGGTCACATTTAAAATACAAGCAAAAAAAAGGGGGGGGGGATCATCCTTACCTTCAAAGAGGGTGTCACAATTATAGTTTGTAATATTAATCTGATACTTGATGTGTGACATTTTATAATGCTAATTATCTTTTTCATGTAGGTGTATGCGCATAACCTCTTCTTACTAGATTATTAATTCCTTGGGAACAGGGCCCATGTTTTATGTCTTTGTAATCCAGCATATGTCTTGCACACAGGTGGCATTCAGTATTTGCTAATTGATTGTTCTGCTCTATTGGAAACCGACAATGTTTCTATTGTGTGTAAATGATACATATTTATTGTATATGATATACGATACATCTATATAATGTGCTTTTTTCTATATAATCCATATGCATACATATATTTCAGTTCAATTAAATTTTGAATTATTTAATTAAACAATTCAGTTCAATTAAAAATTTAAATTACATAGCACTGTGATAATACAAAGATAAAAATGATATTCAGTATATCCTTATCAGATTGGATATAATGTGCACATTTGGTACCAAAAGGCAGTGTGCATGCAGTAATACAATATTATTTCAATAAGGGAAGGGCTTTTTTTTATTATTAAAATGAGACATCAGAATGGGGCATATAAGAAGGTAGAGCCTGAATAAGTTTTTTTAAGGAAGGTAGGGATTCTCTCAGAAAGAAGTGAGGATGAAGCACATTTAAGACATGGAGGATTTTCCACAAAGGTAGATAGATGGTACTTTCATATGTGAAAAACAGCCACAAACTAATACAGAAATAGCTCAGTACTCTAAACTCAAAAGCAGGCAGGACCAATATTGATCACATTAGATAGGTGAAAGAAATAGGGATGCAGAGAGATTGTGATTTGCCTAAGGGTTACATAGTTCCTTGAGGACAGAACACAGATCTTCCCACTGTTATTAACTCCATTCTAATTGGATTTTAAATGATTCAGAAATAATCAGTTGATTGTTGTAGAATTATCTTATATTGCAAGATTGTTCTAAAGTGCTGATTTGACCACATCACTCTAATGCAAAAAAATTATTAGTGATTTTCTATTGGTTCTAGAATGAAATATAACCTCTTTACTTTGATATTTATGGTCTGTGACAATGTATATTGACTCTTCTAGATTTCTATCTCCATATTCCTTTTCACACATTTAATTTTCTAGTCAAATTAACTTATATATTGTTTTTTGAGCTCACTATTCCATCTCTCCACTTCATCTTTGCATGTTCTTCTGTGTAAACTTCTACCTGTAAGAAACTACCTAAAAGGTTTAGCTGGCTATTCCTACTAGAAGCCCTTTGTGATTCTCTCTAGTTATAAATTTTCTTTCCCTATTAAAATATTTATGTACATGTTGTACTTTGAAGTAGAATATAAGCTCTTTAAGGTCAGAAACTATGTATTTATATATGTGTGTCTTGTATCTTCAATAATTGATCACATTGAAAAAAAGCCTTTTGTATTTTACATTAATTAAAAACAAAAGAAAACCTTTTCAAATAATCCCACTTTGAAGATATTTTTCAGAGAATAACATGAAGAATAACACTTGCTTATTACCTGCACAGAAGACATATAAATTTTTGTTAAATTGAACTGAATTTTTTTAAATTGAAAGTTCTTGGCATATTCTTCATTCTCAATACCACAGATTAAACATGCTTGGCCAATATTCTCTTTATAAATTGAGCCATTACCTTATAATTTCACTTATTATTTCATTTCTATGGATTTGCATTCCCAAGCAGTTGTTCTGACTGTTTTATATTCTCTTTATAAATTGAGCCATTACCTTATAATTTCACTTATTATTTCATTTCTATGGATTTGCATTCCCAAGCAGTTGTTCTGACTTTGTTTCTCATGTGAATTTTGTCATTGTAGAATCATGGTTTTCTATCCTCGTGATTACTTCTGCTTTGCAGGCCACATATTCTGTTTTCACAATTACTGTTTCTCTTTTAAACCATTCAGCAACATCTGCTGTGGTTCTATACTTTGGGGAATTCACAAGATCCTCTGTCTCATCTGGTTTTGATTAATTTTTCTGTGTCTTGCAATATTTATTCTTAGATATCTGGACTCATTTAACTTATTTGAAGGGTATCTTTCCTTATCTTATTAATATCTTCCATGTTGTTGTATATCTTATCCTCAAGGTCTATAAATCATTTTTTTTTCCTCCTGACAACTTTGGCAATTTCAATCCTTTCTTCTGTATTTCCCTATCACTCACTTTTTGACTCTTCCCTTTGCTAAAGAATTGTCAAAGCTAGATAGATACCATTTCGTGGTTGCTTTTTAAATTAGACAGCATGGGAAAAAATAGCTAATGATTTCTGATGAAGGTTTTTCAAAATAAAGTGTCTGATTTGTTGTAATTTATATCTCTTTATAAAAGTTTGTCACAAAGTTATAGAGTTTTATTTAAATTACTTTCTCATTTTCTTTTAGAACTCTTGAAGTTTCTGTGAGCTTGAATGAAGGAAAATCCGTCCTCTACAGCTCATTGACAGTCACAGCTACAAAATGTGTAAGTAAACAAGAAAATACTGTAAAGATTACATTTGGGGATCTGGATGTGCTAAGTTCATCAAATACTAGAACATGCCAGAGCTAACTAAATTAGATATGAATTACTCCAAACTTTTACTTTATATTTTCTGGGAATTATAGTTGAATTCGTGACTAGTGTATTTTTTTTTACTTTTAGATGCTCTAGTGTCTTTTTGTCTTCATTTGTGTTTGTCATCATTTGTCACCATTGATGATGGAATTCCTTTTTCATTCTTCTAGCCTTTCTTCCCAATTTGCCTTATTTGGTGCTGTTTTCTGTGCCCTTTGTTTCTGCTACTGTTTTCTCTGGTTATTGTTGATTGTATCTTTCAAGCATTTTAGGGGCAATTCAAGTTGGAGGCCTACAGTTTTTCAATACTCCCAAACTTCTCTGACCTAGCAAAGTCTGATTCCTGTCTGACCTAGCAAAGTCTGATTGCTGTCTTCCTAATCATAATTTTATAAGTTCCTCAACTGGTGTTTGGTCTCACAGACACACCTGTGACCTTGCTTTTGATTGAAAATCTAGTGGAATATTGCTTGGCCCAACTACCATTAACTAGCTGGAAAACTCTGTAGTTTTATGTTTTAGAACGGCAGACTTCCCCCTATTTCCAAGTTTACTGCTTTTGTGTTTCTTCTTTAGGCTTCAGGTTGACCTGAAGCCTGGAACTGAGACCTCATTTCACTCAAAATGTCAGAGCCTTATAGTTACTGCTTTTTTTCCCCAATACAACTCAGTTTTATTCCACATGCATAAGTACACAAAGACATTTACCACATGGAACATCTATTGATTGAAATTTGGCAGACATTTCTGATCATTTGTGACCTATATCAACTTCAGGCATCACAACATTTTCATAAGGTGTCTTCTTCATGTCATCTTTTGTTTGTGAATTGTCAGTGAAATCACTTGACATTTACAAGGAGAAGTCCAAAAAAGAATAAAACAAATCCACAAAATACTAAAAGCTTACACTAGGATGACAATATGAAGTTTACCACACTACTGAAAGATCTAAAGTGGGATGAAGTTTGATCTGACTGTCTTCTTGGACAGAGATTGTGAGGGATGGAAAGATGTTAACTGGGGCAGCTAACTGGCATAGTGGAAAGAGCACCAGCCCTGGAGTCAGGAAGACCTGAATTTTCAAATCTGGCCTCAGACACTTAACACTTACTACTATTTGTGTGACCCTGGGCAATTCATTTAACCCTGATTACCTCAAAAAAAATGTTAACCACTGGAGCATTTTTTACTTTCCTTAACAAAAAGGGATTGCAAGTGGAAAAAGTTTGAGAAGGCCTGATCTAGACTGTACATTTTTAAAATTTTAAATATTCTATCTTTTCATTCATTCATTCATTTATTTTTTAGCCCTCAGTGCCTTGTTGCTTGTGAATACTCAATAAATATTTATGTAATGAAGATATGCTTGGTGTTTTCATGTTTGTTATGCCACAGTTCTCTTTTATTGTCTTAACTCAGTTTCCCTAATTATCCTGACTCAGATTACCTAATTGTTCTGCCTCAGTTTACAGTTGTTCTGCTCAATCCTGCAAAACCAACCCTCCCTCTTAATCAGAATATTTGATAAGGATAAAAGATCCTATGTTTTAGAATATCAGAATGCCTCTCACATCCCAAGCTATCAGAATATCAGATACCATTTTATCAAGATGCCTCTCCCATTTTTAGAAGTCTTCCCCTGCTATATCATCCCCCTTCCAGTGGCTCACCCCACCCTGTCAGAGCCCATTCCTGTTGTCAGCACTCTGACTTTGTCCCTGCCTCAGTCTATCCCCTGAGTCTGAGCCACGTGTATATATGTTATTGAGAATTCACATTGTTTGCTGGATTCTTGGAGATGATAGTGTCATTCAGCCCGGGACCAAACCATGGATCCATTTGGTCCCAGTAAATCTCTCCCATTTAAATAAATTTTTAAATACTCTCTAATCTCTATCTTGCCTCAGTTTCTCCAGCATTACATTTTGACTTCTGTTTTTGAATGTATATATACAAGAGGTTGTTAGCCATGATTTATGTCTATTTTTCATTACCAGGCCCTACAGATTCTATTTTCTCCTACATTTCAACATATTTTTAAGTAAATCATTGGCTTATGCCTAGAAGATAAAATTACCTTCTAAAAGTTTTAGCAGAGTTAGGTTCTTAGATTTAATTTCCTTATTAGTGTATGAAGTTTGAATATTCAAAAGAGAGGAAATGCAAATATTTTGCAAGATTTAAAAATCTTTATTGTGGTTTCAGTTTTGACAACTCCATTTAGGAAGTGGGAAAAAACATTATATATTTAAATGTTCAATACAATACAATTCCACAAACATTTAAGTTTTTACTATTGGTTGTATTGTGTAAATGAAGCACTGAAGAATATGAGGAGGTTGATGAGTCAAGGAACCAAAATATGATGAGGTGAAGTCTAGTTTTGGGGGCTCCCAGTATGGGAACCAACAATATCATGAGGTTTAGGTTTTGAAGTTCCCTTTAGTAGGGAACCAAATGATAAGATCTCGATTTTAGGGAACAAAAATGAGATTAGGGTTTCTGGTGGTTAGGGAGTTAAATGATAAGATCCAGTGGCAGGATGGTTCAGGAAACCAAATGGAAAGGTTTGGCTCCGCTACACGTCCCCCTTTGGATTTGGCATATGGGTAGGGGAGTTTTAGGGAATTCCCTTCTGCCGGAGCAGATTTTCTGTAAAGGATTTACAAACCCGAAAACCTAGATTGATAAAAGGTTTATTATAGGGAATTATTATTGGGAAGTAATATTAGAAATCCTGACAGAGAGGCATAAAGTCTCATTAGGGAAATAAGTGAGGGTAAAGAGAGGATAGCACTGGAAGAGAATATTATTCCAGGGGGCAGAGGTTTCCTTGGCACAGCATGGCATAGCCTAGCATGGAATAGCATGGCATGTTTAGAACCTCTGCAAAGAGAGGATTTTAGTTTGGCTCTTTTATAATAGGAGCTTTAGCTACAAGCTGAAGGGGGCTAATGGGTGGAGTCCCAAGTTGGCTCATCTACTAGCTGGGTTTCAGCTTGAGCTGGAATTTTAATATAATTCAATAGAAGATAACAGAAGGAAACTGTCTTGTTTCTCTTGGGTGGGGTCCCTCACTGAGGCAGAATTGAAGGAGATTTTCTCCTTCAAGGAGTTTTAGAGTTTCGGGGTCCCTTCTTCAAATTGGCTTTGCTAATGTCAGTAATAAATTTTGTCATAGAATGGTATTCAACATGTATGTCTTTGAGTTCTTGAATCTTTATGTATTCTTAAGATATTTTATCTCTTGATAGTTTTGACAAATTCTTTAGATTTCTGTTGTTCTTAGAATGGACATTCAGTTTATATTTAGTAAGTAGTCTTTCAGGCTTTCTGGCTTTTTTATTGTTATTTTACAAAATTCTTGTGTTTAAGAAAAAGCAAAGCAGTATAAGAATTCTTCATGAAGATAGACTAAAATATAATTACAACTACATGCAGAAAGCGAAGGGCTGAGAAAGTTTAGCAAAACATATAATATAAAAAGTTATATTAACCATAAAAATAATAGAACTTAGAAAAACTCTTTGAAGCTTCAAAAAGTTTTAATTTTAGGGTAGGTATTGATCCTCTGATGTAACTGACATAAGTAAATCCTCAATGAGGTTTTCTTATTTGTCAAGCAGATTGGTACTTTCCCTGAAATTTATATTCTTTAAAAAATTGTCTAGATCAGAGCTGTCAAACTTTCAACATGTCTGAGTGAGTCTGGAACCAGATTATATGTAATTGGGAATTTTTTTTTTAACAAAATAAGCATAAAAATGACATAAATAATGCTAATTTGTGGTTTTCTAAGACAATAAACATCTGGTAAGGATCTTTTTCCATTTAAGTTGGATACCACTGGTCTCATAAATGAGAGATTGCTGCTTGTTGAGGATCACATAATTGGTATATGTCCAGTATGGGATTTATTCTCTTCTTCCCAAATCTTAGGCCATTTCTTATACTAGTATTGCGTTTGGAGTCAGGGTACAAAATCTCAGTTCATCATATGATCTTCTTTGGTGAGCTTTGAATAGTGTATAAGATATGAAACACTGTACCTTAAGTACATATCTAGGGGAAGAAAAGGGATGGAAATATGGTAGGGGGGGAAGAAAGGATTGAAAGGTAAGAAGCAAAAAGCTAAAAATAAAGTTTGGAGATGATTATACTTTTGCATTGCACTTTCCTGCTTCATTTAAAACAGATCTATGCTTGGGATTTGGATTACTGTTTTGCTGAACATTGACTTTTCTCTTGCAGTCCAATGGAATTGCAGCTGTCATTGCAATTTTGGTGCTACTACTTCTAGTGGGCATCGGCTTAATGTGGTGGTTCTGGCCCCTTTGCTGCAAAGTGGTGAGTAAGAAGACATCAAAAACATCAGGTTGTTCTTGCTGTCGATTTTTTTTTAAGAAAAAAAGATCTGAAAATATGAACTAAGAGGAAATTATTGAAAGGTTTTCAAAAAGACCAACAGGAAAGAACCTGTTAGTTTTCTTAGTCATTATTATAATTGGTTAAGTTGGTTGTTAACACCTCTATGTGTCAAGAAATGTCAATGACCAAATTTCCTAGATCACTTGATTTTGAAAATTTTGTAGGTGAGGGAAGGATAAGGTTGGAAGGAGTTCTCAATAGATTCTGTACAAGAAAAATTAGAAATGAAAAGAAATGAGATTATGTCAGGTTTCTTTAGCAGAAGTTGATAATCTGCTCAATATTATTATTGAAAGTTTATGAGTTCTTTGTTTTCTCTTTAACCAGTTAAGTATGTTTGGTGTTACAGGATCACTTTCATATTTAAAAGGAATCTTACAATTATACCATGGAGTTGTCAAGAGTATCTAAAAAACTTGCAGATATGATATAGGAGTATGAAAGTATCTGTGAAAGTCTTAGGGGAGAACTTCACTTTGCATCATTTAAGTACTTTTCATGCAAGTATTCTATGCTAAGTAAAAAGAGAAGAAAAAGATGAAAAACGTTTTTTTTTCAGAAGTATCCAAACAATCTTTTTTGGATTCTTCTTTGTTTCTATAAATACCAGTATGTAAATGATTTCATATAAAAACACTCCTTCAGAGCCTTCCTACTTCTAAATTTAGGGGAAAATGTTTATTGAGTAAAACCCAGAACACCATGCAATGCTCCATAGTAGATCATCTTTCTATTACTTTTGATGACTGGTCTGAGATTTGTACTTTTTTTAAATTATCCTTTTAAAAACTCCACTCTGGATTTCAATAATTTTATATGGTTTCATAAGGCAAATTTTATAGTTCTTATTCAATTACTAATAGTTTTAACTATGTCAGAGCTGCAGAATAGAAACAGTTATAGTAGAGATAGTAAACATCCTGAATTAGTCCATTTCCTGTGTTACTGTTTCATATTCAAGCAGTTTCCTGTCCCAGGTCTCTTGAGTAGAGTTCTGAAATTCTTATAAGAAGGAATAACAGGTGTTCGGATACCCTACCCTTATAAAGATAAGACCCTAATAAATCATGTTGTCTCGCTGTGGGTTTCCTGCTTTTCAAAGATCACCATTCAATGACTGTAGTGTTCAAAAATGTCATTAATGTCAGACTTCTGCGCACTGCTGCTTAAAAGGACATTGTTAAGCCAGAGAATATGCAGAGGAGAGCAGCCAACATTTTGTGGAGATTTGAGTCTTTGTCAGGTGAGGATTTGGGTAAGGAAATGGCCATATTTAGATAGACTATGAAAACTGTCTTCAAGTATTTGAAGAACTGTCTAATGGAAAAAGGAGATGATACTTTTTCTGCTTGTCCTCAAAGAGCAGAAACAGGAACAGTGTATCTCTGATAGAGATAGTGGAATAGGTAAGTTTTCATTCATTCATCCACCAATTAAGATGATTAGAAACCTTTGTGAACTCTGTTAAAGGGATCAGAAGCAATGTGATCTTAAGTAAATAGACCTTGTAGTTTTTAGTACAGAAGGGAACAAACTCCATTCCCTATATCCTTGTGCAAAAAGAAAGTAAAGAGAAGTTGAGTGCTTTGTATATGAATTGGGGCCAAGCAAGAGATATAATTGCCAGTATCCTGCCTGAGATGTTTCAGAGATTAGTCAGCCCTCAGTTGACTACAGTACAAGGAGAAAATCATGGAGACCTTAAATAGAATAGAGGAATTTCAGTAGTCCTAATGAAAAAATCTGAATTGACTTAAATTTTTGAAATGTAAACAAAGGAGAAAACAAACATTTGGAAGGAGATAAATTATGTTTAAATGTTTAAATTTTAATTGGAAGGAAAAAAGCAAGGACACTTTCAGAATTTCATTCTCTTCAAGGGTCATAGAGAGAATAAAGAAAGACATATAAGTCATAGATGAGAATTTATTCTATTTATTTTGAAAAGAGAGGAAAGGGAGAAGTAGGGGGTGAAAGGAATGTTCTACAGAAGGGATAAGAACTTACTTTTCCTCATATTTGGGGTGCTTCAAAAAAGATATATAAATGACTTCTTTTGGGAGTTTGGACTTTGAAGGGAAGCCATTGATTGATTATATGATAGTATAACATGATCAAATGAAGGTTATTGTATTTTATATTCATTTTTTAAAATATCACTTTGATTTATTGAATTAAAAATAGGGGATACCTAGAAGTATTTTTAGGCGACAAAGAAGAAACCAGTAGATAAGGAGATGCTGAGTGAGAATCATAGTGGGGAAAATGGTTAAAGGGAGCAAGCTACAGGAAAATATGGGAAGAGATAGAATTAAGGGCACAGATAGAAGCTTTTCTTTTGGCAAGGATATAGGCAAGACATTCCTTTTTCTAATAACCAGAATATAGGAGATGAGATTTGGGAAATATGCTCAAAGAAAAAATTTAAAAAATAATTTCATATAAATTTGGGGAAACATGTATGAATTGATGCAGATTGAAATGAGCAGAACCAGGATAATAATTTATACAATAAAAACATTGCAGAGAAAAACAACTTTGAAAGACTCAAGAATTCTGATCAAAGCAGTGACCAATAAAGAATCTAGAAGACCTGTGATGAAGCATGTTACCCATCTTCTGACAAAGAAGAAAGGGATTCAAGGTGCAGAAAAAGATACATTTTTAGACATGATGACTGTATTGATTTATTTTACTTAATTTTGCTTATTCATTATAAAAGAGTTCCCCCCACCTCTTTTTAAAATTGTATGAGACTTGGAGAAGATAGCTGTACTAATGTCATAAAGAAAGAGGGAAATATATATTCTAAATTTAACAGAAGAGACTAGAAAGAAGTTTAGAAGCAAACATAAGATAAGTATTAATTATATATTTTTAAAAAATTTGACCTGTTTCATATACAGTTTATGTCCTACTTGTAATACTTAAATATGAGTTCATGATTTTTAAAGTTTAGATTTAAAAAGGAAAGAAGATGAAAGAAAGAAAGATGGAAAAATAAGAAAGAAAAGGATCAAAGGAAGAAAGGATAGTGAATGATATAGAGGGATTTTGTTATATGGAAGAGATAAATTGTATTTGAAATGAGATCTTCTGCTGAAGGGAAGGAGAGAAAAGGTGATGTAGGTAACTTTTAATAGAGAAGAGTTTTGGACTAGTTACTATTGAGAGTGTGACATCTATCAGGTAAGAATAGATGGTGTGCTGTGAGGCATTGAGGGTCCTGTTGAAATTCAATAACATAACTTCATTATTGGCCAGATAGAAATTTTATTCAGTGGTCTTTTACAGCACATGAATATGAACAGAAAAGGCCAATGGCAGATATAAAATACAGTTGGGGAGTGGCCAAAGAGGCAAGGAATTCAAAGTAAAGGGAAAGACTGTGAAAGGAGTAAAATGAATTAATATTTAGTTTTTTGACTAGGTGTCCAGAAGAGCTGTCTCCATATGGATTATCTTACCTTCTCGGCCATTCCTCCTCCCATTCTCCTCACCGCCTTAATCTTTGATCCCTTTAACCATTAAACCTCTTTAACCCCTTAACCTAAGCTATCTCATAACCTATCCTGAAGGAAGAGCTGTTATCTTCCTCTACTATTTGTCTGTTTGCAGTTTTTGAATGAAAGTGAATTCTTTGGATGAAAAATAGGGGCGACAAGCTCTGCTATCTACCCTGCCTATATGCATTACATTCTCTTAACCCTGTCCTCTCAATGAATTAAATAACCCAAGCATCTCTGAGTCAAGCAATTAGACCCACAGATTTACTTAGTAAGACTTGTGGTCCTCTATCTATATACCATATAGCTAAGTATTCTCTTATGTTTTCTCCCCCAATTAGAATGTGAATTCTTTGAGAGTGAGACTGTTTACTTTTACCAATTTTATCCCCTGTACTTAGTGCAATTCTTGGCACATAGTAACTTATCAGTATGTGTTTTGTTCTTAATTCTCATTCACGTTTGACTAAATAGCTTCAAAGAAACACGAGTTCAGAACTTCAGCTCCCTTCTATTACAGTTTAAGAAACTGAGGCTCAGAGATGTTGCCTGATGTGTTCTTTATTGTATAGGTAATAAATGCCAGAGCTAAGATTGAAACCAAAATTTTCTGACTCCAAATCATAGATTCTTCTGAACCATGCTTCTTAAGCGTGTTAGAAGTGATAGAGTCACTTTTCTCTAATTTATTTTCTTTGGGTCCCTCATTCTTTAGCAAAAATCAGTCATTTCTTCATGCTCAGAGAATTTTAGGTATTACATATACAATAAATTTTAATTTGAGAGATCATTCTAAAAGTTGTTGTTCTGAAACTGAATTTACTCATTTTAAATAGAGATTTCACAGGAGGAGCTATCTCATCATGGCTTTATAGAATCATTTCCTTGGCCAGCAACAGCTGTGCTGCGCTTTCCAAATAGTAATAATGATTCTACATTGCACTTCCTTTTATTGTTGAAGAGGGCTTATGGTGCCTTTATTGAGTTATATAGAAATCAGCCTGATTTTCTGAATGAGCAATAAAACCTAAGTATTTTAATTTTTAATATGCTGTCTTTGCACCGTTAATTAAAATAATTTATGTTCTGTTACTTCTTGAAATAGAGTGTTATCTTAGGACCTATTGCTTCCATGTTGCTAACTTCCAAGCACTCATTTAAACTAAACAGAGCACCAAACTACTCTCTATCCTAGTTTGTTTTGACTACAGAAACTGTAACTCATTATAATGTATTTTTATGATTTATTTTCCAATCCCTATGAGATATTTTAAAGGAATCAGTCAGTATTTTTCCTGAGAAAGAAGTATAAATGATTTATTTCTTTAAAGATATAACAAAGAAAAGGGAGAATATGAGATATCTCATGCTTACTTTGGTCTTAAAAACATTAAATTTCATTTTATTCAGGAAAAAACTGCAGTTTCTAAGTATTGATCATTAGGGATTTTTTTTGCTGATATAGTTTTATTCCTCTTCAAAATACAAATTTTCTTAAAAAGGATATAAAATAAACCCACAAATCATGAGCATTTCTGTATATTACCAACAAAACTCAGTAAAAAGAGATAGAAAAATAAATTCCACTTAAAATAATCATAGACTGTATAAAGTATTTGGGAATCTACTTGAAAAGATGAACCCAGAAACTATATGAACACAATTACAACTTATTTTCCTATGAATAAATATGATCTAAACAAGTGGAAAAATACCAATTACTCATGAGTAAGCTGAGTTAACATAATAAAAATTACAATCCTACCTAAACTAATTTATATATTCAGTGCCATACCAATCAAAATACCAAAAATTAATTTATAGAGCTGGAAAAAATAATTTAAAAATTATCTGGGAGGACAAAAGATCAGGAATATCAAGGGAATTAATGGAAAAATAAAAGCAAAGTAAGGTGGCCTACCTGTGTCAGATCTAAAACTATGTTATAAAGCAACACCAACTATTTGGTACTGACTAAGAAATAGAGTAGTAGATCAGTAAAATAGATTAGATATATGAAACATAAAGCAAGTGATTATGATCATCTGCATTTTGATACATTCAGAGATGTCAGCTTCTGGGATCAGTACTCATTATTTGACAAAAACTGATGGAAAAATTGGAAAATAGTGTAGTAGAAACTAGGCATACCCCAACATCTTACTTCCCCA
Organism: Sarcophilus harrisii; assembly: GCF_902635505.1. Taxonomy (NCBI): domain Eukaryota; kingdom Metazoa; phylum Chordata; class Mammalia; order Dasyuromorphia; family Dasyuridae; genus Sarcophilus; species Sarcophilus harrisii. The sequence goes on from NC_045431.1 coordinate 154,055,880, forward strand.
TATCCAAATAAGGTCAAAATGAGTATATGATTTAGATATAAAAGGTGATAGTATAAGCAGTTTAAGAAAGCAAGAAATAGTTGGCCTGTCAGATTTATGAAGAAGGGAAGGATTTATGACCAAACAAGAGATAGGGAACATTATGAAATACATAGAGAATAATTTTGATTACATTAAAATAAAAAGGTTTTATATAAACAAAACCAATACAACCAAGGTTAGGACAGCAGAAAGATTAGAAACATTTTTTACAGCCAGCATTTTTGATAAAAGCATCATTTCTCAAGTATATAGAGAACTGAGTCAAATTTGTAAGAATATAAATCATTCTCCAGTTGATCAGTCGTCAAAGAATAGGAACAGGCAGTTTTCAGATGAATAAATTAAAGCTACCTAATAGGCATATGAAAAAAAAATCTCTAAATCACTATTGATTAGAGAAATACAATTTAAAGCAACTTTGAAGTACCACCCTCACATCTATCAGATTGGATAATGTGACAGAAAGGAAAATGATAAATGTTGGGAAAATTGGGACACTTAGCATTGTTGGTGCAATTGTGATCTAACTATTCTGGAGAACAATTTGGAACAATGACCAAAGGGTTTATACCCTTTTATCAAGCAATACTACCTCTAGATTTGGATCCCAAAGATATCATTAAAAAGGGAAAAGGCTCTATATGTACAAAAATATTTATAGCATCTCTTTTTGTGGTAGCAAAGAAATGGAAATTGAGGGGATGCCTATAAATTGGGAAATGGCTGTACAAGTTGTGGTATTAGGCCAGAAGAAATAATAAGCAAGCAAATTTCAGAAAATCTTGGAAAAACATACATGAAAGGATGATGAAAGAAGTAAGCAGAACAAGAATAGTACATAGTAGCATTATGTGATGGTCAACTATGATTAACTTAACTCTTCTCAGAAATATAATTATTTAAGACATTTCCAAAGATTTATGGTGGAAAATGCTATCCATATCCAGAGAAAGAACTATGGAGTCTGAATGTAGATTGAAGCATATTATCAGTCTCACTTCATTTTTTGGTGGCTTTTTCCTTCTATTTTTTTTTTTCTTTCACATCATGACTAATGTAGAAAGACCAGGGACATCTCAGTTGTCCTGATCTATACCTTGCCACTTGACTCAGATTTCTGGAGGAGATGGGAAGTCGGTGACTTTGCATAACTCATCTTCACTTAAATCTCTCACTCACATTTCAAATTGTGTCATGGTCCTCTGAGAATGAAAGACAAACAACAACAATATGGAAATATTTATATGATTGCACAAGTATAACATATCAGATTGTTTGCTGTCTTAGGAAGAGGAAGTAGTAGGAAGAAGGGAGGGAGAAAAAATTTGAAATGAAAAATTTTATTAAAAATGAATGTTGAAAACTTTCTTTATATGTAATTGGAAAAATGAAATACAATTTACCAAAAGAAAAAGAGAAAAAAGGAGGGTAATATTTTTTAACAATTTTATGTGCATGCAGAGATAGCTGTTTTATTGGCTTACAACACTTGCTGATGGCTTGGGCAGTCTTTTTAGTTACTGGCAAGAATCAATCCTGAAATCCTACTTCATCTGTACTCCTTGTAGAGTATCGTTATTATTTTTTTTCCTCTAAGGCAGTTCACTGTTGACAGTTCTTTTCACTCTTCTCCCAATATCAGAACATATGATTGCATCAAGCTGGCTCCAGGCTCGAGTGCTGACATTTTCTAGCGCAAAGAATGCCCACATCACTCGAACATTTGAAAAGTGTTAATGAGCAGATCAAAAGGACTGTTGCCTGAAGCAACTTTTTTTTTAAAAGAAATCGGCACTCCTCCAAACTGAAATCTTCATTTTTTCAGCTAAGTAGATGAGATGTGATTCTCCCTGATGATGATAACAACAAAAAAAAAAAAATTGGAGAAGAATCAAACTCTACATATGGTTTATAAAGTGGTGGAAGTATTTTCCAGAATCTTCAATGCAACACTGAAGTATGCTAAGTAGAAAAAAAATACTGGCAGTGTTGCAATATTATGCCTTTTAAAATCTCCAAATTCTCATAAATTATAGTACATATGAATACATGTATTTTAGAATTACCGGTGTCCTTATATTACTCTGTAATATAACAGTAACATTCTTACTGATTTTTTCTTTTAATTATTCCTCAGAGTTTAGTACTGAAATTTCACTTTCTTCTGAATCAGTTTTTTTGATCTCTATGTTTTACAGATAATGAAAGTAAGGTCAAAGAGGTTAATCATGTGACTTGAGTTTTGGATCAGCAGAGCCAGAAACATTAGAATTGGGATTCAGATCAGGTCCTTCAATTCTGAGTCAGGCTTATCCAATGGAAAGCTAACTCTGATGAGAGCATCCTTCTTTTTCTACTTTCCCAGTGCCTTGTGATACTGAATCCCAAACTCCTGAAGAACAAACAAGCCTCCTTCAAACCCTACTACTCTTCTTTCATCTTAATTCATCTTAAACTTCTCTTTCTTCACTGTCCCAGTTTGTATCTGTTCATTCCTTCCACTGTGCTTTCTGGAATTATTTACTTTTAAGCCTCTTTCTGTCATGCTCTTTCTATCTTCTGGCCCTCATAAGACTTTAATCCACAGAAATGAGACTATATCCCTGACTATTTTTTCCACTCTAATTCATTATTTTCAGAGAGGGAATCAGTATATTTCTGTTTCCCCTCTTTCAGACAAATACTTTTTCTGCCATCACTAAGCAGCCCTTCCTCCCTTTGTGATTCATTCTGTCCAAATTTATCACCCAAACTCACATTCTTATGACTCTTATCTACTGGCCACAACCAGAAAATTCTTCTTCCTCTATCAGTGAATGCAGTGCCTGGCTCAAAGACTTTTTGCTCCTCCTATCATCCGTGTAGAAGACTTCAGCATCCATGTTAATGTTCTGCCAAGTACCTTCAGCTCTCAATTCCTCAGTATTCTCAACTCCAATGAACAATTTTTTTTGTTCCAATTCAGAATCCCAGACAAAAGGTCTTCCTTTTGATCTCACCCCAACCAGAGTTGGTAGTCTACTCCCACAATCCAGAATTCTGAAAGTGTTGTGTCCAATTGCAACTTTTACTGAGACTAAGGCTAGAAAGGGAAAAAAATAGGAACAGGACTTATGAAGAGCTTTGGAAACTGAATAGATAATAAAAAGGTTTATCCTTTTAGTATTCCCAGCTTCTTCCTCTCCTTTTATCCTCTTCCAGCTAAATGTCTTCCTCCCTAGGGAGTCAAAAGATAGGAAAATTTTTAACCTCCAAGAATTTAGGAAGATTGTAGGAGATATTAAGGCAGTAAATTAATGAATTATAATAAAGTTATAGTCAAATGAGGTCAACTCAAATTTTTTGGCATTTTCAGAGTTCTACCATTTTCAATAGGTTAGGAAAATTTGCTTTTCCACCTGAGCTAATTACAGTACCACAATGGGGATTTCCCTTTGTCTTCGTTTAGATGGATTAAATGGGGCATCCTACACATAAGACCCCATTATAATAAATCCCCTCTACAGCAATACTTCAGTGAGAGCCAACAAAAAAGGGTAACTTTAAAAAAAGAGATAGGTTTGTTGAAGTGGGTTGGATTTTGGTTCTTCCCTATGACCTTTCCTCCTCCCTCCCACTTACTTTAGATACATAAGTAGCCTACCTTAATTTTTGGATATCCCTTCATATTATGTGCCTGGAAAGATTAACTGATGAAATTTGAGCAGGAGATTGAGGCAGCTGACAACTCAAAATGGTACTAAAGTAGTAATGGGAGGATACTTGGTGCCTATCATGTTAGATGAGCATAGAGTGATAATAATACTTTCTGAAAGGAACTTTGATTGTGGCTTTCTAAAGGTCTCATAGTCCAGGATATAATGGTATATCCTATAGTATAGTAAAGTGTAGTATAGTATAGAAAAGAATAGACCCTGCTTGATCCTCAGTTTTGTAGCTAAAACTAGGCCCCATCTTCTGGAGGAATTGTCTAGCCTTGCCTCCTATCAGTTCCTAGCTTCCTGGATATTCATCTAGTTATCTTCTGCTACAGGTGAGGATGAGGTTCCTTGAGCTACTCCCTGATGTTGTTGGCCTATGGTCCTGACCTTTTAGTCTTTATCAAATAGGGGAGAGATCTCCAGAAAGAGTACTGTGCTCTCTGAGCAAAATAGAATTGAATTAGCCCAAAAGAAACTTGAGATGCATGAAGTTGAAGTTAGAGAATCCAACTCAAATGCTCATAGGAAATACTGTGGTAGAGCCTTCTGAGCACAGTATAACTTGACTCTAACATAATGATATCATTTTGGTCCTCTTTGAAAATGAAATATAACAATCAACTATTATTAAGGACAATATTAGTCACTGTTCTTAATGCTAGAGAAACAACAGAAAGTAAAAGGCAATTCCTGTTTTCAGGGATCTCACAGTCTAATGGGGGAGACTTCATGCAAATAACTATGTGCAAGCAGCTACATGTGTGATAAATTAGAGATAATAGCAGAGAATGCATTCAAATTACAGGAAAATCAGGAAGAGCTTCCTTTAAAAGTTAAGATTTTTATCTGAAGTTTGAAAGAAGTCAAAGAAAGGAGGAAAAAATGAGAAGAGAAAGCATTCTGGGTATGAGGAATAGTCGGAGAAAATGTTGAGAGTCCAGAAATAGAGTGGTTTTTTAGAAAAACATCAAGGAGATTAGCATGATTAAATGAAAGAGTGTGTGTGTGTATGTGTGTGTGTTGGGGAGGGGAGGCAAAGCATAAAAAGACTAGAAAAATGTAAGATTTTAAAAGAAGATTAAAAGCAAGGAAAAATTAAAGTTAATTATAGAGGCTGGGTAAATGGTGCCATTGGCAGGTATCTGGAGGAGAACTTTTGCAATAAAAAATAATGAAGTTATTTTTGAACATATTTATTACTTTGATGTAAAAACATGATATCCAAATTGGAATGGCTACAAAGTAGATGTATAAGCAATGAAGTAAAAGGGTAGAGGTCAGCACTAAAGGTACAGATTGATAAATGGATTATTACTTCATTTGTAAAGTAAATGTGACAACAGTTTGCAAGACTGAATCCATTTCCATTTTTGCTGCAATAATCTTACGCATTTTTGTCTTTCACCCAATTTAAAAGTTTTTTCTAGTCTTTTCATGACTTGTGTTTCTGAGGAAACTGAGTGAACAGTCTCATGAAATCTTGTTTTATAAAATTTGAAAGAATCTTGACAGGCCTGTACATTGAACTGAACTAGTAAGATGAGACTTAATGGTAATGGAGTAAAAATAAGTCCAAGTCTTACACTTAGGTTAAAAAAAATGCTTCTCATAAGCACAAGATAGGAGAAACATGACTAGACAGGAATTCATTTGAAAAAACACCTGGAGATATTAGTGGACTGAAAAGCAAACATGATGAATCAGTGGAATATGGTATCCAAAAGTGAATACAATCTAAGTAACTATAAGAGAGACATCGCTTTTGGAAAGGAAAAACACGATAGTCCTGATGTACTCGGTATAGACCATATCTAGAATATTATTTTTTGTCCTGGGAAATGCAGTTTGTGAAGTGAGGTTTCAAACTAGAAAATATTCCGGAATGGGGAAGAATTTTGAGTCATCAATATACAGATCTAGGGGTGATGAATCTGGGAGAAAGAAGATTGGGAGGGGGGGGAAAGGAGAAGGAAACATTTTGTGTGGTACCTACTATGTGCCAGGCACTATGCTAAGCACTTCACAAGTATTATCTCATTTGATCCTCACAACAGCTCTGGGAAGTCAATGCTACTATCCTCTCCATCTGACAGCCGAAAAAGCTAAGACAAGAAGCAGTTAAGTGAATTGCCCTGGCTTGTCCTGCCTAGCTTGAAAGTGTCTGAGACTGAATTTGAACTGAAGGCTTCTTAACTCCATGTCTGATGCTCTTTTCACTGAACCACAGCATGATAGCTATAGTATGAGTATTTGTTCAGGGATTATTAGATTGTTTTTGTCTGACTAGACAATAACCTTAAAAAGAAATGGAAGTAGTAAAGAGTCAAATCTGTCCAGGAAAAACAGCATCAACACCCTGTGCCCAAACCCTTACCAGGCAGGGGTCCTCAAATTATGGCCCGCAGGTCAGATGCGGCAGCTGAGGACGATTATCCCCTCATCCAAGGCTATGAAGTTTCTTTATTTAAAGGCCCACAAAACAAAGTTTTTGTTTTTACTATAGTCCGGCCCTCCAACAGTCTTAGGGACAGTGAACTGGCTCCCTATTTAAAAAGTTTGAGGACCCCTGCTTATATATAAAACACATTATATGTTTTACAAATATATATTTACATATATATATATATATATATATATACAGAAAATATAATAATAAAGGATTCAAAATCTTATATATAGATTGTCATTAAGCTAAACCTCTATCTACTGAGTTCTACATAAGTTCATTTGTTTATATTCTTTGTTGTTTTTTTTTTATTTGTAGTATTTAAGGGAAAAGAAAATGTTAGCAGTTCAGATAAATCAAAACTATTGCTCTCAATACATTCTTCTATTGAATTCACAGAAACATGAAAAACTCAAAACTCCTGTAATTAAAAAATAATAATAACCTGTGATATAAAGCAATCTATGTAATACTCATTTAAGGAGATAAAATTTAAATTCTAAGTCCCAAAATATTAGGACTTGGTAAAGTAGATTGAATAAATAGCTAGGGAAGGGCATAAGAATTCCTAAAGCTACTTCACACTTGTCACTGGATAAGGAATTTTCCAGCATTTTAGCATTGAAGTTGTAGGAAAAGACAGCCCAGTTTAGGCTTTAGGCTGTGTTTCTGCTTTCTTTTGACAATTAGCTACATATGATTTCATGAATGGAGATGAATAGCAAACTATATTCAATTAATTATTTAAAAAGGGCTACTAGCTTTTTTAATACTTGTCCCAAAGAGTCATTGTCAACAAGTTGATTTTGATTGATGGTAAAAGCCAAAGGAAAATAGAGTGTTGACTTCTACATGATCTTAGTGATCAATAGCCAAGGGAGCTGACATCTGTAATTATCATTAATGAACAAACATAGATGAGTCATAACAGAAGGCTTTTACCGGCAAAATCTGCAGTTAGATCTGAGCATTTATGCTTATATTACCATTTTACTTAAGCTTTCTATCTGATGTTCTTATCACAGGTTATCAAAGATCCTCCTCCACCACCACCACCGCCACCCAAAGAGGTATGGAGTTAATGGTTATTTTATATGATTTTATGCCATTGATTAATTTATACAATTGTATATATTATGCCTGGTATTCATATACATTATACTCCAATTTTGTTTTGATAACTCAATTATATTTATCTCAGTGCCCTAGGCAACTCTCATGATTGTAAGTTGCAGAAGCTATGCATTAGTAGTGGGATTTTGCTCATTCAGTTGTTCTCTTAACTAATAAAATGTCAGCACAGATCTACTCTGATTCTGACATAAATACACACACATACACACATAAATGCATACTTCATGTATGTGTATAAGTATATATGTATGTGTAAAATATGTATATATATATATATATATTCATACACACATATTTACCTGTTAGATGTTCATATCATATTGGACTGAATGTGTGAATAAACTTTTGTAAAACTTTATTATAGGTAATTAAATAATTATTTTTCTTTAATATGTATGTACTTAGGAAGAAGAAGAACCACTACCTAACAAAAAATGGCCAACAGTAGATGCTTCCTATTATGGAGGTCGAGGAGTTGGAGGAATTAAAAGAATGGAGGTTTGTACTATTTAAAACACACACATAAACACACACTCACACACAAATAAAACATAGGTAACCTGTAACATGTTTGTGGGGAAAAAATATTTGAAAACTATCCTTCTAATTTACTTTTGTCTTTGGTATCACTGTATTAGTTTTATTCTTTATGAAGGAATTAATTTTATTATTAGAAGAAGAGCATTGCTAATCAAGGACCAAAACAGAACAAAATTTCTTCAGGAGAAATGACCCTATGGTATCAGGACTCTTCTGCTCTGACGAAGGGGATTCTTTGGAAAAAGGGACATTGATAAGATATTGAAGGATCCTATAACTGTAATGGTGCTCAAAGAGAGAAATGGGGATGCAAATATTCTTCCCCATTTAAGTATGAGACAAGGTCATATTTATTTTAAGAAAATTCAAGGCATGGGACTTTTCTGTTATGAGTGTTATTAAATAAAATATGTAGAGATAGCTAGTATAGTGTATCAGTTAACAAACATCCTCAAGTACTTATGTCCCAGGTACTATTATGTGCTGAAATTTACTATGGTTAAAACAAGTTATAAGTTTTCCTCCAACACTTACCCTTCCAAACTTCAACATGTCAAAGAAACCATTATTCTTCTAGTCTCCTTTGTTGATAAGCTAAGAATTATCCTTACCTCTTTACTCTCTTTTATGCCACCTATTCATTTGATTGCCAAATCTTGCTCTGCATATATTCAAAAAGTCTATTACATCAGACCCCCAACTCAATCATAAGTTTAATGTAGACCCTCCTTACTTCTCAGACAATATCAACCAACTACAAATTGGTTTTCCTTCTTTTCTTTTACTCTATTATCACAGTGATCTTCTTTAAGTACATATCTCTTCTTGTTATTTAGTAAATTCCAGTAAAGTCCTAAGATAAAATACAATTTTATATCTTTTCAATTTAAAGGGATTCACAAATTTTGGCTGCAACTTTATTTTTTTAACTTTATTATGTATTATTATTTCTTTTTTTTCCCCCTAAAGCAATTAGGGTTAAGTGACTTGCCCAGGGTCACACAGCCAGGAAGCATTAAGTGTCTGAGGCCAGATTTGAACTCAGGTCCTCCTGACTTCAGGGCTGGTGCTCTATCCCCTGAGCCACCTAGCTACCTACCCACTTTCCACTATTACTATTTCTTTATGCACTCTATACTACAGGTTGACTGGTCTCACAGTGTTCTTTAAATATTTCCTTATTCCATCTTCCCTTTGTCTTCCTTAAATTGGACATCCTCCATGTCTAGAAAGCTTTCCTTCTTTGTCTCTGCATTATAGAATCCCTTTCATCCTTCAAGAGACAGTTAAACAACCTGTTTGTACTTGAAAGTTTTCCTGAGTCCCCAATGACTATTACCCTCTCTTTAACTAACTAGTCCAACTTGTATTTAATAACCATGAATCTGTACAACATATATAAATATACACAGGCACACACACACTCTTAGAAATATGTATCTCAAAAAAAAAGAAAAAAAAGAAATATACATCTCTCTCTATTGATAGAATATGAAAATGGGAATTATTTAATTCGTTGTATTTTTATCTCCACCACCTAGTACCAGTGTCTGGCACATATAAGACTTTTATTAGATTCTTGTTGACCAAATTGTTAGAGATTAGGGAAAAAAAGTGAAATTGTTCTCTAGGCCATTCTCAGAGTTAGGAAGTTATACTTCTGAAATATACTATCTGTGTTGCCTTAGAATCTTAGAGTCTAGAGTTGCCTAGAGTCACAGCCTTTTAGTCCCTCTGTTAATTTTCTAAAACTGATAGATAAATTACTGATCTAATTTGGTGGAGGGAATTTTTACACCTGGGGTTCCCATAGTGATAAAATCATTCATCTAAACAAAAACAGATATGCTGACTTTATTATAAGTGAATCAATTCAAGGAACTTGAAAAAGATAAAGTAGAACTATATAGATTTCTCAGTTTGATGTGAGATAGAATATCACAAGGAAAATATTTAATCCAGTAGCACTCAGTAGGCAATCATCCCTGTGCACTTATTAATATTTCATATATAGGCAGATAATTATCTTCTCTTGAATTTGGGGGAGTTTCTAATTTTTTTCTTTTAATTTTTGTGTAGGCAAATGCATTTAAAAATTCCTAAATACAATTATTGATCCTACACAATAACCATTTTTGGTTATTAATCATTTTATGACTTTCCTTCCTTCTAAGAGCAGCATAGTAAAATTTGGAGCTGGAGGGGATCTTAGAGAATTCAATATATCCTGACAATCAGCTAGACCAGCTTTATACTTAGCACAGTGCCAGGAACATATTAAGTGATTAATAAATGTTTATTTTCCTTCTTTCTTTCTCTCATTTTTACTCATAAAAGCATTTTGTCACATTGCCACCTGCTACACGGTGTTAGTCGTGAAATCATTTGGGTCTTTAACCACATCAAGATTCTTATAAATGTAAAATTCAAGTTCCCCAGAGAATTCCTCTTTAAAAATATTTTAAAATGTTCTTTAAAATAGGACAAATTTGAAGTAAATGTAACTTGTACAATGATTAATTACCATCAATGATGATTTTACTTCAAAAGCTCAAACAGTAATTTGTTACTTTATCTAACAAAACATCACTGTGAAATAATGAACAAAGCAGTGTGTTGGTTAATAGTATACAATAATATTTTTCACAGACCTGTTATTTTATGATATAGAGCCTTTAGTCAGCAAATCAGTAGTCACCAAGTATTTATTAAGGTTTTACTCTATGCCAAACCACCAACAATGCCAAGATGCCACTGCATCTCTAACCATTGCCAATCTTTTAATTTTTGTCCTGCCAGTGGACTTCAGTGATTCAGAGAGTGAAGAAAATGATGACTTTGTGCAATTCTGCCTCACTTAAATCCAAATCATGCAAAAGTCAAGACATCGTTTTAATATTCTCTTAGAAAATGAAGAACAAACAAAAACAGTACTCCAGACACTGATAATTTAAAGAAAGTCAGAAAGTGACTAGCCTTCAGGGAGATCACAATTAGAGGGAGATACAATGCAAATGACTGTTATATTAATACAGTAAGGGTAGAGTGGAGATAATATCAGAAGGAAGGCACCAGCATTGAGGGGGACCAAGAAAGATCTCTGACAAAGGATAAGATTTGAGTTGAGTCTTAAAAAAGCCCAAGGAAGTCAGGAGATAAAAGTGAGATAGAAGAGCATTCCATTTATGGAAAACATCAAACAAGGCAAAAGGTTGAAAGATGGTTTCATATGCAAGGAATGGAGTAAGTAGACTGGTATCAATGGATCATACAAGGTTCGAGAAGCAAAGTTTGAGAAGTCTGTAAAAGAAAAAAGGGGTCAGTTTGTAAAGGGTTTTAAATATCAAGCAGTTGGAGGTAATCGGGAGGGAGGTCCTAGAGTTTATTGAAAAGGGGATACTGTAGACAGATCAATACTTTTGGAAGTCCTTTGGGCAGCAGGGATTTCAGAATCACTGGGATAGGAATATTATGAAGGAACAAGAATATGCTAACCACTGAGAAATGAATCAAGGAAAAGTATCTGTGATTGAAGAGAAGTCTGTTAAAGTAGATGTGTGATTAAATTGTTCAGAGGACTTCTCTAAATTTGATTTCATAGCAGATGGTGATATTGTGGCCTGCAAGGACCAGAGGCCTCCTTCATAATAGATAGGAGAAACAGTGAAAGGTATGACCTGACAAAGTTCATTCAGGAGACAGTAATGAATGGATGGTAAGTTTGATGTGGGGATAGTCTTGGAAAAATTTCTAGCACAATGTTTTACACAACTTAGAAAATAAATGGTTATTGAGTGAATGATTGAAAGACTTCATCATCCTTTTAACCAAATGCATATCTGTGTATCTTCATTGACCAAATAGTCTACAAGACTGATTCCTCATTGCCACTAACTTTTAGGATATAAAAAGTTGGTGCTAAACTTGCTTCACCAAATACTTATTTTACATCTAATGATATGAAGGTAGTTGTGTAGAATGAGAACACCAAAGAACTTCCTGAACTATTTGGGGAACTAGATTACTTCTTAATATTGCTTTTATTGTGGTATACCACAATATTTACTAGATGAAGAAATGTTTAGTATTTCATAGATCTAGAGTTGGAAGGGACCTCAGAAGTCATTTCTTTCTACCTTTTTATGGCCAGAGATATTAAAAGTCTTCCCTAAGGTTTACACAGAGGGTTAAGGAAAGAGCCTCTTGCTCCCAACCAAGGCTTTTGCCACTATACTACTATTCTACCTTTCTAAAATAAAAGAATTCACTACTATCTTTGATTGAGAATGATGAGATTTACGTTGCAGACTCAATTCTACACTAGCTAAGTGACCTTCAGCAAATCACTTAATCCTTTCCTTTCTGTATAAAATGTGTATCCATTGATGGGTTTTAATAATCTTTGGTGGAAGGACCCATTAATATCACAGAGACATGAAAGAGAATAACCATTTATTTTCTAAGTTGTGTAAAACATTATGCCATAAATTTTTCCAAGCCCCTATAGACTACCCCCACACCAAATAAATAAATAAGAAAAAGATTTTAAAGGTCAAAAATTTTGTGGCTCTTTGTTAGAAGGGAGCTTTCTTTTAGTTCTCCAAGGATTTTAAAACACACAAATCTATAGCAGAAGGCTTCTGAAAATTTAATAGAACTCTTGGGAAAACAAAATTCCCCTCTGTGGAAATGGAAGAGATTCTACATTATTAACTTTTTACTTCTGAGAAAGCAGTTCATTGATCCCTAATTTGCCAAAAGAAATACAGAAAAGCCCCAAGATTTCCATGTCACAATTTTGGATTCCATAAGGAACATTTCATTATTAGGAGATTTTTTTAAAAAAAAGTATTTATTCTACCTATGTAACTATGATATCCACTTCCATGGATATAGAACAATATCAACTGGTAATGGATCTTTGGGGTTGGAGGAAAAGGGCTCATCGATCTTTTTATTTATTACTTCAGTCCTTTATTGTAGTATTTTTAACATATAAATAATTTAATGTTATCATATCTTTTTCGTGAGTCATCATGTAGAATGTGAGATAGCAATCCTAAGTAAATGGACCCAAATAAGTCCTTTGAAATTATAAGTATGAGGTTTTCAAGTTATGTCTCCAGATTTATATTGGACTAAAAGGAAGCAGATGAGTGTTTGTTTTCATCTGATGTTCTATTAGCGAACAGATCACTCCAAAGTTCAGAAAGTCCCACAGTGGAACCTTGAGAATCCCACTGGTAGGCTACCTTGGCTTTATTACAGTCTTTTTCAACTTTTTTCACTTGTGACCCCTTTTTTCCCAAGACATTGTTATGTGATTCCGGATTTATAGGTATATAAAATAAATATACAAATCAAGTACAAATTTGTTGGTAATCATAATTTTGTAATTTTCACATTCAGCTATGTGACCCCGTATAGGTCCATTTTAAGTTTAAGAAGTTTTAAGAAGCATTGCTTTACTGCACCAGGCTTTAGTAACGACTATTCCAAGTGCTTTAAAAATATTTCTGACTTGGTACCTCCTCTTGCTCCTCTCTGTATTAGTACTCATCAGTTTCCACCAATTCACTTTTCATTCTAAGCTGATAATTCTCAGATCCACTTTTCTCTCTGCTGACCTCCAGTCTCACATCTCCAGCTATCTGTTGAATACTGCAAACTTGATAATCCCAGAGACATCTTAATTTCAATATGTTCAAAAATAAATGTGACGTTAGGAACAGATGCAGACTTGAATATGACAAGTGTTTTCTACTTGCCTCCCTCATTAGGTACACAATATTCTGTGAAGAATTTTGCAAACTACTAGGGTTTCCTTAATCTCCCTTCCTGTGAAAGAACTATCTTTTACCTCCCTTTATTTAGTATTCACTGCAGAAATTCCTTGGGAACTTTGAGAATTTCTTTGTCCTTACTCTTAATAATTAGTATACAGAAAGTTGAAAGTGCTCTGACAGGTGAGGATGCCTAAGTGGTTATAATGGTCCTTCTGTTTTTAGTTACTCCTCAATCTCCCACCCTTTTCCCACTGAAAGTGGTGGTTCTCTATTGTGATAATAGGCTAGTTAATGATTTCCAATAGCTGCATATATTATCCAAGTTGAGCAGAGGGGTTAGATCTTGGGGGCTTTAGGCTTAGAGTGACTGAATTTGGAATTGTTTTCACACACTTTTACCAACTCCCTCATAGCATGTCAATCAATATTCTTATCATTCCCTTGTTTTAGTAACTTAAATTTTACCATGTCATCTGCTTGAGCCTCTTTGGTTGTGGCACCATAGTAACCATAGCAAAAATTTCCTTCTGGAAGGTAGAATCAATTATTCCCATGCTGGTTAATCATAGATTACAAGGCATTGTAGAAAGAGGTTGTGAAGGATTCTGCCCAGTATACCAAGGTATACTTGGAACCAGATATACAGAACTTCTCATCTTAGGACAAAGGATAGTTTTCATGTTTGGTCTTTTATTGATTTAATTTGACTTGCAAAAATAAATATTTTATCTCTTTAATTTTCCAAAGTTGATGGAGCTCTACTGCAGGCAAAAAATCATTGTTTTCATTTGTACATGATTTTACTCACCACGAGTAAAGTTTTTTCTAATAGGGTATCACTTAAATTTCTCCTGCCTCCTCCTAAGATTTCTAGTAATGAAATTCCATGTGTCTTTTATCCCTTCCTGTACAGTTATAATAGGTGAACATTGAGACTATTTTTAACTGGGTAAAATTGCCTATTCTCATCTTCATTCACACTTCATTATCTTCTCTTATTCCTCTTCTTTCAATAGTCCATAACATGTTTTCCAGCAAAATTTCTGAATTAGAGGCTGTACTTCATGTCCACATACTTGTACTTCTTGACTTCTTGGTCTCTACTCCCATTTTCATCACCTTTTCACTTTCTTTTTATCTCTATTACACTTTAGGTTGTACATTATATCTCCCATTAAATTCTAAGCTTCTTGAGAGGAGGATCTAAAGGGATTTAATATTTCCCCCAATTTTTTTGCTTGCAGTAGAAATAGAAATGGAAGTAGAGAAACAAACATCAAAAAGCAAAATTCTCCTTCTTATAACTATTAGTTCAAATCTGGAAAATAAATCACTTGGAAAAATAGTTTAAATTAAATCAAATCAATAAAAACAATATCAAGACATAAGCATTACTTATGAATTGAAGAACAAAATATAATAAGGAACTCCACAAGCTGAGGTTATGGACTTTCATCTAGTACTGGCTTCTCCCCAATAATTTCTTTATAACCCTTCTTTTTGGCAAGCATCTCACTGCTATTATAATGCCAATTTGCAGGAAAGCAGGATGTAAGAGTACTAGGATGTTATTAACAGCTGCTAAAATAACTCAACAGCAATAGATGACTTTATGTTTTATCTTCCATCAAACCACAGGGGGAAAAGTGTTTCTTTTCTTCTAACTTTGAAATTACTTCATTTTCATTTATTTAATTTCCCTTCCACTCTCTACAAGCTGTAATGAAAATCAAGTAAAATTGGAGAACCTCAAATATCAAACTTCTTGTTTCTCTCTATAACCAAAGAATCAAACATGCCAAATTTGCTATTTTAGAGACCCTTATTCTTTTATTTTCTATTTCATCTGTTAATCATTTTTGAACAATCTTATCTCATTCTTATTTCTAAGTTATCGCTTGGAAGGTTTTGAATGCAATAGCATTGAAAACACTGAAAAAGGTGTGTGTGTGTGTGTGTGTAGACAAATGTATACATATATAGGATGTGGAAATTTTTTCCTTTGAGATGACCATTAAACTTGTAGTTGCTGATAAGATCACAAAGTGAGATAGCATGGGGGAAAAGAGCAGAGGGCAAGAGAATGAGCTGGATATGTAATGTCATAGACATAACCAATTTACTTGGACAGACTTCAAGAGATAGTGGAGGATAGAATGATCTCGTGCGATAATGTATACAGAGCCATGAAGAGTTGTATACAACTGAACAATTGGACAACAACAACTTTGCTAAGTTATGGGGATCCAAAGATAAATTAAAAAACAGCCCTTTACCTCAAAGAACTTAGATTCCTTGAGGAAGAGACAGCATGTTTATAAATGGACACTTAAAATCTACGTACAAGGTAAATGGAAATTAACCATAGTTAGAAAAGGCCTTTTGTAAAAGATGGTATTTCAATTGAGTTTTGAAAGAAAGAAACTGATTCTGAGAGGTAGATTTCACAAGGCAGAATATTACAAGCATGAGGAACAGCCAGTGTAGAACTGTGGAAGAAAAGAAGGGAAGAAACTCCACAAGCTGAGGTTATGGACTTTCATCTAGTACTGGCTTCTCCCCAATAATTTCTCTGTAACCCTTCTTTTTGGCAAGCATCTCACTGCTATTATAATGGCAATTTGCAGGAAAGCAAATTCTTTGTGGGAAGAAACAATTTTTTGTTTATCTTTGGATCACCATCACTTAGCATAATACCTGGTACACACTTAATTCTTAATAAATGCTGATTTATTATTATTTAGATGTTTTCAAGTGTGTTTCATCACTTAAGGGAAGGAAGGATCAAATGAAGAAAACATTTATTAAGATCCTATCATGTGCTATGCTTAGCTTAGCACTTTACAAATATCATCTTATTTGATTCTCATAGTAATCATGGGAAGTCAGTGCTACTAAAATTTTTCAACTGAGGAAACTGAGGCAAACAGTGGTTAAGTGACATTCAGAGCTAGTGAATGTCTGAGGTCAGATTTTGATTTAGTTCTTCGTGACTTCATCCACCAATATAATATAGGAAGAACATTTGAGCTTAGGCTCCAGCTAGATTTACTTTTTCACTATGGTTTAGGCAACCAATCTCCTGTTAGGTAACATAAGAATCTCTGCATTATAAGATGCTGCTATATATCTGAAAACACCTGTTAATTTTTTTCTTCAGGTTCGTTGGGGTGATAAAGGCTCTACTGAAGAAGGTGCAAGGTTAGAAAAAGCCAAAAATGCTGTGGTGACAATTCCTGAAGAAACAGAAGAACCTCTCAAACCTAGACCTCCTCGGCCCAAACCTACATACCAGGCCCCTCAGACAAAGTGGTACACTCCAATCAAGGTAACCTTCAAATTTATTATTAAGCCTTACCTATGTCTGTTGCATGTTCAAGGATTTATTTTCAATTGGTTAGTGTTTTCTGCTGACTGAAATTTGTTTTAAAATGCTCAACCATATGCAACTCTTGTGTCAGAAATACTTATGGTGCAGGGAGCCTAGGAACATTTTTGGAAGATATTCAGCTGGTTCTGACTCAGACTCCTGCTCAGAAATCCCTGGAAAATATCCCAATTGGACAGGCCAACACACTGGCTATAACTCTATACTTACAAGTATGCTGGCCATATTTGTAAAAGTTTTATAAGTTTTTATTACGAATTATTATAAAAATTATTATATAATTACATATTATCAGATAATATTATAAATCATTATTTTATAAAGGTTACATAGAATCAAAGAATAGGATATACCAGTGGTCCTCCAAGTGTAGTCCAAAGAATTGTTGGGGTCTCTGAAACCCTTTCAGAGGGTCTACAAATTCAAAATTATTTTTTATTTCTAATATAGTAAATAGCTATAAAAATAACCCATGTGAACAAAAACTCCTTGAACAGATCCTTGATAGGTTTTTAACAACATGAAGATACTGAGAACAAAGGTTTGAGAACCACTTGTATATACTCTGTAACAGATAGATTATATTACACCCTGCTCTACTAAAGTTCCTTATTGAGTATTTCTAAGCTTTACATGTTTTGGCCTATTTTATAGCTGATGCCTCTGACCAATTGTTGGATGACTGCAGCTGGGGTATTTTCTCATCTGAGTCCTTCTACGTCTATTACAGAAGTCCTCTTTCCAATAACAGTTGGCACTTGCCATTGTACATTTTAAGAGGCTCTCTTCTACTCTGATTTGGGTTACAATTTTTTACCACCAAAGCTTATGGCTCTGTCAACTTGGCATGCCCCTTCTGAAGCTCAATGAAGAAGAGGAATGAGGAAATACTCTCCATCCTTGGAGGGAATAGTCTTTCCCAATTGAATTATGTGAAAGTTCAGAATACAGACTCCATATTTAGGTGAGCTAAAATCCTCTCACCCTTCCATCCCTGATACTAAGGATAGACATCCTACACACCCCAGAATTTCTCTTTTCCCCATCTCCTCACAGTGATTTATCTCATATAACAGAGAAACAGATAAGAAAACCCAACAGAATATAATAGTTTTATATAATATTCTGCACCTGTAGCCCCTCATCTCCCCCCAAAAAAGCAAGGAAAAACATTCCCTTATCTATTGTCAAATCCTGGATTAATCATTACAATTATGTAATAATCCATTTTGTTGTATTGTTCTATACATTTATATTTTGAAGTTAGAGTGTTTTCATTATTGTGCTTACTTCTTTGTGCCCTAGTTTATAAATCTTCTGATTCTGTCATTTGGGTAAATACACACACGCAAAAAGACTTCAAATATTTATAAAACATTGACATTTTATGCAAATTATTTGATCCAGGCAGTAATTTTGACAGTTTCATTTTGTCATGTGTGTGTGCTCCCACTGAGACTAAACTGACTCAAAACATCTGACGGTCAGCAAATAAAATTGGATTGAGGTAATTTTCTTACCTTTCATTAGTTCTCCATTACTTGAATGCTGCATTTCGTGCCATCTATATGTGTTTCCTTGCTCTCATTTGTAGCAATTTTTTTTTTAGTTCTGGATTTTTTTGAGAATAGCTATATTACTTCAGGGCAGTTAAGTGTCAGAATTCAGACCTGGCCTCAGACACTTACTAGAAATGTGACCCTGAGCAAATCACTTAATCCTATTTGCTTCAGTGTTCTCATCTTAAAGTGAACTGGAGAAGAAAAATGGTAGACTACTCTGGTATCTTTGCCAAGAAAACCCCATATAGGGTCACAAAGAGTCAGATAGTAAAATGACTAAACAACTAAACATATTACTTTTTTTTTTATTTAATAGCCTTTTATTTACAGGTTATATGCATGGATAACTTTACAGCGTTAACAATTGCCAAACCTCTTGTTCCAATTTTTCACCTCTTATCCTCCACCCCCTCCCCTAGATGGCAGGATGACCAGTAGATGTTAAATACATTAAAATATAAATTAGATACACAATAAGTATACATGACCAAAACATTATTTTGCTGTATAAAAAGAATCAGACTCTGAAATATTGTACAATTAGCTTGTGAGGGAAATAAAAAATGCAGGTGGGCATAAGTATAGGGATTGGGAATTCAATGTAATGGTTTTTATAAACATATTACTTTAAGGAAACGTGAATAAAAGTTCTAGCTTTGAAAGAAGTGAGACTTTAGGACATATTGTAGTTGCTGTCGATATGTGACAATCAGAAATTTCAAGAATTCTTTGAGCCTATGCACGATCATCATTGTACAGAAGCAGAAAGGAAACTGTGGTCAGCACTAAAAAACAATTCAAAGAACTGATTAACTGTTTTTTCAAAATGTCTTTAAAAATTATCAGAGAGATCTGAGAGTTGAAGGAAATATTTTAATTCTGCTATAGTGTGATCTTGCCTTCTTGAGGTTTGGACAACAATAAGACTATTTTCAATAAAGAAAATCAGCTAAATATTTATGTGAAGAAAGAATGGTTGTCATGGATAAGACTAGTTAAAGACTGGAAAGATCTGCAAATTCCCTGGTATAGGAAATACCTTGGAGAGGAAACTCCCTTTAACAAAGCAAGTCATAATTTTCCTTGCAATTTATAGTCTTAGAGAATTACCTGAGGTACTAAGAGATTCCATGTCAAGTCCAGGGTCACAGAACTGACATGGGTCAGAGGTAGGATCACAAGTCAGTTCTTGCTGACTCCAAGACCAACTCTCTATACACTGCATCATAATGGTATTTCCTTGACAAAATGTTATTTTTTTTTTCAGATGAATCTCACTATTCTAAAAATTGTTACAGAAGTTCAAAAGATATTATGAGATCTGGATATTTTTAGCCAATGTAAATTATCCATTCCTCCAAAAGTATCTAATCACAGTACCTTGGATATATGGAAATTTTTATGTTATTTATAACTTAACCTACATAATCAAAAAGAAAATGACCAAATTATTGTGAAATGAAAATATATGGTATTTCTAAAACTTAAAAAAGTTCCATTTTTTAAAATATCCTGACAAGTTACCATTCAATATGATGATAATGATATTGATGACAAAAAGTAATATTGAAAGCTAGTATTTATATAGTGCCTGCCATATAGCAGGCACTGTGCCAAGCCCTTAACAAATATGATTTCATTTGAGTCTCATTATCCCCGTTTTACAGTTAAGGAAACCGGGGCAAATAATGGTTAAATGACTTTGCCCAGAATTATACAGCTGGTGAGTATCAGAGCCTATATTTTAACTTACGCCTTCCTGAATCCATGCCCAGGGCTCTATCCATTGTACCACTTAGTTGTCTGTCAGTATTGTTTATTATAAGCAATGAATGACTTGGATAAGTTCTTCCTTCTGCTTCTATACTGGGTCAGTCATAGGAGTGATAAAGAAATAAATTATAGTGATCCAAAGGAGAACAACCACAACAGTAACCACAAAAACTAGAAGGGAAAATCAGGCTTTTAAATAAAAAATCCATTTCATAATCAAGGTATCTTTAGAATTGAGGTTTATTGATCCTCACAAAACCAAGTAAACAAACAAACAAAAGATAATAGTAAATAATTGTTGTAGGTCATATTAAGAAACAGAAATGATGACAATCCACATTTTCATATTGAAGGATTGTTTTTTAACAAGTTGAAAGTCAGTGTCAGTGATAATACAATTAGCTTTCTTTTTAATTTTCTTTTTTCTTTGAGCTATTCATTCAAGAGACATCAATTATTTGCATTGTTAGTTACTATATTATTATTCTATCATGACAGGGCCGGCTTGATGCACTCTGGGCTTTGTTACGTCGGCAGTATGACAGAGTTTCTTTGATGCGACCTCAGGAAGGAGATGAGGTTTGTATGTGATCCATACATCACCACAGTGGTGATGGTGCAAAGGGAATGTGAAATATGATCATTTCAGGAAAGAAAATGCAGCAAAATCTTAAGTGAAAAAACAATTCAGAATTCTCATTTCATCTATTGAAGGAATGATTTCTATCATGAGTGAGTCTTTAATGAATTGTCATCCATGATAATAGGAAATTGAATCATTAAGTCACTTCATCCTAAAAATATATACTTTCAATAGATTTTTTTTTGTTCTAGTCATAGTCACAAAATGTGTTGAGGTTTCCAGGAAATATAAATACATTCATTGAATTCATAGTTTGTCACCAAAAGCACTGGGTTATTTGAAGATTTGACCAATATAAATGTCTGCCCTTTCTCTTGCCCTATTTTAGAGTAGAAACATTTATGCTTAATGAACTAGGGAAGTATGTCTTTAAAAATATAATGTTATATATTGTATTTAGTATAATAGAGGTCATTTGAATTTAGAATCATGAAATGGTAGTAGATATTTGTTTTATTAAGGTTAATTCATTTTATATTTATTTACTTTCAGAGGTTTTTGTTCATCATATTCTCCAAAACTGGATAAGTTATTTTCTTTAAAGAACTGATTAAATTAATTTAGTTTAATAAGCATAAAGATTAGGGTTATTTTGGAAATTGTATCTTTCCTAGAACATAAAATAATGCCTCCCTTTAGAAGTCAGACAATATAGAATCCTGGAATATTTGAAAAATCATATATAAGCTACTAATTGCAATCCTATTAAAATATCCAAGAGAAATAGCCTCTGTTGGAATTTCTGTAGGATTTCACTCATTACTTTATGAAGTAGCTTCTTGTATTTTATAACTCTAATGAGAAAATTTTTTGTACCTTTTTATCCATTTGCTTTCACTTTTATCTATTAGAAATATTCAGACATCTAACATATGTCTTCTTAGTCTCTTATTCTACTCATTAGGATCCTCTGGACATACTCTAGTTTGTCAACACTGATAAACTGTGGCACGTAGAATTGTTTGCACAATTCTTTCCATGTTGTTTCACAAATTTAGAGTACTATGAGATCATTGTTTTCCACATTTGATGTGTTATATTTCTATCAATGCAGCCTGATGGTGGTAACGTCCTTGACATCCACATCACACTACTAGCTCAAATTTAGCTCATGAACAAGATGAACATTTACAAACCAAATCTCCTCATCATATGTTACTCAATTGGTTTTATGAACTTAATGCAAGACAACACATTTACCTATTAAACTTAATCTTACTAGTTTTAGTTTATCAATCTAAACTATAAAATTGCAATTAAATATTATAAATGTTTAAGTATTTAGTAGGTATAAAACACGGTGCTGATACAGACTCAGAAAGATGAAGAAGATACTGAATGTGTCCAAAGGGCATATAGTGGAAGGGATGGGACAGCCATGCAGATAACTGTGATCTTAACTCTCATATTAATATATATAAATAATCCTTCTAACTCTTATGTTCTACTTATTTTAAAATGTCATTTGAGTTATTGATAAAAATATTAAGGAGAATAGTAGGAT